>NW_019738363.1:1001595-1124374 GCF_002891405.2 Cryptotermes secundus
GACAAAGTGAAGTTTTGTGTGTTGGTGATTTCTTTTTCTACTATAAATGCCTCTGATGATGGCTCCGTGGTGAGCCGAAACATGTAAGGCAGGTGGTGACGAGGTGGAAAACTTAAAAAAGTGTCACATTTGACGGAAGGAATTTGATTGTTGATCCCAAATTCTCTCAAAATTTACATCCGATTAGCCTCTTGTCTATAACAGGCAAGCTATTCGAGTAAGTTATTCTGAAACATAGTCCTAAGGCACACTGAAGAAAGAGGCCTGCTTAATGTATGCCAGTTTGGTTTCCATTCCTGTCACAGCACTACACATCAAAGGCTGGGGCTTACAGACATCACCTTAAATTTCAACAACATGTCTATGGCTGCTGTATTCTTGGACACTGAAAAAGCCCTCGACAAAACCTTGGCCTGGTACATAAATAACCAGAATTAAAATTTTTGATCAGTCTAATCAAGCTTATTAGCTTCAGAGTCTTGATAGAAGGAGAAACATCTGCACCAGGGGATACATACACAAGTGGGGTGGCACACGGTTCCATCCTGCCCCCACATTCCACAGTATATGTATATTGTAACGTGTTTTGTTACTGAAGACGCTGTTCGGATTGTTAATTGGTTTATTTAACAACCTACAAGTCGTAACTACAAATACTCATAACACTGTTGTGGGTTTAGACAATTTACAAACCCCACACAATAATCTCTTCACACTATCTTCAACAGTCTTCACTTATTCACAGTGCAACAAGGGAGCTATACAAATGCCACCATATTACACACGCCCAATACAATTGTACTACCGCACACACAAAGTCTTGAAGGCACACAATAAGTCTTCACTGGCTGACTTCTCCGTTATCGCACACTATCACATAAAATCTTCTAACCATGAATTTGGGTATTTCCATGACTGCTGCTATACTTCAACTGAACTCGACAACTTCACAATCACACACTCTGGTCACATACTGTTCAGCCGGCTTTTTATACCGTTCCCTGTTGCCTCATGTTACAGCGGTGTCCCCTGTTACATCACAGTGGGAAGTGCTGTTATGTTATTGCAGGGGAGGGGGGGGACGGCGGAGTGTTGACTGGCCTGTTACCGTAGCAGCGACAGCGCTCCGATGCTGTCATGTCACCACTGGTGGAGGAGAGGGTGTCCTGCATAGCACAAATATGTCACTATATATATATAAATGATATGCCCCAAATACCTGGTGTCTATCTATGTCTCTTTGCTGATAACACTTGTACATATGTGCAAAACAGCAAAAAGGGTTATATTCCCAGAAAACTGCAGTACAGCCATGGTGCTATTGAGATTTCATGTGAACACTGGAATATAACAATCAATGATGATAGGACTCAGGCCATCTACTTTTCTTACAGCTTTAGGCCCCCTGAGGCTCATCTTACACTGAATGGATGGAATATCACCTTTGTCAATCATGCAAAATATCTCGGTGTAATCTTCAATAAGAGGATTACATGGAGACTGCACATAGAAATGATTGATGCCAAGGCCTTCAGAACATTTATTAGAACCTGTTCCCTATTCAGAAGGGAGTGTTTAAGTGTCAGCATTAAACTAACCCTCATAGAGCACTGATCAGATCAGTAATGACTTATGCTTGCACCGCCTGGAAATTAGTGGCAGACACCTACCTCTTAAAATTGCAGCGACTACAAAACATGGTTCACTGCACCACTGGAAATTTTCCTAGGTGCACACAGCTTTTGATCTTCCATATGTATATGATTATATATGAAAACTGTGATGGCAACAAGCAGAAGTCATACAAAATCAACAAAATGAACATGCTTGTAGTATAGAAGGCAAAGCCATACACAGAAAATACAAGAGGCTTAAACGTGGCGGTGGTCATGCTCACGACAATTTAAATGATCTAACTGCTGTTGTAGCATAAGTAAGGTTTGCATGATCTGCTTTGCAAAGCCTGGACTGACAAAGGCCTTGTATATAGTGCAAAAGGAAGAACTTTCAATAACATGCTATATGTGCGATACATACATTTGACAAAAAGCCAAGCATATTCAATTCATGAGACAAACACACCTTCTCATGAGAGAGGATGTTACATAAGGGCTATGACTGCAAGGGATCAGATGGGGTGGGACTCTGGTTGTGAGTCTCCAGGGGCTTGGCGCCAAGACGAACTGATTGGAGATACACCGCCAGTCATAAAGTAACTGACTGTGGTTAGGCAGTTGTGGCCCAGAAGCCGAGCGTGAGGGCATTGGGAGCACGTAAGATGCAAGACAGCAGCCAGACTGGACTGACAGAAGCTGAGGTCACTGTTGAGATCTGTTACAAAGCAACGACTGGTGAAGACAATCTGAGGAGACTTAGCGTGTGATATAATGAATAGTAAAGTGCGTGAATTAGAGAGAGCGCAATAATTATTTGCAGTTATGATCTGTAGTGTTGAATAAATCCAATTACCAATCAAAACTCTGTGTCTAGTCCTCAAATATATGCCAAAATCAAGGAAACCTGTGTCCAAGCACCACATTATATCTGACAATCCCCTCATGGAGCAGAGTCCTTGATAAGCTAACAGCCACCTAGTCAAGAAATTCTCCACCTTCTGTGGAACCCAAAGGTCCATTACCATGTTCACAAGAACCTGCCACTGGTACCCGATCCTCAGTAAAATTAATCCAACCAGTATATCATAAGGAAAAAAACTGCAGTCCACTTTGTCTTTCTGTTTTATCATTTATTAGTATATAATTCTGACACTCACATTACAGCTCTTAAGGGCACATGGTTTTTCTGTATTAGATCTTTTCCAATTATAGTAATTCTCTGTTACTGCAGGGAGCAGCCAGTTTCAAACAAATCCCAAGTGAAACAGTTAAGTTAGTATTTTGGGTGTACATCTGCAAAATTCTGTTGACCTTTAACAAAAATATTAAGAATTATTAAAAGCACTGATAAACATTATGCATGAATGAGAAAAAATCTTAATTATATATAAAATTAATTTTAAACAGTATATACTTAACAACATAAATATCTGTACTTAATATCATACAGAGTATGGCGTCTTGGACTCTGTTCAAGAAAACACATGAAATCTGTGTCCTCACATTTTACAGACAGGTCACTTTACAAGGAAAAGGGAATGAAGTCTACTGTCAGCACATGAACCTGCATGTTAAGCATGTCTGCTCAGAGCTTGTATTTTTTTTTTTTACTTTCAACTTTCAACTTTGCTGGTTCAGTTACCAAAAGCAGAATGTATTCACTTTGAATTAACAAAGGCTTTTGGTATTCTGACTACGCTTCACGCAGAAAGGATGACTGAAATGGTAATGCCATAGCTCAGGTAATTATTAAGCAGATTCTCACCACGGATGTACCATTTCAATCTTAGGGTAGTCAATGTGGGATTTGTGGTGGACAAAACGGCACTGGGGAAGATTCTAACCTGAATACTTTAGAGTTCTCTTGCCAATTTATTCCACCAATGCCCCATACTCATCTTTTTATCAGGGGAAGGCACAACAAGCACCTTCCACACCAAAGTATCATGAGATTTGGTGTCACCTCACTTCAACTAATAAACTAAAATGTTATTATTTCCACTTTCAATGAAGCTGAAACTTTCAAACACCATTACATACATTGAAATCTAATTATTACAATAACATTCAATTCTAATATAAGTCATTTTACAGTGTTTTACTCTAATGACATTTTTCTCTCTGATCTTTGTGACAGGTTACGCTGTGCCTATCATCATAATTCAAGCATTTCCTGCAGTAGTTCTCTTGTTTCCTCTGTTCCACCATATCTGGCATAATTTCAATACACAGCTTCAGCCATCACACTGTATGCATAAGCAACATTGCAAAAAATATTTTATAAATTCTTTGGTGAGTGAACACAATATAAACATTGCCAACAAGCTTTGTACTACAGCCAATCCTACAGACAGATTATGATTATGTATAATACACAATGTTAATGCCCAGTAAACCTAATTACTACACCATACAAGCTCAACTAATGCTTTCCAGCAGTGTCATGTACTTCCTCTGTACAACCATGCCACATGTACTGGCCACAGTGTACCATGAAATAGAAATCACAGATTCTCTGTACGAAGGAAATAGGAGAGTGGGAAGACCAAGGTTAAGATGGGAAGAATGTGTGTGGCAGGACATAAGAATTTTGGGTGTAAAGAACTGGAGTAATGTAGCATCGAATAGAGAAGAATAGCGAGCAATCCTGAGGAAGGCCAGGGCTCACAAAGGGCTGTTGTGCCAGTGATGATGATGACGATGATGATTCTCTGTACGGTGTTAGAGCCTAATTCTGGGAAGCATTAGGACTCCTGAGATAGGGGGCACCAGACCACTATAGGCCTCTACATACACAGGGCAATACAGGTGGACATTGATGCCCTCAAAAAAGTCAAGATCCTTATATACTGTGATGTGACAACTGAAAGCCCTAATAGTGCAGTCAGAACCATATGTCTGTTGCTCAGCAATGTTCCCATTACAACATACAGCGGTGAACGTGTTGTTACAGGAAACATGTTGTAAACACTTAGAAACGAAACACTTGCTTGGGAATGAATACGTAGGTTTCCAAGGCAACGCATTCATGACACAGTATTGGAACCCTTGAAGGCCGTGATATCTATACAGTTCTCCTGAAGTTATGAAAGGAGAGGAATTTGCCTATCAGAGCAATCAGATGTACTGAGTAGCAGAAGACTAGAGACCAGCCCAAGAACCAGAAGAAATACAGTGAGAGATTTGTTATCAAGAAGGAGTACCTGCCCCGGGTGATTATCATGGAGAATTTGGTGGAATGAAGACTGGCAAGGGAAACCGAAGTACTAAGAGAAAACCCATCCCAGCGTCACTTGACAAGACCTGGGATCGAACCCGGGCTGCCACAGTGGGAAGCCAGCGACTAACCGCTTGAGCTAAGGCATAAAGCTTAATTTAAACAGATCAATACAAAATGAAAGTAAAGAAGACACTCCAGTGGAACAAAATGTTCCAGAGTTCACCATGTCTCATCATTCCAGAGCCTACCATTGTAATATCCTCAAAAAAAATTAAACTCCACTTATGAATATGTCTGTACTAAATATTGCAAAAACTAAACTCCTATAATATAGCACATATGCATAAAAGATATTAATATTGTAATATTATCTAACTTCACGGACTAGCTGTCTGTCTTCAAAAGTTAACAGCTGCTAATAAAGAAATTCCCACCGTATTATGGAACCCAAACATTCATTAATATGTTCAAAACAATACAACGCTTAACTCTAACCTTAGCCAGGTGAATCCAATCCTACAGACCTAACTGAACATAATTAGATTATATTCAGTGCCTACTAAATTGTGCTTATGATACTAATCTGAAAAGATAAGTCCCAGAAATCACATCTCATATTTACCAAGATATTGTTGTGAGTGAAGAACATGCAATGCTGGAAAGTATTTCAAAATTTTTGCAAAAAAAAAAAAAAAAAAAAAAAAAAAACAGACNAAAACTCAAGCAAACACTATGAAGTTAAGGTCAGTACATCATTATTTTCTGATTATCTGACACAGCAATATAGCAGTGATTTCTTTGGTAAAATTTAAACCCTTTCCATGCTATAAATGACTTATCTTACAGCTCTGAATCATTTTGGTATTTTATAACTGCTGTGAAAATATACTTCCCTGGTCACATTTTCCACAATTCATATTGTAAGCCTGAGTTCCTGAAAAATAAATCCAAACTGCATGGATATATAAAAACAAAAGCATCATTTTTATCACGTAAAACTAAACATGGAAAGGATTAATATTTATCACTGTTACAATGTAAATATATCAATAATAAAATATATTTTGTACAGTCTGTAATATATCATAAATAACCAGTTCATGCTGTATAAGTGTTACAAAAATATAGTCTACATATATTAAATATATTATTAATATTACAGTTTATAAGAGGCATTACTAAATATAAAATTTCATGGCTTACCTTAAGTTTGCAGGACAAGGCAAAATATCAAAGACAACAATATCTGAACTGAGTGGGAATAGAGATACATAGTATGGATGGGAGAAATAACTCTCATAGATGGGTCCTAGAGTACCAATATAAGGCACAAAATTCTCTGATATATAGCTGGTAGGCAGGCAATGTCCCTGAGCTTAACTAATTAGGCACTATACCATGAAGACATGTGAGGCAGTGGGAGTACAGATCCATATATTCTTGACCTCACCACTAGTTAGGGATGAGTGGTCAGCTTCAAACTCCAGGAAAGGGCCCCTGGTACCCACTGAATAGGAGGCTGGGCTGGCCCGAGAACCAGTCTGGACGACATGGAGAAGAAAAATCTTGCCCCTACTGGGACTTGCAACTCTGACCCCTCAGCTGTACAGCCCGTAGGCTGTTGCTACATCAACTGCGCTATCCTGGCTCCCCTAACATATAACTTGCCTACTGTAAAAGGTGAAGATGACCCTGTGTTTTGTTATACTTTACACAATGAAGACTATTGGAAACTGGTCAGCATCACATCTCTGTGGCTTTACCCCTGGGGAATAATAATAAAGGTAATGCTAACCCTGTGCCAGTCACGGCAGCCGAATGGTCTAAGGCATGTACTGTCTTCGCTCGCTTGGAAACCGGGATCATGGGTTCGAATCCCACTCAGGGCATGAATGTTTAGTTTGTGTGCGCGTTTTTCTGTTTGTGTACAGGTAGAGGCCTTGCGACGAGTTGATCGCCCACCCAAGGAGTCTTACCAAATGTGTAAGATCTAGAAAAACTGAAGTGAATGGAGAAGTTCGTGGAGGTAGGCCTAGGCCCGCTGGGGCTGTAGTGCCAAGGGGAAAAAAATGTTTATCAGTATTTTATTACAAATGGGTATGCTACTGGATGACAACTGTAATTCTTAGTTGTGACTGTAACTAGGATGATCTCCACATCCGCATGAGAATGTACTCTCGACAGGATTTATGGAAGGTGAATAAATGAAATGACATGGCATTAAGGCTGTCAGCCTTACATGCCAGCCACCCTCTAACCCCTAGGGAGATTCCTGGTACTCATTTCTGTTAGTGGCTGAGTTGACCCCAGGACCATAGTGCGGCTGGTAGGATTAGGTCAATTGAAAAAATCCACCCCATCAGGACTCAAACCCATGACTTTCTGGCCTGTAGCACAGTGCCTCAACCAACTATGCTATTGCGTGCCCCAGGAAATAATAGTAATAAAAAAACCTGCCTCTCCTGAGATTCGAACCCTGGTCACCCTGTAGCCTAGTCACTATACTGGCTATGCCATCTTAGGTGGCCTACAATTACACAAAAAGATAAATTCAAATGCAGACTTTAAAAAATGTGGCCTAGAACTTGAAAAAATTCTAGATTTTGCTTTGTCCAAATCTTGAATTATATGGGATCAAATGATAGGATACCTGTAAAGGATGTAGCAGCCTCTTTTTAGGTGCTATCCCAGAATTTTCTTGGAATGACTGAGGAAACCTTAGTCATGAGTCAACTAATATCAGGTTGAGATCCAAACCCAGAAGCAAGAAAGTTGGAGTAACAACAGGTGCACTGTTATGTTCAGCAAATTACACCAATAGTAAAGCCACAACAGCTCAAGGATGTCTTTAAAGCATATCTGATTTTCCTTTTCCATCAAAATCCTGCGAACTGTGAAATATATCCATGACACTTTTTTTTAAGAAATCTATCTGAACACGCAAAATACCACCACCTGCTCCTACGACTTTATTGTAGTACTGTGATTGTGGATTAAATATTAAGTTTAATATCAGACCTAACTTCACATTATTCTTATATATACAACACAGCTCATTTATAAATAACAAAGCAGTTCAAAATCCTATCTATATGTACTGTAAAGCTGCAGCAGACTAAAGATGGCAATTACGTTTTGTACTAAAAGGAAGTTACAATAGCAACATGGTAATGTTACGTGGCAATACTAAAGCCTAACACGGAACCTGATCCTTAACTAATTACATCCAGTCTACGTTGCATAAATATACTCTTTCGTGAGCCATTTGAATATTATCCTACTCTCTCTGTCATTCTTCCAATTGACTGCTTTCAGTTTTCTCAGCCCCATTTCAATGCATTTCTTCCATTCAACCTACATGCCCAGTCCATCACAATTTTTGAAGTTAATTTTAGAATAACTAATGACTGAAGATTTTGATTCTCCAGTTTGTAATATCATGAGAACATAGAAAGCAACCTAACTAATGTTTACTTTTCTGATCAATATTAGCCATCTAATGGTTGTAGTTATGGTGGGATGCGGTGATTTGGATACAAAGAGCATAATTTTAATTTTTCAACAGTTTGACAAATGACAGAACCCATTTCAATTTCTTGTTCAGTTTCAAATATGCACTTCCCAAACTCTGTGGATATCAAAAATATTTCAGTGGATTTCCTAAGGTGAATGCTTAAAAGCCAATAATTTTAAGGCCAATACTATCCATGGAAGGGTTATATTTGTTACCTGTATCAGAAAAATTTTCCTGGTCCACATGAAAACTTTTCTTTCAGAAGGAAAAAATTAATCAAAAGCTAAGAAAGTTTAGCTGTACAGCATGTCTTCAGGTACAGCAAAGGATACACAAGGAACAAATTCTCAGGAAAAATTTAGGGGGTTCTGTTTTCTTGAGAGGGTTCATAGAGTGACAAAGTTTGGGAATCACAGGATTAGCCACTGTGAACATTACCATTCCATGTGAAATGTTGTACTATGGAAGTAGCAGTGTTACTCAAGTACTACTGGTTTTGCAAACACAGGCACACTGAATGAATACTGAGGGATCTTTTCATTGAGCACTAGATGTTGCTGCTTGCGGATGTTGGCTGGTGACTCTCCAATGTGCTCAAGCCAATGAAGCAAGATTTCAGCATCAGAAGGGCAAGTGCGAACAAATGCTGGTTCTGCATAAGCAGAATGGAGGTAACGCCACAGCCCAGTCAAGTTTGATGGGATTTCATAACCTAAACAAACAACAGGAAAATCCATGTTCTTAAGTACACATAAATTTAAAATATCAGTACATCATCATTCAGACTTTTCACAAATATATCACTCAACTTCACGAACAACATATTAATCATTTCACTGCTGCATGATGTAAGCACCGATAACTTCTTGGAGACAAAATCCATGAAATGGATACATGTAGGGAATGCACAGAGCTAACCTCTGGAACTACTGAATGAAATATATCTGAGACTACAACTGTCAGAAGAGGGCATGTGGTAGAGTAGTTGGTTGAGGCACTGCTAGAAGCTGGAATGTCACAGGATCAATTCCTGATGAGACCATTGGATTTTTCCATTGATCTAATTCTTCCAGCCACACTGTGACCCTGGGGTCAACTCAGCCTCTTAACAAAAATGAGTACCAGGAATCTTCCTTGGGGTAATGGGTGGCCAGTACGTAAGGCTGACAACCTCACCACCATCTGTGAGCTGACTGTCTACAAAATGTGAGAGCCTTGACATCTCACACACCTACTGGCCTCCACAGCCTGTTACATGGATAGCTTTTACAACTTTCAGGTGACTACATTATTGATTCATATTAGTCCAATACAACCCGTGCCTTATGCAAACACTGAAACTGAACTTAATACATTTTATTATTAAATGTATTCTCCTGCCAACCGTCCAACTTCAACCACATCTGCAGAAAATTTATACAAAATACAGCAAAGTGGACAGAGCCTGCATGAAGTGAGAAGAATGTCACAAACTAACATGAGCACACTGGGGAATCCATACAAGCTTTGCTGTTCTTCGGCAAAAATACTATAAAACCAAATCTTTTAATGACACAGACCTTTAATACCGGCTGCAGCAACTCTAACTTGGTGCAACTTGGGTAGCACTTCGCAATCCAAAAGTGATGGCCTTGGGCCACAAAGAAACAAACTATTGCCACTGCCATGGCTACTTGCATTCTGCAGGTAAAAGTCAATACGTCGAAGCTCAGACTCCAATTGGCTTCCATCCTTCGCAACACCACGTACATAAAAGCAAAACCGAGAGAAGAAATCCCTGTCAACAAGAAATACGAAATGGGATAAAAGAATACACTTATCACTGCAAGTCTAATGGAGATATTTACACATTATCATACATAATATCAACTGCCTAAGATGTACAGTAGCATACCTGGTCACTAGTTCTGCCTCGGGGTCTTCTTGATTCTGTTGCAAAATCCCGCCAGGAAAACGAGATTCCAGCAGTGAAACAATATCATCAGCCACATCAATTGGATCTTCATCTAAACCCAAGTATAACGCTGGAACTCTCAGTCTCAAACCTAAACGACTGAAAACTTCGGGTGGCCTTGATACATTCACAGGAATAGTTTTGAACTGTGGCAATATTTTGGCTGCAACCTTTAGTTCAGCTAACATGAGAACACGATGACTCTGAGGGCACGCCCCTAAACACTTCTCATCCTTCCCCGCCTTCACAAATAAAGTTAGATTAGAAGACTGGTTCATAGTTCCTAAAATCTTGGTTCCGTGAACGTTTATACCGTCCAGCGTCTGTTGATTTACATCCCCCGCAAGTATGAGGTTAAGTGTCAACTTTCTTCAAACTGCACATATACAAAATCGAATGCACTTAATGATTAAAACTCTTCTCTTAATAAGTGTCGACTGGAAATTTTTAAAGCAGATGTCGCAGTGCTGTGCTATTTATATGCCACTTCTTCAGCAACTAAAAATAGCTAGACTACGACACCTCTTATTCTGCAAAATGTTTGGTATAGAATATACCATTTTAAAGTAGAGCAAGACACACGTTTACTTAAACATTTTTCCTCAAGAAATTAAGCAAGAATAACCGTATAAAAACACTTACCTGCAATGTGCTATTGTTTCCTATTTCTGCCAATCAGACCGGAACAGCATAAAAAAATATCTTGTTGTCCTTTCCTCTTTCCGGTATTTACGCCATGAGACGGATGAAAAGCATGAGAAGTAACGCAAACGAGATGCATTTTATCGGGATTCCGAATAAGGAACTGCAACATGTTATTTGTGTCGATAGTAAAAGTTAATAATTATATGAACACTAAGTGTCACTAATTTAAATTTATGACTTTCTAAAACATAATATTTAGTAATTGCGTCACACATTGTTCCATTATGAAAAATTCACCATTACAACTAGTTCCATAGCAAACTGTCAAAAGAGTGAATCTTGTATAATTTTCCCGAATTGGCTGAATTTTAGCAATGATGTATGTTTGACATAGAAATATGATGTAGGACGGACAGTAAAACGCCATTATATTGTATTTATCCGTTTACATGCACTGACAGTCTAGATCGTATCCTTTTTGTGTTGGTTAAGGTTCATATGAAAACTTAACCATGTGAATGTATGGATTTTAAATTTGTTCTCTTACTTTTCAGGTGGTTATGGATGCAAATTAAATAAAGTCGCAGGATTAATGATAGCAAAGTTTGCCATGAAAAACGCAAGCAAAAACATGATAGTCTAAAGTCTGACAATATGACTCCTTTTGATGATTTCATGTATCTCATGAATTCTGTTCTTCTAGGAGAAGAACCAGTAAGTAAATGTCACTTTTATGTGAATTGGTGTCTATTTTTCAATTAAGCAGTTTGAAAATGAATATATTTCTAGATCCACATGACTTAAAATTTCTACAGGAGCTAGAACAGAAACTATCTTGTCGTAGTTACTACTGAAATAGTATAACTAGACTTAGCTAGTGGACCAGTTGAGTTATGACACCATGTAGTGTTGTAGGTGGTTATCAGAATTTTGGAGAAACTGTTAACTCGTTCTGTTACTCTGGAGGCAAGGTAGCATGTTCCTCCAGTGCGTTTATTAGGGAGGTTTCTGTCCCAAAAATAGGGACAGCTATTTCTCCAAATAAATCATAGCCACCATGGCGGTAAGGTTGTCAGCCTTACACACCGGGCGCGCTTTACTCCCCAGGAAAATTATTTATTTAATTCCTGGTTCTCATTTCTGTTAGAGGCTGAGTGAACCCCAGGGCCATAGTGCAGCTGGAAGGATTAGGTCAATTGAAATGGTCCAAATATAGTCCAAATTTACAGAGCCATGAAAACCTCAAAATTCCTATTATAGTAATTAAAAGTCTGATCTCATTCATTGAAATTTCTTCTTTTCTTGGTTTTCATATTCACAAAAGAGACTACAAATCTAGTTTAGCCATCATTATCATAATATGGAATAGACTAGAGCAGAAGAGAAATTATATGCATTCCACAGATTCTTCACAGGAGGCCTAAGTGAAAGATGTAGAACATGTCATAATAAAAATACAGTATTTGTTTCAAGTACAAATATAAATACAAATACAGAGGTGTGAAAGCTTTTTACATATTTATAGACATCTCCTATGATACAGAATTACACCAAAATAATTATATGAAAGAACAAACCCATTGTAACTTCCATATATTTATATTTCAGAATTTTCAATTAAGGTAAATTATTCCACAGAGCTGAAGTGAGATAGGATGTACTTCTTTAATGGTTTCTTAAATATTTTTATATTGTGATTCAAGAACAAAGTGGAATAGACATTTCTCTAAATGTCATAGATCCTTTTAGATTTATAGAAATTAACTTATTTTGTGGACATTTCATGATTACCATGATGTGCAGTTGATGTACCTTGTATTTAAAAGTTAGAATACTTAACAAATTTGTTTTAGACTAGGTGTGAGAATATGACAGTTCTAAAGGGGTATGTGGTAGTGTAGTTGGTTGAGGCACTATGCTACAAGCCGGAAGGTCACGAGTTCGAGTCCTGATGAGGTGGATTTTCTTCAATTTACCTAATTCTTCCAGCCACATTATGGCCTTGGGGTCAACTGAAATAAGTACCAGGAATATTCCTGGGGGGTAAAGGGTGGCCAGTGCGTAAGGCTGACAACCTTGCTGCCATTTCTGAGCTGATTATCTAAGAGAAAATGTGTGAGCCTCAATGTCTCACAGCTCTATCTGCCTTCATAGCCTGTTACAGGGATAACTTTACTTTTTTTCCAATATGACACTTTTAATTATGTTATCTCACAGCAAACATATCATGCATCTGTTATACATGTTAATCATCTCTAGCCATGTTAGTGACAGTTAATAGTCAGCTTCAGACCCCCAGCCACTCTACATTTGTGACACAAGCCTCCAGTACCCATTGGATGGGAGGCTGTTTGGGCCATAGAGAAAAATCTCTGCCTGTCAGGAATTGAACCCCAATTACCAGGTCATCCAGCCCATAGCCTAGTCAATATATTGACTCAGTTATTGTCTAAATAATCATGAAACTCATAATTTTCTCTCTTGTGCATTTTTCAGACAATTGAAGACTTTATTTTACTTATTGGAACGTTTGTAGCGTTCATTGCGTTCATTCTGTGGTGCTGCTTCCCAGTGGTGCCAAAAGAAGCAAATCCGCCCCTGCAGTATGACAGCCGGAGTTACAATCAGTATAAGAAGGTTGACACAGGATATGAAACAAACTCCTAGCAGAAGATATACTCCCTTGATGGACGGGGGTACACATATCACAACAGGGCTATGTCAGCATCCCCATCTGCATTGAACTCTGATGTTTCATTGACAAAATTGGAGCCCAATTCACAGATTTAATTTTACATTATGGCTGGAAGGTTTCAGAATGCCTGATTTTAACAGATGTGACAACTATAGCAATGTTTACCAGAAATGCAGATTGCTTTTATGAAAACCCTGCAAATCTCATTAGAGTATTCTCCATTGCTGTTTCAGAGATCTAACAAATTAATGTGATTCCTAATGAGACAGTTTATTACTGATGACAGGGTAGCCAAAAAGATGCAGAATATTCTCACAAAACACTTACATCATGAGGATACATTTTTTTATTTTCGTAGTACATTTCAAAATGGCTACTGTATGACTTTTTATATATCGTTTATTTATTATTAATTATCCGTTTTTTGCCTCTCTTTCTATTATAATGTCTGTACATTTGTACCAGAACTCCCAATATGTTTCACTTAGATATACAACTGTATATAAACAAGTCAGGAAATATACAGGTAACATTACAATACTGGCAAGTTTGTTCCATTGTGTTTAATTCTCTTGAAAATTATAACGCTTACAGAAATAATGTGTCAGAATTAAATTGCATGTTTCAGTTTTTTCTACATCTTCTTATAAATATTTAGAAAATGTTTATTTTGGGAAGGGATGGTGGGGTGTCCAATATGTAGACCAGTGTTTCTCCAACTTCAACTGCATACCGCTATACGGGCAGTGAGCAGACATGGGGATCACTAAGCTGTAATTAAACATTCTCCTAGCATGCAGTTATGCTTATTTCTGCAAACAGGAGAAAAATTACAGTAAGAGTTGCCATAAACCATTTTTTACAGCCACCAATTTTGAGTAAATATTTTAAAATACTCATTCACCACACCACGGATCCAAAGACCACAGTTTGAGAAACACTGGTGTAGGTTATATAGTGTCAGATGGTGGAATAATTAAGAATGGTGAGTTTGAAAGGAACTTGGAGGAAGCAATCACGGATTAATCAAGGTGCTGTCTGGCATTTGCTTGGAGGAATTGAGTAAAAATATGAAAAACCTCACTTCAGGCGGTAATTCTTCTGACTTCTGTTTGGAAGATGCTTGGCTTCAGTCTTGGGTGAGATATCAGCTATGATGGCTGAAATTTATCATGGTTTTTCTTAGTCCTTCCAAGTGAGTGTTGTGATGATCTCTTTTTCCCACGTCCATTCAAATTCAGTGTTAAACTACCCAGTATGAAATTTCATGAAAATTTGTTCAGTGATTCTTGAATTGCTACATGCAGACAGATTGACATGACACATGACAATGCTGTGAAGCACATTTTTGCAGCTTTTCAGTTTGAATGTGCCAAAAACTGACTGAGGACCATTGGAACCTCTTTAAATGATCTGTTTTCACAATTTATTGTAGGATCAGAATTAGTATAAGTGTTCTTGCAAGTTTATGTCCATCCTCCCCTGACATCCAATAGTAAATGTATGTACAAATAAGATTCATCCATTCATGTATTAGGATTATTATAACCATTTTTAATTTATTTTACATGCCTTCTGAGACTTGAATCTAGAACCTTTCCAGCATACTGAAATATAATGTTGCGTGTCGTTTTGCAGGCTAGTGACAGACATCTTGGCATCATTTTCAATCTGATCTGACTCATGTATGAACTGCTTTAAGAGATCTGAAGCATATGTTAGATAACTACAGACTATATACTTAATTACATGTGCTATTAATAGGTAATGATAGGAGACATTTGAAAAGAGTCTTTATTATTCTATATGTTCCATAATATTGTTAGATTAGTTAAACCAAAGAGTTTATGTTGGATCGATCTTGTAGTATGCCTAAGGAAAAAATCGCTGTGGAAATGTGTAAGGAAACCTCGTAGAAAGATATATGATGTGAAGGTTTCATGGTGAGAGCATGCAATGTAATTTTCTCAGGAAAATAGCTGTGTTAATGTGGAGTTGGTGACTGATGTTTCAGAGACTGGTTTTGTCTCCACAATCAGGGGTTGATATTGATTAACCCCTGATGATGGAGACAGACACAGTCTTTGCAAATGTCGGACCCCAGCTTCACATTGACATGGATGATTTCCCAAGAATATGTCACTGCTCAAAGAGTTTACTTGAAAGAATAAGGTAAAAATGAGCATTTAATATTAAAAAGGTTTTTAGAAAAGGACGTCATGACGCTATGACTTTGGCAGCGTAAGGCCCAGTAGTATCTTTTTTTTTAGTGACTGATTCATAAGAATATGAAAAACTCTTTGAATGTCTGGTAAAAAGAAAAGGACACAGTTCTTACTGCCATAAGGTCTTGAATACAATAAAGAAATAAAGCATATTTTTACAATATACTGATCAGTTACTTATGTTCCTTTTGTTAAATAGTTATATAGGTGCAATACTCATAAATGTGTGTTGTTTAGATATACTTTTATAATTTTGTGCCAAATCCAGATTCCATGGCAGCTTAAGTGTCTGATCTAATTTGCATAAATAAAACAAATTCTGTGATGAGTTTAGTGGAAAGTGAGTTAATGTGTTTCAATAATAAAGTGCCACAAGTACATGGTCACATGTGAGGATACTTTATATGCGTTCGTTATTAGCTGGAGACACACGTCTCCATTATGTTACATGCATACTCCATATATATGTATATTAGCTTCTGTTTTCAGTCCTAATATTCTACTACCCTGTAAGAATACGGGATAATGGAGATTGTTAAATGGCTAATAGATAGTTACATTTCTAGAGCCCTGCCACAGACATTGACAAGATTCTGTAGGACATTCATAATGTATTTACTTTCTGTGAGAACAACATTGCTGTATTTAGAATATCACAGGTTCATAAGTGCTAGCTTTGTTGTAAAATTATTCAATTATATATAGTTATTTCTTCAGTATGTGACATCAGAACTGCTTTAAAAATTTATGTTGCATTTAGTTCAAAGTGAAGCTAACCAGCCTTTCAGGACAACATTAGCAGTGTAACTGACTGTCATTTCAAAGATACTATTTTAATTTGAGACTATATATATTCCACAGAGTTAAACATGAACAATTGAAATGCAGTCAAATCTGTCCTTTGGTGAAGTCTTTAAAGATTTGAAAATCTCTCCATTTCAGATGGATTTCCACATTACAAGTGCATCTATGTAAGAAATAACATTGCACTCTACATAATCCATGTATTTATGTATCTATTTTCAGTTTCTTCTTCTTATATTTCTTCCCCACGTTCAGTGGTGTTACAGCAGTGTTCTTTCTCATATAAATTCAAGGCACAACAGTGCTGAAGAAAATTATATAAACAGAAAAGAACAAATATTCATGCTAGATTTGAGGTTTAATGATAGTGGCTGTGAAGAATATGATCTGGGTTGTAATGCTATGTAGTTAGGCTGTAATCCATAGGCATTTCAAAGGAACATATGACCTCCATATTCCTCTGCTTGCCACCTACTTCTTGCTTCGCTCACCCTTCAACACTGAAGATCGTGATACATTCCTCTCAAAGCGTTAGTGGACTCTTACCAAATTGAATGGCACTACAGCCCACAAGATCATACTTTTCAACACACATTTAGGCCACGCCATAGCTCAAGGGGTTAGTCGCTGGCTTCCCACTGCAGCGGCCTGGGTTCGATCCCGGGTCTGGACAAGTGGGATTTGTGGTGGACAAAGTGGTGCTGGGGCAGGTTTTCTCAGAGTACTTCGGTTTCCCATGCAAATCTTCATTCCACCAAATTCTGCATCATCATAATCACCCGGGCAAGTACAATAGGCCAATCAGTAGCCACCGTGCCGAGTGGACCCAGTCAGACACCACCCCCCACTAAGCGAATTTCAACACATATTCAGGTGGATTACTTTCATTTAAATTGTCGTTTCTCCTTTATATCTGCATACTAAATTAATTAATTAATTTCATTATTAGAAGTGCTTTTACATTAGCTTTCGGTCTGTATTCTTGAGATGAGAAAATTTACGAACACACAGGTTCTGTTGTGCATCAGCGAATCTAGAAATAATATCTATGATAATTTTTAATGAATCTTTAATAGCAAATATTAGTGTTCTGTACCCAGAAATAAGCAATATTATGTGGCAAAGCTGAGTTTGATCCAAAGTCAGGTCATGTGGGATCTGTGATGAACAAAATTGCACTGGGGCAGGTTTTCTAACAGAACTTGGTTTCCCCTGCCAGTTCTCATTCCACCAACCACTCCACAGTCAATAACTGTCCTATCATGTGGCACTGTGTAGTCTTAATACAGTGTAGTTATATAGCGAACTGAAAAGAGAAGCTGAATGACAATTCAGTTTTAATTTGATGTTGGTCTTAAACTTAATCACTTTAACCTCATTGCTCCAGTCAGTAGTGCAGGTTTCTGATTCCACCTTTGAAGCATTCATTTTACTTCCAAAGTGTTTTTTATTTCAAGATGTACAAAACAACTCTCTTCTTTGTGTCATACTGTGCATCTTCACTGTATTAAGATTTTGTTCACTTAATTACAGTAATAAACCCCCTACTGTGAAGAGAGGCAGATAATATATTTTGATATTATGTATATCTTTTGTGTAACAAAATATGTAAATATTGTGATTATAGTGACTTGTCTTGCATCTTCATATTTCTGTCAATAGCATTACAACTTGATATAAAATACAGTAGATCAGAAACATCTGGAAAGTTTCGAAATGTGGTGTTGGAGAAGGATGGAGAAGATCAGTTGGACCGATTATGTGAGAAATGAAGAAGTGTTAATTAGAGTCAGTGAGCAGAGGAATATCCTACACGAAATAAGAAAATGGAAGGCTAATTGGATTGGTCATGTTTTACGCAGAAACTGCCTTCTAAAAGAAGTTATTGAAGGAAAGATAGAGGGGCAGATAGAAGTGACAAGAAGACGAAGAAGACGTAAGAAGATGCTGGATGACCTTGGGGACAGAAGAGGATACTGTCATTTGAAGGAGAAAGCTCTAGATCGCATTAAGTGGAGGAATTATTTTGGAAGAGACTGTGGACCTGTCGTCTGACAGATTACTGATGATGATGATAAAATACAGCTCTGCAGTACCAAATAGACTGAAACATTTTATGTTGGTCAGCTGCAATGTTAAGAATATAATGGAAGTTGAAACAAGTGCAAGCTCTACATTTCAATTCAAATTTTATTTTTTGTTGGATCTGAGATTCCCGCAGTGGTGATTATGAAGAGTACTGCCTTCTGAGTTGTGTTGTCATGTCTGGTAGAAAGAAGTTCACCTATATTTCAGATGAATAGACTGCCTCTATCTTCAGGGGGCGAAGACTAAGCAGGCAAGCAAGCAGCTTCTTTGTCTTATATTTCAACCCTAAAGATGGAGGCAGTCCATTCATCTGAGATGCTGCTGAACTACATGGAGTCACGTATCAGAGGATGGTATTCTCCAGTTCAATGTTTTGTCAAACATGAAAAAACATCCCTTCCTTTTCTCACCAATGCAGGCACCAAAAAGGAAATCATTACTCACAATGAACCACGTTTTAGGATATGCACACCACTGAATATGATATTACTGATATTCTATTATGATGAAAAATTTAAAATTACCCTTATGTGCCAAGACTAAAGACACGTGAAGAATTATTCACATTTACAGTCACAAAGAAAATCCAGTTCTTATCTGGGACATTGGCACAGGGATATTTTGTGTGTCAGCTTGTGTGTTGCCCCAGCATATTTCCCAACTGTTTCTGAGGTTCAGAATTTATATATAAAAAAGTATTTTTGGGGTTCCTTTTACATTTGTTATTGCAAAATATGTAAACCAGTTTGGTTAGCAATGTACATATTCTGACATGCTAACTTCTAATCTGTGAGCTTCAAATGTAAGTTCTTTTGTCAAGGGTTATAGTTTTCATATCTCTGATCCATAATTTGATAGCTAACTTGTATATAACTCTGAGGATATATCCCCCCCATTTCTGTTATGGTGGAAATGTTGTATGTGCAATGTTTTGACAATCCATTACAATGAACTGATATTTTATATTTCAATCACAGTAGGAATTTCATTGAAAAACACATGAAAGACTGAGTTTCATGTTTGGGATCGTGGCTTTCTATAGAACAATATTATAAACATGTCAGTAGATCAATTTTATTTCAATTTGCTGTTGTCATTGGCTTTATCATCATTTTTCAGCTGTCACTGTTCAGCAATATGAGAAATACATTTGTGTGGTATATGTCTTCTACTGAGCATACTGTTATGTTGTTCGTTGTTTTAAATTTAATACTCTGCAAATGCATAATTCTTGCGGGTTCCTTATAAGCAAAAATATGCATGGTATTTTCTTATTTTGAATTGCATCAAGTGATAATAATATAATTTCATGTCTTGTTGTAACTAATAGGTCATAGTATTGGCCAGGTCAAGATTAGCGTGCACTATGCTACAAGCCAGAAGGTCACGGGTTCAAGTCCTGATGAGGTCATTGGATTTTTATAATTGACCTAATCTTTCCAGCTGCACTATGGCCCTGGGGTCGACTCAGTCTCTAAGAGAAATGAGTACCAGGAATATTCTTGGAATATTCTTGGGGGTAAAGGGCAGCTGGCATGTAGGGCTGACAACCTTGCTGCCATCTGTGAGCCGATTCTCAAGAAAATGTGGGAACCTCAATATCTCACAACCCTATGGGCCTCCATGGCCTGTTGCAGGAATACCTTTTTTTTTTACTTTAACTCTATCCCTGTAACAGGTCATGAAGGCCCATAGGGTTGTGAGATGTCAAGGCTCCCACATTTTCTCTAGACAATTGGCTCACAGATGGCAGTAAGGTTGTCAGCCTTATGCGTCTACCACCCTTTACCCACCAGGAATATTCCTGGTACTCATTTATGTTAGAGTCTGAGTCGACCCCAGGGCCATAGTGCAGCTGGAAGGATTAGGTAAATTGAAAAAATCCACCTCATCGGGACTCAAATCCACAACCTTCCAGGTTGTAGCATAGTGTCTCAACCAACTACGCCACCGTGAGGCCCATATATATATATACAGACACACACACACCCAGAAACAAAAGTTAAGGATGAAAGTTCATGTATGTGGAACTGCACTAATATATTGCATGGCAACTATCTCACAGTTGCATTGCAAAGAGCAATGTCATCTCCTAGTCTGTTTTTGATTGTCATAGCCATTCCTGTGCGTTATTTCCATCGTTCTAATCTGACACGATACAGTCACATTATACAATCTTCCTGATTCTGCAAGAGACTGCTGTGTTATCTCATGGGTGATTTTTATTCTTGATATTTGAAGGTCCTTCAGATTGCAAGGCCCTAAGCACTAGCTTATTTAGCTTATATATAAATCTGGTACTTGTACTGGCCATAACTGGTCATCATATTAGATGAAGAAATGAGAGTAGAAGTAGTTCACAGCTTTCTTTATGCAAATTTCAGGAATACAGAAGTACAATTTAATTTAATTTTTGTGGGCATGCAATTAACTTTTAACTGCTGTCAGTAAGGTACATTCATATTTTATCATAAAATGTGCTAAAAATTGTGCTGCTTGTAACCCTTGACCCTCATTTATTTCGAGAGCCCTGACATTGTGATTTTTGCATTTCCTTTATATGTCAGGGAAACTTTGACTCTTACAGACATGAATTAAGTATTGGACATGTAAATATAAAACTATGAGGGAAAAGGACTCACATAAATATGCCAGGTTCATCAATGAATTTCTGGTATTTTCAGATATAGATTTTGTTTTACTAACTGCTAGAAAAGAAGCGTGTTCTTATGGCTTGTGTCCATATCTGACTTTAACACTGTTAAATTTGTAACAGTGGAAAACAACAGTCGTGCATGTATGTATATTACTGTAGAAAAACAAACTCTGTAATGATATGAGAAACTTTAAGTCCCTGTTGTAATACAGTTTTGGTTTTATATCAACTGAATTGTCCGTATTTCATACTGTTCTCATTTTGCCGAACCACAGCACTGAGCACCATTGATTACTTTCATTGTGGTTCTGTTGTTGTACGTTCATATATTCTGTGCTAGTGAGTAGTATGTAAAAGGCCTTTCTTTGTTCCATTGTGTTGTTATTTCAGATATGTATGTACAACTTTCAATTCAAATAGATTTTTAACTATATATCAGCATTTTGAAATTCTTGGGCATGTAACTATGTCTCTCTATACATACTCCATCTATTTTATGCCCTATGCTTTAATTTATAAGACATTTTCTCAACATTTTAATACTACTGCAATGCATTTACATTATTATAGGTATAATTAATTTATTCTGATATATTTTCATTGCAGATTGATCTCAAAGGTAACTTATTTTATAATGTAATATTTACTGTAACTTGTTGAGTTTGTAAAGAGACGTATAAAAATAAATAAAATTTAACGAAGCACATACTGGCAGTTTTATAAAATACAGCTTGAATCTGATAAAATAAAAATGATTTTGTTTATAAACAATTTGAAGACAGTGTTATTTAATGGCATATTGTATCGTCACATCAGTTGGTATATAAAAGGCACTTTTTTATAAAATTAATATTGCAGCATGCAGACTTGTTGCTAAATAATGACTCTATAAAAATGCCTGCTGCTAGGCAACAGATTCCTAATAAGAAACAATTGAACAGAAACAGGACCTTGTTTTTTTTTTTACGTAGTCTGTGCTGAGGTATTATAGGGAGGGCAGGTCTAGAGTTGAGTTGGAATCAGAAAAGTAGGAGGTTGGTGTAAGATGGCCAGCAGCCTGGTAGTTTTAAGTGCAGTACAGTGCAGTATACTCTAGCTCCTATGGTTCATTTAGATTATGACATTATAAACTGGCTCGTCTTGGAATAAGCAAGTTACTGCTGCAAAAATTGTTCCTTAATAGGCTGACTTCTCTAAGGATAATTAACGATTTATCTCAGGTATTCACAGCTTCAAATAATGTGTAGAGAAAGCAAAATTATGGAAAACACACCAACATATCCAGTACCCACTCAAGACTAAATGCCTCTCCAGCCTAAAAAAATCCAATTCAACTTTCCAGTCAAAAACTACTCAATTTCCCAAAATTTCTCCATAATGACACAAAATTCCCATAACTTGGCAAAAATCGTCATTAATATCATAAATTAGATATATTATTCTGTAACATGTTTAGATGGTTACAACATGGACAAATGAGCAACTGGGTTTAATCTTTATTTAGCAACAAAATAAACTGCTACAAAAGAAAAGCTTTTAAACTGTGCTATCCCTAAAAGTATGGTACTCCAGAGAAGGTGCCTGGTTAAGCTGTGCTGTCCCCCAGGCCTTGCCCATGTCGAAATTCTGATATTAAGTATGACAGGGAGCAGAACTAGACACAGAGGACAGTTGAAGACAAAGTGCAAGGTCTCAAGAATAAAAAAGTGGGAGAGGCACAAAACACACGAAAACAATATTACGTTAGATTTGAGGTTATCCTGGCAGTTACTATAACTTATGTTTTCTCTGCTAGATAGCCTTCTACCAGACCACACGGCGCTACATCCCAGTTTATGGTACTTTTCAAAGTTACTGTGTTTACTAACACTTCAAGACATACCAGTATTGTTCACAAAACTATTACTTAATTCTGACTTCTTCTTAATAACTTAAGCCTGAGAGTCATATTGATGTGTAGAAAAGTAATGAAACCACACAATTTTCCCGAGGTCGATCATTTTCCAACGTTTAGCCAGTCATTTACCGCTTCAAACGCCTTTCCCTAAGACATTACTCAATGAAACGACAAGACAGCCAATTATCCTCTCACCACCGCATGCGTATATGCTTAAAGAATATTTCGTAACCGAAAGACGAGTAAAGAAAAACAAAACGGTCAAATGGGTGTAATGTGACTCCTAAGTCAGAATAAAAAAAAAAAGAACAAACAAATAAACTACGTGGTTTTAGTCTGCAAGCAAACTATATCCACCGAGCGAGCACCACTTGTCGACAACATTTCGATTGTAAGCGGTCATTATCGATCATTATCGACAGTATCTACAGTTATACGCTTTTGGAAAAATTTCTTGAATATTCAACTTATCGCACCCTACTCTCGTTTTGTCACGTTAACAGCCCTGATGAATGGCGCT
Organism: Cryptotermes secundus; assembly: GCF_002891405.2. Lineage (NCBI taxonomy): Eukaryota > Metazoa > Arthropoda > Insecta > Blattodea > Kalotermitidae > Cryptotermes > Cryptotermes secundus. The sequence continues at coordinate 1,025,430 of NW_019738363.1, forward strand.
TTAGTTTCAAATTACAAGTAACGGCCAAATATTGCTTATTGTAGTATAACTGTACCTTACTTCCTAATAATGTCAGGAAACGAGGAATTTCCACTTTCCCAAACGTTAACAGATATTAATTCTATTTACAGGTCTATTCTTGTGGAAAACGAGTATCTTAAAAGTATGTAACATTAAAATATTATGTTCATCAGTGAATTCATGTAAAATATAACAGTCTGTATTATGTTATCTTAAATTATACATGTAAAATGCACAATATTATATATTCCAGATGAAAAGGAGTACCTCAAGACATTGAATAATGAATATGATGTTGTTAAAAATGGCATTATTTACCTGGAAGATCTCAAGAAAGAAAAGATTAGCAAGGAAGTTTTGATTGATGATAGTATTGAGAGGTACAAATATCTGCACATTTTTCTGTAATTTTTTTGGGACACCTATATAAAAGATTTTCCTGCTGGCTGTATGAAATTTAAAATTTACAGCAAATAGATGAAATGATTTTGCTTTTTTGACAACAGATGAGTGGCTTTCACTGTTTCTTCCAGACTATATGTGGGCACAAAGTTCTCAGCAGAAAACTCATAAAGATATTAAATTCCTTCATAGTACCACGTAGAGGACACACTAGTCTGGTTGCAGACATGTCAGAATTTTGACATGCTCACCTGGATATGTCCATATGTTCCAGCTTGAATCCTCTGGCAGGTTCCATCCTGCCTGTGATCCATAGCACATGGTTACCCTTGTCTCAGAAGCCAGAGTTATGTTACTTGATTATAAGACAGCCACTAATTGTGTCCTTCATGATGGTGGACTGCTTCCTACCGCAGTTAATAGTTTTATTTTATCATAACATGTTTAAAATTTCTCCTGTGTAATGACTATCCTAACTGAGTTTAAGCACAATAGATCATTGAAGGTTGCAATGCAAGGGCCAGTTTTATGGCTCACTCCTCATACTCATACTCATTCTAACTGAGTTTCATCATGCATTTTCTCAGTGCATACAAGAAAATGCTTGGATAATACCTTAAATAGCCATAACTTCTTACACATCATGCCACATCTTATAAATATTCTTTTGACACTACATAACTAATGCAAGTGTAAAACATTGTATACAAAATTTTAGCTGGAAAACCTGAAGGAAAGAAACTGGTTTGGAGGCATATATGTAAATATATTGATGGGAGGATAAAGGACTAAGTGAGTCCATAAGAACCTGATATTCATTCAGCTGGTCAATGAACTCCCCCTCCCCTTATGTAACCTGAAGTTTCATTATCATGGTCACAAAGAACCCAATATTGGACCACATCCTGTGTTACATGAATCCAGTCCATATTCTCACAACCTATTTCTTTAAGATATGTTTCATTATTATTCTCATATCTATGTCTTCATCTCCTTAGTAGTCTGTTCGCTTCATTGTTTATGGCTAAAATTTTTTATGCATTTCTCAACTCCCCCACATATTCCATATGCCTCACTCACCTCATTTTGACTGATTTGATAACCCTAATAATACTTGGTGAAAAGTACAAATTATGAACATTCTGCAGTTTTCTCCAGCCTATTACATAGACTGAAGGTTTTTGAGAGCATAATGCTGTGGAGAATATTTGGCCTTAAGAGAGACTGAAATAAATGATTCTCTTGAGCACCTTATTCTCAAAAATCTTCAATCTGTGTTCTTCCTTTAATATGGAAGACCAAGTTTTACACCTATTCAAAGAACCACCAAAAATATCAATTTTATATGTTAATTTATAAAAGACAGCCTTAAATAAGTAGAGTGTAAAGGGGTGGACCAAATTGAACTTGATGGATTTTTCTTAATGCAATGATGAAACGACAGATTTAAAAAAAAAAAAAAACTTCTTAAGCAGTTCAGTAATTGTCAAATTTCTAGAAAGTTGTGCACCATAGAGTCAGTTGAAAACCTTACACAAAACACCAAAGAATTCATATGAGTGTAAAGCTACATAGCAAATTAGAGGGTAAATTTTAATCTTACTGCAACAGTTAAAGATGCTATTGGTAGACAGACTTTTTTGTAATTGTGTCTTCATTGGTTTAAACTATTATATGGGATTTAATTCAATCCTCACTTACTTTAGTTTTGTTCTATTTATTGGTTTCCTTCTTCCTGTTATTTGTTGTTTGAAATACAGAATTTGTGTAATAATTGGATCCATATATATTTCATATATTTCTGGCCCAATACGGGCAACGGATCTGTGAAGCTATGTATGTATGTGCCTCAAGTTTTATTAAATTTCCATTTCAGTGGAAGAAATACACAGCTCTTATTGAAGGAACATAAAAGCAGCCTTCTTAAAGAACTGGAGGTGGAACAAAACAGAACTGCAGAACAGAAGAAGAACCACGACTTTATCATATCCAAATATGAAGCAACCTGGGAACGTTATAAGGTACATAACCTCACCAGTTGGTCTAGTGCAGAGGTTAGGAATGTGTGCACCTGTACCTCCACTCCCCCATTCCTCTTCATAGTGTGGACAATTTTATCTTTCCCTAACCTCACCAATTGATGCATGGATTGTAGGTATGAAAGGGGATATGCCAGTTTTTTTTTTTTTGTGAAACATAATTGTATTAGGCAATATATATGGTAAGATTTTTACTTTATAAATTATGTCTATGCATCTCACTTAATATAAACGTGAACATGTCACAATATATTTAATTTTTCTTGGCATCAAATAAATAAGTGAATAAATGGAATAATTTAATTCATGGTACAGGATCTAATTTGAAAAGTAGATAATTGTCCTGCTGCTCAAGAAATTCGTACTATAATGAAATCCTGAACTTCTAATGTTGTTTACAAAAGTCTGCCATTGGATTCTGTCCAGAGCCAGTTGAATCTGGTCCACACCCTTACACCAATTTCTGTAAAGTCTCTTTTAACATTAATCTCCCATCTGTGCCTCTGTCTGCCATATGTTACAATACTTAGAGGAAACACGAGACATTAGACTGTATTAATACAAGTGAAAATAAATTCAAAGATTTGAAATAAATGTGTAAAAAGCACATTTGATATTTTCTGTAATAATATTTCATTAATCTGATGGTCAAATATTTCAGCATTTCTGAACCTTAGTATGAGATACTATGGAATATTTCCACCATGACTATGAGGTGTTTTCTTTTATTTGAATTTATTCCATCCTGCAGGAAATCTACAGTAAACTTCCTTTTTCCCGTGAAAGAAAAAAACTTCAGCTAGAGTACAAGACGAAGCATATTCAGCTGATGCAATTCAAAGTGCAGATAGCAGAAATAAAACAGAAATGTCGGCTTTTGGAACAAGTGCGAGGTATGAATTTTTTGTTATTGACTTTTTCTCCAAATTTGGAAGTGCCCAAAAACTGAATATGTATACAGTGTCTTTGTTTCTAGACCTGTGATCAAGGCGTAGAAACATTTGTTAAAATCTGACTACAGTTTAAAGTGATTTAGAAATTGGATTTAGAGAAAGCAAGCACTACTTACCAGTACAAACGGACTTAGAGGCTACAGAAAAGAGAAGTGACTAATGCTATGGTCTGGCTAGACATGTGTCATGAGACCATTAAAATGGAGAGGAGAATTCCCATTACATCAGCCAGTCCATATTCATTATTGCCATGTAGTAAAATGGAGAGGAGAATTCCCATTACATCAGCCAGTCCTTATTCATTATTGCCATGTAGTCTTGATACTGAGAGCAGCATTAAATAACAATCCCACCACCAAAAAACTTTCACTACAGAACTTCACACTGCTGTATGCATTAGACCAGGAAAGTGGGTAGATTTGCTGCTTGACTACAGCTCCCTGTACTTTGGGAGAAACTGTTTTGTTACTGCCAGGTCATGCAGTTGAAGTTCTTCATGATCTGACTTCTGCAGCAAGATTCACTACTGGGAAACAGCACTGTGTATTTCATCCGTAACATTTAACTTTCCCATCAAGGCATACCTTACTTTTGTTATGTAGAGTATCTGTGTCTTTGCTGCAGGAAATATGCCTTCTAATTTTAATGTTATCCTAATTTCTTTTCATATAATAACTGAAAATAAAACACAGATTTTATGATATGTACAGAACAGAGGAAGAAGCTACAAATTGTGAAACTAGCAGAAGCATACAAAGACAGAGAAACCTTCTCAAAGAGGAATGCTGCAATGATCCAGGAAATCAGGTACGGTGGCAAGAAGTGAACATAAACACACAAAGGTGCCCGTGTGGTGTGGAGAATTGCAGAGTGCCATAATGCTAACAGAAGGAATGGGAGTTTCTATGAGGGTAGTTTAATACAAACACTTTTGAGAACCCTTAGCACATTCAATGCCAATGACAGCAGCTGCCAATAAAGTGAACATGCACTCTCAGTGAAAAGACAGGCCACAATGTTCTAACTAGTTTGAAATAGTTTCTTTTCTTCAGTAGATGTTATCCAGTTACCATAAAATGTTTACAGTCAGTCCAGGTTAATGCTTGCATTTTATCTTACATAAGTAGTGTCCCGTGTATGAGTGACTGTAGACAGGATTGAATATATATATATATAACTTTATGGTATTTCTATGCTATCATTGTTCAGAAAACCATCAGGACACAAATATTTATTTACTCCTGATTACTTGAATCTGAAACAGGTAAAGGATATTTTACAAAGTCATATATTACGTATTTCTGTAATTATGTTGGAGTTTCTACTTTTGTTGGACCTGTTGATTAATGAATAAGGAGCCATACTCAGTTTCAAAGGTACTGGGTCCAAGATTGGGTATATCCAGTGTGTTTCACCACACACACCTCTGGCTAAATGTAGGCTGTATGAATGTCGTGAAATCCATGATGAGTTAGAGGTTCCCTCCATTGGCCATTATCTTTATTGCTCTACCAGTGGGAAGGATTGGAACCCTAGTCTGTGGGTGCTCTTGTCATTATTGCCAAGCAGACATACCAGAAAAGTTAAAAACAAACCACAATTCTTGCATAGGGATAATGGATCAATAGGTTAAAAATTTTAAATATACTGTAACGCAATCACAAATTCAACTAGCCGCTACTGTAATCATGGACCACCATGATTGTAACGGCACCTGCGTGAGGAAGGACGATTGTCAGAACTGCTAGCATCAACTGGAAGAACTATCATATTCTGTGGAAACATGTGCATTGCAACTCTGTTTCTGAAATAACTTTATAAAAATGGTGAATTTTCTTTGTAATTTTTGCTAGTTGAATGAGAATTCTGGATGCCTGAATACCAAGTAACTGCCAGTTTACTGTACAAGGAATGCATTAAAGAGGAAAATAATGCTGGCACCATGTGATGAAATCAAGCAAATTTTTATGCCTTAAAACACAAAAATCTGACTTTGACCTTGTATGTGGTTCATTGCAGGAGGCTGAGGGATGAGGTTGAAGCAAAGAATATTGAGAAGCTGAGGTTGATGAACCTCAAAGACAAAGATCGAACTGAAAGGTACCTCACTCGGGATATTCTGTCTACTCCTCCTTCAAACTTCGTCATAGACATCCCATGTTTTAGCATTCCTCAGTTAAAGGTGATCTCTCAAATATATTGATAAAATAAGGATTATTTTGGCTTTGGGGTGTAATGCCATGTAATTTAGCAGATACATACCAACAATTCTGAGGAACCTGCAGTCTGAATTTTCAGGGTAGATGATAGAGGCAATAGGTTTCCCTGAAACCTTGTGTCTCTCTACCAAACCAAACATTGTCACAGTAGTTATAATAACCACCATGAGAATCTAAAATCTCGTATATTGATAAAACATTTTCATCTGTTCTTGATTTATACACCTTACAAGTACAGTGAATATTTTCTTGTGCTATAAGAGTTTGTGAAGTTAGTTGTAACCAAAAAAATTCAAGGTTCGTATTTCATATGTTTGTTAAGAACACTTTATCAGCTGCCAAGTATACTTAGCATTGAAAGAAATGTAATGACAACATAAGTGGTCTGCTTGAAGGATGCTATAGGAATTTTCCTTGCAGACCATGGAAAGCCAATAATATCTCTTGTCAGGATAATTTTTTCAATTGTAAAATTTTGTCGATCCAATCTAGGTATTTCTTTTATTGCTAGTGGGGTGGGAGTAAGTCCCTTGTACTGCGGCCACTTCTGGCCTATTGTACCAGCCCCAGATGACAGGTGAGGGTGATTGTGGAGCAATCGGTGGAATGAAGATTGGCAGGGGAAACCGAAGTACTCGGAGAAAATGTGCCCCGGCGCCACTTTGTCCACCACAAATCTCACTTGACCAGACCCAGGATCGAACCTGGGCCGCCACGGTGAGAAGCCAGCTACTGACCTCTTGAGCTATGGCACGGCCCTCCAATCTAGGTAGGTTCGTTACCTACTTGAAATTAAATGTGTTATCACTAAACTGCCCTGACTGGTCCAAAATATTTAATATTATTACACAGCAGTGGGGAATCTTCAGCCACAGAAACCATATCCTTCCTGAAAAGGATTAAACATGAAACTAATTGATATCCTTGAGTGGTTTCCATGGTGGTGGTGAATTTGCGAGCATGTCAGCTGCTAAGATTTCTTATGCCCCCCTACCAGTTACACCACATACTCAGTTTTCTGAGCTCTTTTCTAATGTGTGTGATCACAGCTCTGCCAGCATATAACAACAATAAACCAGTGTGCCCCTTATACAGGCTGTTTACCAGTTTTTTCATATGATCCATATGTGATGACTGCATGACTGCACTTTACAGTTCACTGTTGCACACACACACACTAGTGTTTGCAGTCATGTCTTCACTAGTCGTTGCTTGGTAGTGGCTTGCAACAGCAGACGAACCCCTTCCTCTGGGTTCCCAAACTGTCTCTGGCATCAGCTACCAGCTTCTAACAGCAATAGTCACAACAACTAAGAACCAGCAGTTCTTTAGTGAACTCACTAACAGGCCATCCTTATACTCAGCACAGACCACATGGAAAACACTGTTCCCCTGTTGCAATGTAATTGTTGCGTTCGAAACATTCTTGTTTGCGAAGCCATTACTTAGCAATGGTCGTTTTATAGTTCCTCATTTCATGGTTGTTGCCTAGCAGTGGGTCTGTATGCCACAGTATCCTTGCATGTAACTCATATATAACTGATGCAATTCCTGGATCGGCATACTTCAACCCTGAAGATGTAGGTGGTGTTTTCCCCCAGAATATCAATATCCACATACAAGGCTACATGGCGTCACAACCCAGAAGACTACAATATGATCCTAAGTAGCGGTCATGATATTACAAGACAGTGGATATCATTATTAAGAAAAACAGCTCTTCCATATGTTTTCTAACTCCTTTGTCTAGTCAGTTCCATAAACCCTAATACAGGCAATCAATTCAATTTAATTAATAAGTTTTGATTCTTGTAATCATTCTACTCTTTATACTGCAAAATTTCAGCTTCCACCATGGTATTCTCCCCCAAGAAAGATTCCATGTCATGATCAGAAGTCCAGAAACACCATGACATCTGCAGCTGTTACAGACCCTCCTGTTGCAAGTCACAACGTTTCTCATATAATGGCAAGAGATATGAGAAGCACTTCAAATCCAAGGAGTGGATTACAAACTGGAAAACAGAACAGCTGTGAGGAGACTAATCCTTCACTAGCAACACCCATGGCAGTGAACCAAGGTCTGTATTTTCATATGATATACTGTTAGTTCCTCGGAACTCTAGCCATGGTAGAGGGGTCATACCATATCTCGTGGGGCTGGGGGAGCGGTCTTGTCATCGTACTGGTACTACCAGTTTGGAATGTAGCGTTTTCGAGTGTGGTCAGGTATATACTCATAGTACTACTCCTGGTCTCCATAGGCAATGTTTTCTTCTTGGAGAGTAGCTCTGAACGTCACCACAGCAAGGGTACAGCTTCGTGTGCTCCACAACAGCATTTACCTTTCCACGCAGCTAAAGTTATGAGGCGCTAACTATAACTGCAGCATGTCATAGCATCATGGGAGGAATGTGCTCTTGAAAGTATATCCATACCATGAAACAGTATGATGTGAATCCTATTTTTCCATTGATTCCCACATTGTAAGAAGAGATGCATTCCTATAGATTTTTTTTTTGTTTTACTGCTGTAATAAAGACACGATTTCTAGTTATACGAATATAATGAACTGTACAATTTGAAATAACCTGGTAATAGCAACCATGATGCAATATGTCTTCATACACCACTGACAAACCTGCATATTCTGGCCAATTGCAACTACATTTCCTGCCATGTCACTGATGCACATGCATATGCAATCCGAATTATGTGACAAATAATTATTTGACAAAAAAAAAAATAGTTTTAGTTGAATTTGTTGCTATTTTGCAAGTTGTGTTTAAAAAGTTTCAGTATTTATCCCAAATTTCTATAAGGCTGAATTAAATGTTCGTTTTATTGTTGTGTTGTATAAGAGTGAAGTTCCATAACCTGGCTGCCCATAATGCCGAATGCAATATTTTTATTTGTGATGTTCTCAAAGAATCCCTATTACTGTTCTTGTCAAAAACTTGTATCTGACTTTTTCCTGGCAGATTCTTCTACAGCTGAAGATACAGAGAAAGATAAACAGGAAGAACTGCAAGCTGTAACTGATTCTACAGCTATGGATGAGAACAATACTGAGATACACCCTTGTCAGTCCTCACTGCCAGCATTTGAAGGCATTCCAGCTGTTGCCACAGTTCAGCCGGAACAAAAGTCTGGACAGTCCCAGTGGTCCCCTGAAGAAGCTATGGATCAGACACCAACATTTACATCCACTGAAGGTCAGACTGCTCAGCAGCATTCAAGACAGGCAGATCCTTTTCCAATAGAAACATCTCCTGCTTCTTCTACACAGCAAACTGTAGCACATGCTACTGAAGCTGTAGGCATCAGAGGTGAGTATGTCATGAGGATGCATAAAATGTCAGGAATTGGAGACAATGTGAACATTAATTTTTGTAACTGATGGTAGAATGCACTGATTAATGATTTATTTATTTTAAATTCAAAGGTTTTCAGAAGTCATGCTGCTCTACTGGCAATAAAACTGTTTGTAAGATAACTTCTTTGACATGTTTTAAGTAAACTTCTACATTCCCACTACTTATCTTTCCATTTATATCCATTTTAATCTACAGAAAACTAAAGTATGTTGAAAGGTATAACTCAGTTATTAGTTGTAGTGAAACCTTCATGTTTATGGACTTCTCTGTTAATTAGTAGTAGTTTGCAATTGTATATAGGAGTTAAGACAGCTCAGATGGTATAGCAATGTACTGGATGGCTGTGGTCCGATTCTTGGCAGTTGTAAGTGATTTTTCTCAACTCCACAGCATGCAGACTGGCTCTGGGGCCCACCCAGCCTCCTATTCAATTGGTACTGGAGACTCTTTCTCTATAGGTAAAGCCACCAGTGCGTGAAACTGACTCCTTATCTCCATGTAGTGCCAAGGTCAAAAATGGTAGAGCTGTATCTTCATTGCGTGGTGTTTAACTAATAAGGCACAGGGATAATGTTACATTTACCTTGAATGTATGATGGGTAGGCCTCCTTGGCCCTTGCACTGCGACCTACAGTGGTCTATTCTGCTTCCCCTACATTTACCTTACTGATATTCTTCTGCTAAAGTAAGGTCCTGCTTTCACATGACCTAAAGATTCTCACCCACATTCACAAAAATCTGCAACTGATGTAGTTTTTGTGAAACTTAATATCTTTTTTGAGTACAAAGAGAGAGACAGAGAAGACAACCACGGCAACTTCAGTCAGTATCAGTGAACATGACATATCAATCACAACTCCACAAAATTAGAATTGTGACGCCCTTTACTTGTGAAGATGGTCCTATACATTTCTGATACAAACTGATGTTCCAGGAGCATATTCAGAATTATGTGAAGGTCAGTAAACATCTTTCAGATTTTTTCATTTCAGCAGCAGGTGGGAATATACTAGAGCTCAATGTTCAGACAACAGATGCAGGGCCCACAGTGGGCCCTCGTGGAGATTATCAAGAATCACCTGTACACACTGTCGAACAACAAGTGTCAGCTCCTCAGGTAAGCACCTCAGAACTCTGGTTTCTATGCAAAGGCAGAGTGAAATGTAATGCCAATAAACCATCAGCAAAAAAAATCTGTTACCATGACCTCAGTCCTATCCCAGGCGAGACAATAATAACTGTTGCGTTATGTTTCACTCTGCTCTTCGTAGAGATGAAATGAAGTCTGTTCCAAGCTTCCTCCAGACACACAGTAAGTTTTTTGATGGGTTTAGTATCTCTTGTGCTGGCAACAAGTCTGGTCAAGCAACTGAAAGCACAGTTTGTATTGACAACAGTTCTTTTCTTATTGTTTAAATGTTGCACCAGTATTTCCTGTCTGAAATGGCTCAGGGATATGGATGTCACAGTGTGAACGAAAGACATTGCACTTGTTGTTAGTCAGATTTTAGGTGAAAATTCAATGCATTTCATCAACGAATGTACTTAACTCCATGGTATAGAATATACTGTGAGTAGTTAATAAACAGTTTGCTGATCAAGAAATTCCATAGTTTTAAAATACCTGAGGGTTCATTATTACGTTTACAGAAGCCCACGACTTAACCCTATCCTGAGCCAGATCAATCTACGTTGAGACCGACATTTAAGGCTTCTTTTGGGAGAAGTGGATTTTAACACTAAAATGAGCAAAATGTTAGAAGATGGAAACTCACCACTGAGGATTCCTCTGCATTTACTAATTTATTTATGGTTATTTAACAATGCTTTCAGTAGCTCAAACTATATAGTGTTGAAGAGAAGGATGAGTAGTTAATGAAGAATTTGATAAGATATCGAAGGAAGCAGATATAGCCTAATTTGAGGTCCTATCTGAGAATCTGACTGGCAGTAATGGTTATGATTAATGTTCTTAGGCATATACTATGAACACTGTTGAAAGTGGTTCAACAACTTCTCAGGCAGAGCCAACAACAACCACTGAAGATGATAATGAGATAGACATGACTGCTGATAAGGAATGTTACCGCTCACCCATTACAGGTGAAAATTTGCAAGGTACGTCTAGCTGAGAGCAATTTTAAATAAGTGAGATGTTATTAAAAATGTTCAGCATCTAGTTTGAACATTTTCAGTAAACAAGTTTTTCTAGTTTTGTACAGTAAAAGGTAAAGCTATCCTTGTAACAGGCCATGAAGGCCCATAGGGTTGTTAGACATCATGGCTCCCATATTTTCTAGACAATCTGCTCACAGATGGCAGTGAGGTTGTCAGCCAACCTTTACCCCCCAGGAAGACTCTTGATACTCATTTTTGATAGAAGCTGAGTCAACCCTAAGGCAACAGTGCAGCTGGAAGGATTAGGCCAAGTGAAAAAATACAATGACCTCATTGGGAATTGAACCCGTGACCTCCCAGCTTGTAGTGTAGTGTCCCAATATAGATAGGACAGATCATACACCATTGTTAGTAAGCAAAAAGTAGGCCGCGCCACAGCTCAAGCGGTTAGTTGCTGGCTTCCCACAGCGGCGGCCCAGGTTCGATCCCGGGTCTGGTCAAGTGGGATTTGTGGTGGACAAAGTGGCGCTGGGGCAGGTTTTCTCCGAGTACTTCGGTTTCCCCTGCCAATCTTCATTCCACAAATTGCTCCACAATCACCCTCACCTATCATCTGGGGCTGGTACAATAGGCCAGAAGTGGCCACACTACAAGGGACTTAGTCCCACCCCACTAGCAATAACAAAATAAAAAAATATGTTTATGCATCTCTTCAGGGACTGATCAAACATCAGAAGCAGACCAACATCATGATCATTTTTGCTGCATTGCAAGCCCTGAGGATGAATGCTGTGCTTTATCACCACAAGGAGACTTCCTGATGACCAGTCCTGATGGAACAGTTTCTCCAAAATCCCCCCCGTTTGTTATTTCATCCAGCTTTCAAACAGCAAATGACGTCCTGTTTGGGGCTCGTAGCAACCAAAAAAGCAACACTGGTAAGCCCATCATATTTCTGTACATAAAGTTTTGAAGAATGTGTGGAGACAGAGACCTGAATCATTTGTATACAGTACATAATGTGAATTGTATTTAAATGTTGATCTTTCTGAATGACTGACTGGCTTCTGAGAAAAATTTAGTACCGGAGATCTATTACACTAAAACTTGCTAGGCAACTTTAATTTTGTTTCATATCAGTCTAATATGAAGCTCTAACAAAATTTCACAGATTGCATCATAAAAAAACTGTACATAATATACAATGTAGTTCTCATTAATACTGTCACATATTTGGGGTACATGACTACAGACGGGGTATGGATTGCATGTTGGATTTATTAACCACTTTTATACACCACTCAGAACTATATTTTACAGTTCACCGACACACAGACTAGCGCCCTCAGTCTGTTAGTCTCCACTAGCTGTTTCCTGGAAACAGCTTCTACCAAGGGAGATGCTTCAACTTCTCACACTCAGATCCTCTTGTCAACTGACAACTCAAATGAGTCCCAGGCTGGCGGCCACTAAACACCGGCTGACTTTCAACTGAACTCTCACTCACCAGCCAACTACTTCATGTCACTTCACTCAAGTGAAATGCTGACAGCTTCAACTGAAGCTTGGCTGGTGTCATTACATAACCAAGGGGCAGACATAACAAAAAACACTGCCTTGAACATCCCATTGCTGTCACGGGCAGTTGTCTAGCGACAGACTGGATATCATTTCTGCAGGAACATGTTTACTGAGCCATTGCTTAGAAACAGGTGTTTGTTTATCCATCTACTGCATAGCAACAGCTGTATTCATTGTCTGTTTCGACATCTCTACCCAGCAATGCATATATACACTACAATATCTACAACTTTTACTTGAAACATTTTTTTTAAACCTTATGAGTTTATAAAAAAAATACACGTACACACAAAATGATTTCTCTCACTAGATCACGTAAATAACTTCACAACAGTACATTTATATCTATAACACACTAAGTGTCTGTAGACATTCATTCATTTTTCTGTCTAAATCTGATTTGAGGTTCTCATGAGGAGAAAATTACGATTATGGTGTTCTGGATTATGACACTGTGTAGTAAGGCAGGTAGTTGACAACACCTCAGAAGTATATGCCTCCTCCACCTTAAATGCAGAATTGGATCAAGGCACCATGTAGTTTGGTCTGGTAGGTCTAAACTGAGTCATCATCCAGGAGACCACACTTGTTTTTTGGGGTTACCCAATTTCTGGACTTTGTCTATCATCTAATATTTTTAAAGAATATGTTTTGAAAACTGAATCTGTTTCCATCCTCACGTCATCAGATCAATAGGCACATACTCGCTTGGATCTGTTAGAAAGAGCTAATCTCAAACACTGGTCCAGTGACAATGCACTATTCAACAGGTTGAATTCATTTGTATCTGTAGTGGTAACTTCTTCTGTTACACAATTCAGTGTCCTAAAGATGTCTTTCAATGTTGGAGTTCTTTTGTAACTGTACCAGTGTCATGAGTATGAGTCCCAGTTAGACAAAGATGTATGTAACATGTCTATACCCTTGTTTTTCTGCAGTACATTATAATTCCGGCAGCCCAAAATAAAAATTGTAATGGGCTTAAAGTATTATATTTAAGCATCCTGTTACACTCTATACCTACAATAAATTGTTACAATTAGGACAGAATTTATATCATATATCGGCTTAAAGTAGTGCAGTAAGGAGTATATGTGTTATGTTACAGGGTTTACTTTTAACTTTGGTGCATCGAACACTGGTGGAGCTCACACCAATCAGGGAGCTGATAGGGGAAACCCAACTGAAGCATTTCAATTTGACTTCAATAAGAAGACACCATCTCGAAGTTTCTTCCAGTTGTTTTAAGTGTTACTGTTATGTTTCCCTGGGTTTAAATAGTTTTATGCAATCTCCTACAATTTTGAATTCAGATCTATAGAATTATGTTTATCTGATAGGCAGAATGGGGGTCAGGTGTTGGTTATAGGGGGGCTAGAACAATACCTGAGAGGAAGATGGGATGATATGTAACTGTCTTTCATTGTTTATGGAAAAGATTTCTTGCTTCCTGCTTCCCTCCCCCCCTCCCCCCATTTAAGATGATGTTCTCAAGTTTAAGAATTTATTATAATACTTTCATGTATGCATTAGTTGGATTATAATGGGTTTTATGATGATTATAAAAGAAACTAGCAGTTTTGTTTTTGTGTGTACATTTCTCATATATTCTGTAAGACTCCTACCTGGTCCCAAAGAGGAGGCAGAGCAGCTCAGTCAATATAGTGATTAGGGTACAAACTGGTTGAGCAGGGTCTGATTCCTAGCATAGACAGCGACTTCCTCTTTGCTGCAAATTGCAGACTGGCTCTAGGACCCACCCAGCCTACCACAGGGAACTAGAATAAAGCAGGTGGTGTGCGAAGCTAACCACTCACCTCCATCTAGTGCTAAGATTAAGAACGTGTGGAGTAATACGTCCATTCCCCCAAACACCTAATTAAGATCAGGAACAACTGTACCTTTTACCTGGGTTATAAGTACCTCAAACTCAACAATCTTCTCCAGACAAATCGTTTAATTTATTTTGTTCACTATCAGTTCCTTCCTTTTAACTAAGTATTTTGCACCCTTCTCTGTAACACTTACAACTGATCATGCGATACATTGCTTTTACCAAACGGCATGCTTCAGTGGTTAGCACTCCTGTTTCATATTTGAGAGGTCCCAGGTTAAAATCTCGATTGAGAAACTGACTGTTCAGAGATCATTAGGGCCGTATTTAGTCCAAGCAAATGCCAGAACAGTACTTAAAATTAGGCCATAATCACTTCCATCCATACATTTTCCAATTTATTATTCATTAATTTTATTCAGCATTATAAAACACAAGCTGTAAATTTCATTAAATAAACCATAAATAAATGAAATTATTAAAGCTGCTTTTATTGCCAATGGCTTCTTGGTGTTCTGTTATTTTATGAACCAATTATACATGGGATTTCATTATGGTAGGCAAGGGCTCAGCATTTAAAACATATTTCAGTATTAAGAACTACAGGTACTCTTAGCTGCATACACAGGTTTTTGGAGATCTTCACCAGTAAACCCTTACTGTGTAATACAATTTGGTTGGCAAGGTCACTAATTTTCCTCAACCGGAATGGTACTCATGCTTATTCCATCCCTGCCTGCAATATATAAACTATTTATTTATTTCGTCTCTATAGATCGTTACATGATATAGGACAAGTCAGTTACTGTACATTGGCTGATTACAATAAGAGAATAAAGTTACAATACTTACAATTGTTTACAATAGATTATAGTAGATTACAATAGTTAAGATTTCACGTAGTGTGACGTGGAATCCATATTAGGTCCCCTTGGCACGTCGGCTTCCATATGTCTTATTGTACCTGTACTGGTGATAATGCTTATGGAGAATTTGATGGAATGAGGATTGGTAGGGGAAACCGAAGTACTCAGGGAAAACCTGCCCCAGCACCACTTTGTCCATCACAAATCCCACTTGACTAGACCGCAGCGGTGGGAAGCAAGCGACTAAACGCTTAAGCTATGGCGCGGCCTTTGAGATAATATTGGCGAATTTGGTGATAGCACTGGTGTAATGTTTCACTGTAGACTCTACACTGCAACATCTCACTACATCTGTTCTCCCTTCCTGGTGCAGCTTCTTGGTATCTGCAATCTCTCCAGAGTAGCCCATTCAGGTACATCTCCGACTGTGTTATCTTGGTTGCTGGAAAAAAGAAAGGAAAACTGTACAGCAGGGATTCCCAAAATCGATTATTCATGAATTATGTTATTATAATTGATTGGTGTTTGTCTCACATGAGAGAAACTCATCCATTTTATAAAAACAATGATCGAGTATTATATACTATTATTATTATTATACAAAGAAAAGTGAAAAGAACTTCACTATGTTCTGATATTATCATATTTCATACTTAATGTGTCTTCCAGAGATCTATGTATATCAATATAGAATCCATCATTGTTTATAACAGATATTTAATCATACAATATAAATCAGACTGGATATCACAAAGTTTAAGACATACATATGGGTCTATGATAGGCCACATATAATGTATCACTCACTATGCAAGGTAAGACTATAATAAAATAATTGATCATGCAACGTAAATCCAACTGTACATCCATTTCACAATAACAATCATTAATGTACAAAACATAAAACATGCACATACATCTACAACAGGCCACATATAATATATCACTATCATCGTAATACATGGCTTCATTATAAAATCTTATTGTTTTAATCCTATTTGTAGTCATGTTTCAATTAAAAAAATTCCTCAATGGTATAAAAGGAATGTTGTCAACTTATTTAAAACTCATGTTGTTAAACACAGACATAATTTTAGTCAGCAGATGGTTGAAAATCTTTATTCCCATATAACATATTCCTTTTTGGAATAGTGTTAAGTTAGTTTGGGGGGGTAATACTGATCACAAATAGATCTGGTATTAAATTTAAATAATTCCCTATTTGTTATGATGAACATAGAGACTGATAAAATATACTGTGCTTGTAAGGGAGGATATCCAATTCTCTGAACAAATTATGACATGAGGCTCCCTTTACTGAGTTTGTCGTAATTCTGATTATCCTCTTTTGTATCCTGAATATTCTTATGCTGTACAAGGAATTGTCCCAGAATATTATCCCATACTTTAATATGGAATGCACATAAAGTAAAAGTAAAGGTATCCCTGTAAAAGGCCATGGAGGCCCACATGGTTGAGATGTTGAGGCTCCCACATTTTCTAGACAATCGGCTCATAGATGGCGGTAAGGTTGTCAGCCTTATGCACTGGCCACCCTTTAACCCCAAGAACATTTCAAGAATATTCCTGCTACTCATTTCTCTTAGACGCTGAATCGACTCCAGGGCCATAGTGCGGCTGGACGGAATTGGTAAATTGAAAAAAATCCAATGACCTCATCGGGGTTCAATCCCGCGACCTTCCAGCTTGTAGCATAGTGCTTCAACCAACTATGCTACCGCGTGCCCCATGGAATACGAATTTTATATTAATTACAGTTCCTCACAGATATAACTTAATGGATTTCTCGTGCGTTAATGAAGAAATAAAAGTTTTTGATATGAAAATGCATAAAATAATGAAGTTAGAGAGTAATGTGAAAATAGTGGGCATTAAATTAGACAGATCATGTTATACCAGGCATGGGATTCATCTTAATATAACTGGGAAACAAAGAGTGACAGAGATGATAAACCTGATACAGACCTTCACAACTAAGGACAAGGGAGACATTATTGCACATTGCCAAGTAGAGGGAATAGATAATATAGGTCCAGAAGTTGAGGAATTGCAACTGAAAGATGGAAAAGAAAAAGAAGATAGTGAAAGTGTGAATTTGAGTGATTGTGATGCCAACAGCATAACATTACACCAAATGATCTAACTATGCCTCTTCAAACATAAGTTAAGGTCAACTAAAGTTAACTGTACATATTATACACAGCATATACACACACACACACACACACACAGGCCTCCAGCGAGAAAATCTCAGACCACAAACCCATTAATTTTGGGTACAGAAGTGCAACCAGTGTTCACAACGAAAGCAAATTGCTATAGCATTTAAATACTCCAAACTCTCCAAACACTATTAACATCATCAATCCTACTAACATTAACTCGTAACAGTTTGTCAAACATTACAGACACAAGTAACTGTGGATAATTATTGGTGACTGTCACAGTTCTGGAGCGGAGAGGAACCTTGGTATTCCTACGTTTAATGTTTTCCAATCATATAAAGGAATGAAGAGAAAATTGTTTTTACTTTTTACATTACGTTTTACCTTCTACGTCACGGCGAAATTAACATTCTTCATCCAAATTTGGGGTGGTTGGCCTTCCTGTAGAACAGCAAACAGTTACGATAGTTCACAATTGTTACAACATGGAGTGTTCCGATAAACATGTGTAGTGGTCTGTTAAGAGATTGAATAGGTGTTTTTGGTGAAACTCGTTAATTTAAATTTATACGAACTTTATTACCAAATTCAAGACGAATCATCTGTCTCCGAGAGAGTATACCATCCAGTGAGAATATTACGAAAATTAAATTTCAGTTAATTTTTCGTTGTATTGAAGGAACCTTGTGATACGAAGGTAAAAGTCGAGGCCATAAAACATGCCGAAGGTTAAGACGAGACTAATGAACAGTTCCTGGTTGAGACAGAGAGAAATTGGTCAGCGGTACCCTTTAGGATATGCCGATAGGTTTTCAAAACGGTTGTATTCGTCTATTCTCCCATGTACATCATGGGATCATGGTGAAAATTTGAGGCATGCAATGCATGGTGGTGTCTTCAATTTAGAATTTTCACCGGATGGGTAAGTTAGTTGTTTTATTATTATTATTTTATCACTAAACGTATTATAATCATTGTTATTTTAACTTATATGCATTACAGTAATGCAAATATTTGGCATAATATGAATCGCTTTTCTATTTTTTCTTTCTTTCATTTTTGCAGATCTCTTCTGGTTGCAGCATGTGAGAAGAAAAGCATATTAATGTTTGACCCTCTTTGTCGAAGATTGATTCATGCAGTTGACAATGCTCATCGAGATTGTGTGAATTGTGTTAGGTCAGTTGACAGTATTCAGATCCTGAATGTTATATCTTTTGATTAAGTATCCATTGTGAAATATTTAATGAACTGTTATATATATGAAATACTGTTCCATATGTTAGTAATTTATCATTTTGAATGGTCTCTAAGCTGATGGAAGCATTTAACTGAAAATGACTGCTCTATAGCAGTATCAGGCTTTGCGCATGACTGTACATAACCATCCTCTAGTTCTTTTACTTGCTAAATAATTTTTGCAAATGTTACAGCATTGTTAACAGAGCTAAGGACCAACAAAATTCCATTGTGTTTTTGATTGTATGTTGACCTTCATATAGGTTAAAATGCACAGAAGTCTGTTGGAATAATAACTGATTTCTGAATGAAATCACTGTGTTGCATATTACTCATTAAATCCACCAGTGATCATAGACTGTTTGGATTGTTACCCATAGAAGGAAGTCATTCATTTCACATTTGTCTATGAGTGATTTCTAATTTTGTACCTCTTCCTCCTTTTCTAAATTTCTGCCTCCTCGTTAGTATTTAGCGTCTCATTTGCAGCATCTGCTAGCATGTCATAACTTGTGTACCATTTGCAGTACAGTTCTATACTTGCCACACCTTGTGTGATATTTGCGTCCTGTTATGCACTGCAAGACGGTTTAAATAAATCATGGATTGAGAATTATTTTGACAGACTAACCAATTTTAATAAGGAAATGAAAGATATATTTCCTGATGCACCATTTTTTATGTTTACTGCAAAATGCATTATTAGCTTTGAATTTCTAGATATTTTGTGAATTAAATCCCTGCCTTTGAAATTGCTGGTAACAAGTGTCAACAGGGGAATGCGATGATCTATGGAAAGATAAATTATCATTGATATAACAGAAACTGGTCATGGTCACAGCTTATTATACAGTCAGCTGAAATATGAAGTAGTTGTCCTTGGTGGCAAGTTGGAAGAATGTTAGTTTTTCTGCATGTGTCAGGTGTCTACTGAGCTAGTGTAAGTGTATGCCTTCTTAATATTCACAGCAACATGTTTCTCTGTTTTACAATTTACTGCATCTGACTTAAATTTTGCTATCTCTGTTATCAATTAGAGGAAGGCACCCATTTTGTATAGACTTCCAACATTGGAAAGAGTAGTTTTCCTAGAACTGATAATTGTCATGTTGAGAATTTTCCTAAAGAGGATAAGGATTTGAGAAGCAAGTTTGAAGTGAGTGGCAAGTTACTCTTAACTTTCCTGGCACAGTGATTAATGAAGGATGAAATGATTGGGGCATGTAGTGTGCTTGGTTGGAGGAAGAAGTGTAGGAAGACTTCAAGAAAAGACTGCTGGGAAACCTAGGCATGACTGAAAGAGGTGGGTAGTATAAAAGTTGTGTTAGAGAGCTATATTGTGAAGATGTTAACTTTCTATATTGGTACAGCATAGGATTCAGTGATGGACCTTCAGGTTCTGTAACAGCAAAGAATTTCTGTATTATCTGAAACATCATCATTTGAAAGAAGGTCCTATAGTATGGAGGTGGTATGGTGAAGAATTCATAAGCTAGAGCAATGAAAGTATTCCTACACTGTTTTGATTATTCTATCCTTTAGGTTCTTGGATTCTCGTGTGTTTGCAACATGCAGTGATGATAGCACTGTAGCGCTGTGGGATGCTCGTAATTTGAAGTCTCAAATACGTACTCTTCATGGTCACTCCAACTGGGTAAAGAACATAGAATTCTCTCCACGAGATGGTTTGCTGGTGACATCTGGTTTCGATGGCAGTATATACACATGGGATATTAACAGGTAATGACAATCCAGAAAAACCTGTCACTGGACTGTGTGTTACATAATTTTTATGTTGCAGCATGTCACATTGTTACCTGTAAATAATCATCACATGTTTCATGCATTTCATTCTTATGTGTGAAGAGCAGTACTGATGAAGAATGTTGTCACCAGAGTTTAAAAAATGGCATTTGGTTTAAAATATGAGGTGAACAGGAAGACATTGTATTTGGTTCAGTTCAGTAACATTAATTCCATGTTCTGCATGTTATGTGGTCTGTGGTGTGACATTCGAGTTATGTGAGTGACAAGAAAATATGATGGATTTGACTTTGAAGATTGAGGTAATAAATATGATATGAGCTGTATGTCTGGAACTAATGAACTCCATAAAGTAGCTGTTTAGTATTTGACAGAATGTTTCTCTTTTATGATTGGCACCACTAGACAGTGGTATTTTCCATGCTATAACATTTTCAGAAAACCTTGTGTAAATTAGGTACCTAAGTTTATGATTGTAAAGCTCTGAAAGGTGTGATTAGGTTAAAAGGTGAAGTTCTCTCTTTGCTTCATTAATTAAGCACCACACCATGAAGATGTACAAGGAGTTGTGGTATAGCGACACTGTTCTTGACTTCGGCAATAGAAGGATGTGAGTGGTCAGCTTCATGCCTCAGCCACTTTATCCCTGTGGAAAGAGTCCCTTGTACCCATAG
The DNA here is from genome assembly GCF_002891405.2 of Cryptotermes secundus. Taxonomy (NCBI): domain Eukaryota; kingdom Metazoa; phylum Arthropoda; class Insecta; order Blattodea; family Kalotermitidae; genus Cryptotermes; species Cryptotermes secundus. Next base: position 1,046,703 of record NW_019738363.1, read on the forward strand.
GATAGGTGGCTGGGTGGATCCTGGAACCAGTTTGGACACTGTGGAGTAGTGAAAAATCTCTTGCCTCTCCTAAGAATTAATCCCTGGCCCATCATTACACCCACTGAACTGTCCTGGCTTGTGAAAATTGTCCCTGGGCTTAATTATGCACCAAACCATGAAGACATGTAGTGGAGTGGAAGTATAACTCCCTCATTCTTAACCTCACCATGCCCCTGCTGCTTCATCTTGGGGTAGCAGCCTCTGATACATTTTGTCAGGAAGGCTGGGTGGGCTCTAGAGCCAATCTAGACATTATGTAGAAGAGATAAATATCTTGTTCCTACAGGGAATTTAACTCAGTCTCCTTTGTTGCCCAGCCTGTAACATAGCTTCTATACTGGCAGAGCTGTAGAGTTATATTTCTGAAGCCTGTATGGTTATTACTGAATTTTTTGGCTACAGATATTCTTTGTTTGACCAAGCAGATGAGCATGAAAGTAATGTGATGGGTGGTAGCTGGTTACAATACTAGGTGGAAACTGGCCATCCTCACCGAAATTTTGATTGGTTTTTCCCGGTCTCACCAGGTGAATGCCATGGTAGTGTCTTGAAATAGGCCAGAATCACATTCCTCCTGGCTTTCACTCACAGTCATTTTACACTGTCTTGTTTGACATTACATAACCTCAAAAATTGATACAGCATTAAATAAACTGAGCAATGAACTGGTTTACTTGTGTAATGGTCTATTTATTTATTTAGTTGTATTGTATTGTATTTTATTTCATCCGTTTTGCTACATAGTAACACTTGGACAAGTCATTCAACAATACAAGTTAACAAAACAAATCTACAAAGTTACAAGCATACTACCAACATTTGTTACAATCATAAGCAATATATAAATACAACATTCCCAAAAATATACAAACTGCTGTATACAGCTCATGAATGGCTATGACATCCAAACATAAGTCCTTGCACCATCTGCTTTTTTATTAAAACTAACAAATTCATTTATCATATAAAAAGAATGTTTCAATAAATAGGATTTTAAGTATTTTTTAAAAGCTGAAAAACCCACCGAGTTTTTTATTTTGTTTGGCACCTTACTATACAATTATATCCCCATATTTACTACACTTTTTTTAAATAATGTAGTTCTGCAAAATTGAACATGAAAATCCTTGTTTATTCTTGTTATTATAACTATGAATATCCATATGTTGGATCAGATCTGCTTTGTGCTTTTTATGTAGCATAACACCTCTAAGATATACAAAGATTTGACCATGAGGATGCCATAATAAAATTTGCCTGCTTGACTGTTGTTTACTAAGTCCACTAATTATTCGCAACATCCTCTTCTACATTTTAAATGCCTTTATACTATCACCCTCACCCCAAAATATTATTCCATATCTCAGTAATGATTGAAACTTTCCAAAATAAATGCTTCTTAACATATTTGAACTCAAAACTCCTCTTAGTGATTTAATTATATAGGATGTTTTACTAAGTTTTGAACATGATGACTGGATGTGGGTATTCCATTTAAGGTTTTATATAATACCTATACCTAAAAATCTCAGTTCCGATGAGTAAGCAATTTCCAAGTTGTTATAGAGTATCTGCGGTCTAACTGCAAACCTATTTTTACTAAGATGGAATGACAGCAGTTTTTTTTTTTATATTTATTAAAAGGTTATTTACCTGAAACCATGTTTCAAGCTGTTTCATGAACTTATTTATTTTCTGTTGAGCTACAGCTTTATCTTTATCAATAACAAGTACATTAATATCATCTGCAAACAATACCATTTCCGCACCTTATACATTTAGCGGGAGATCATTCATTCGTTCATCAGTAATCTGTCAGACGACAGGTCCACGGTCTTTTCCAAAACAGTTCCACCACTTAATGCGATCTCAAGCTTTCTCCTTCAAATAAGAATATCCTCTTCTGTCCCCAAAGTCATCCAGCATCTTCTTATGTCTTCTTCCCTGTCTTCTGGTCACTTCTGTCCTCCCCTCCAGTTTCTTTTGTCTCCAGAGGAAACATCTTGCATACATGGTGTGTCTGTTTTTGGACAGAGACTATCCAGGAAAAGTGATAATGTGGTAGTTTTTCCATTTGCTTTCCACATCGCAGTACAACAGCTGTTCAAACCACTCTGGTCATGCCTGTTGCTGTACGAACTTGAACCATCTCGAGCACCATTTGCTCTGTGCTTCAAGTCACTACTGATGACGCTGCTTCCGGCATCAGTTTTTGGTTTTTGGTGTCTCTCTTCGTCTGATGCCTACCCTTTGACCTGTCCAGCAAGGGAGGCCCTGCCAGTAGCTACGCTACCACTGGTATAGCTCTCAGGGTCCTTGGCATACTCAAACCCCCCTCACCACGATAAGGTGGAGACACCAACGAAGGGGAGATCATTTATATACAGAAGAAATAGTAATGGTCCCAGAATTGACCCCTGTGGTACCCCATGTATTGTTTCTCTCTATTGTTACTTCATATCCATGGATCATTATACGAGATATAGGACAAGTCAAATATTTTACAATAATAAATAAGAATAATAATATAATGATGTAATAATATACTAAGGTAATACAGTGATGATCCTAATAATAGAACTAATATAATCGTTTAACACATGACACCGCTGTACGCCTCAAGACCTGATCCTTCTATCCCGGCACAAAATACCCTGGTATCCTCGATCTCCTTCCTGACTTGGCAGATCTGCATGAGTTGTAAGTGCAGAAAATCAAAATAACTTATTGAGTTATTTATTTTTAAATGTGTTACAGGCCTTTGAGTGGTTGTCAGAGACTGAATCTAGATTAGAGAAAACTCAAGCTGCAAGGAACAGATTTTTAAGAAAGTGAAACATGCCTGAAGTTTTGATTATATATTCCTTCCACAGTTTATAGATTGGCTATAATGCCATTACTTTATAAGGAAGAGTTTATTTTTTGCATAGTACAAGGTTTCATCTTTAAAATATTGTTTGCAAAACCGTTACCAACCAGTTTATTTATGCTACACTTGAGCTATGCCTTTTGGCTTCATATGGCCATCATTAGATCCAGCATACACAAAATTCCATGTAAGATCTTTGCCTTTTTGAACAGTATTTTCTTGGTTAAGTAGATTTAGATGAATTTTCTCCAAACATCAGTGAAAAGGAGGAGGTAAGATATTATTTCTTTATTTTTTCTTATTTTTTTAACGATGTTTTCATATCTTAGACCATGTAGTGCTGAATAGTAGTGGGATATTCAGTGAAATATGAAGTTGGAAAGATGTGAAAGGAAGCATTGGTAGCCAAATTTTAAGTACAGTACTATCTTGAAATTTGCCAAGAATCAGCGAGGAAAACTATATAGAACTCAGGCAGGATAGTCAGTGTCCCAATCAAGATATTAATTGTGCAGTTATGACTTGAGCCAGCTTGCTCAGTACAAATATTAATGAAAAAGATAGAGCAAAGAGTAAAGGGCATTCATATAGAAAAGTTGTAAAAAGGTATCATATTTTTGCACATGCCTGCTGTGAGCTTTTCCTCATTTGTGGCATGAACAAATATATTATTGTTTTGCAGCTATACAGAAAGTGGCTTTGTGTACAATCGTGTTTTTCAAACAAATGGGTTGATGCGAACAAGACTTAACCCAGATGCTTCCAAGATGATCATCTGCACCACAAGTGGATACTTAATCATCATCCACAATCTGGACCTCACAACCATGGCACAAGATCTCGCTGGTTTCAAGGTAACCTGGATCAGTTTAGTATTAGCTAGTTGCCTGGTAATGTATGGACTGAATAGTTGTCTGTTATGTCAGATGATTCTTATAGTTAGAAGCTTAACAACATATGGAAGTGCCCAGGCTTTGGTCTGCAATCCTAACATGGCAGAAAATATGGGATAAATTTTAACCTTATATGGGTCACTTGTTTATACATAAGTACCAATAGTTGTGTCTGGTGGCATTAATTTGAGTAATAGTACATTGTCACTGGATACCAACATTAAAATAATGCATATTGATTAATTTGTGAGACTTTTTTTCTGTAGAACTGTGACATTCCTGTTTCAGCCTAACATGTATCGACTGATGCAGTTGAGTCAGACGACTATACCTGTAGCTGCAGACTTCACTCACTTGTTCTCTCACCAGCGTAAGACCAACAGAGTGGAGTTTGTGACGGACTTTCCTACAGGGGATGACGCGGAAGTTGTCTCTTCCTTGCAGATCCACCCTCAGGGTTGGTGTGCCCTCAGTCGCAATATCAGTAATGATGAGAACTCTGAGGTATGTGTAATAAGTTTGGTGTAGCCATGATGTATTTTGGAGGTAGGTATTGGAAATCATATCTGGGTTAACAGTTGTCCTGAGTGATTATACCTCAGTCTTTCGAAACAGATGTTACAGTACTGCCTTGAAATAATATGCAACTGTTCCCTTACAAATTTGTACTGAGTCATGATCTCATTCAGTACTGTATAACTTCTGCAGTTAAAACAGCAGCGTTAAATAACCAAAGAATATATTCTGTATTTATTTAGCTCTAGAAATTCCAGATTTAATTCCTGCAATGCCAAGATGCTAATTTAGGTTGTTTGAGCTGCTTTTCTTTTATGGGTAGATACTGTACAATGTAGTCTTCTCAGATGAATCCTTACCATACTCACTTTGATCCTTATATAGAGGCAGCATTTTTCTCCAAAATATTGGTAACCACATGTAAGACTGCATGGTGTCACAACACAAGAGACACTGCCAATTTTTTTTATTCTGAACTATATTTTCACATTTCCACAGTATAGTATTTTTAATAATATTGATTTTGTGAAATCCTGAGTATGTTTCAAGTCATAAACTGTAATTCATAAGAGACATCGTTCCATTGAGTTTCCTTCTGTGTTATTACTTGAAATCATGTTCCTACCCAAAGTGGTCTAAATCCACCTACCATATCTGTGACAACTTGGTCATTATCACACAGAAAAGTAACCAGGCTCTTGTAACTGGTGTCTTACTGTTAGGGTAGGCAGAAAAGTGTCGCACTTACTTTACGATTTTGTATGGAAATATATGCCAACTGCCTGGTGTTCTGGAATATCTTAATTTGAAAGTGGATTGGTGTTCTTTGCAGTGGACATGTGTGCATGACATCCAGGACAGAGAGCCATCAGAATCAGAGAATGAGTCTGGTTGTGACACTGATCATGAAGAAGAAGACTGCTCCCAGAGTGGTGATGACAAAACACAGTCTAGTCGAACATCCCGGCAAAATGTTCCTGAAAGCGACAGTGACAGTGACACTGAGAATTTCAGTCGTCATCCACGCATGCATCGCTTGCAGACTGCCATGACAGGGTTGACATCCTCCCTTGTAATTGGTCCTGACTCACGTGCTCGTATTGTAAGGCCTATGGTGGAATTACGAATGGATTCAATACCTGTAGTGCATGCATCTTCCAGTTCATCTTCGTTTCCTGCAGCGGTAGTAGAGGGTGGAGGAGGTGCAGCCCGAACGTCTGGGGCAGGGAGGAACGATGATGGTATCCCTCTAGACACAAGGCATAGGGGAACAGTTGGTGACCTTGGGCGGCGAGGGCTGTCTCCAGCAAATGTAGAACTTCATGTGTCTTCAGCAGATGTCTGGGAAGCTCTTGTTGCTATAAGGGAAGCGCGTGTTCGTCGTGAAAGAGAGCGGGAACGTGCGGAACGTGAGCGTAGCATAAACATGAGAATTAGAGGCAATATGGAACAGAGAGGAGCTGGACAGCCATCATCAGGCATTGCTGGTGGTGTTGGAAGTATGGATGAGAGGCGACCAGGAGTAGTGAGGATCGTAGTGCGACGGCGTGTGGAAAGTGCAAGTGGTTCTGTTGACAGTGGTAGTAATGGTCCCAGTGGTTCTGCCTCTGAACAACAGGTAGAAGGAAGTGACCAAAGGCAGAGCCAGGACATTAGACCAAATGAGCAAGGTTTGGAAGCCGTAAGAGAAGCACCTAACAGCAGTTCTTCAGGAGGTTCGGCAGCAGGTAGTTCCCTGACAAATGCACTTGCAGCTGTGATATCTGCCAGTAATGCAATGATGGCTGCAGCCACGTCTGTTACTTCCACTACAACTGCAAACCAGGGAACCAATACTAGCACAGAGAGAGAGTGGGGTGGTGATGGGAATGTTCTCCGTTCCCTTGCCTCTGGTGGACCAGCATCTAGCAGAACTGTCCTGTATATTGACAATAATGCAGTCCATTCTAACAGTACCCGTGGTGGCTACAGGGTGACCCCTAGAATCAATTATGAAATACCTCGTAATCAGCACATACATCAGAACATTAGAAGACTCACACATTTCATAGAAGAGCCCAACGTTGGAAAAGGTTTTATTAAGGAACTTTGCTTCTCTGCTGATGGGCGGTTGATCTGTTCCCCTTTTGGTTATGGTGTCCGATTGCTAGCATTTTCTCCAGACTGTGCAGAGCTGTCAACATGTGTACCATCAAAACCTCCAGTTCAGTTGTATGAACTAACTACTAATGTCTGTCATACAGACATTGTTGTCAGCACCAAATTTTCTCCTCAGCATTGTCTGCTAGTGTCAGGATGTCTTAGTGGGAAAATTGTTTGGCATCAGCCTGTAGTGTAAGTAGCGATATTAAGAGTAATTCTTTTGGCTTATAGTAGCTGCCTATGCAAATTGCTTGTGAGAACCAGTAGCCAGCTCTGACTGGCAATTGCTATTGGAGTGTAGTGCATGGGCACTGGAATAAAATGGTTGGAGGTACCAGTTTGCAGTAGCTTAATGAGATGATCAGAATTATTGTTCCTTGCTGCAGTGTTTTTTCTCTAAGCAATAAATATATATAGGAATTTGAGATATATTGAGAAGAAATCAAGAACAAATATAAAATAAGAAATAAAATTCTTAGAGGAATTGGAGTCCAGAATTTGTTAACAAGAGTTAGAATGGTCTGGCTATGTAGAAAGGAATGGTTTTTTCATTATGCCTGCATCTGCAGTGAAAATAAACAGTTTTACTGTACCTGCTGAGTGCATAAATAAAAGTCTGCTATATTCTTTGTAAGTTTTGAAAGGAAATTTCATATAGGAACTATGAAAAGATGGTAATATGCTTGCTGCTGCTGCTTCTTGCTGGTTGCTTCCTCGTCTTACTCTTTGACCCTGAAGTTGGAGGCAGTACAATGGTGAACTTTATGAAACTACACAGCATTACGTCCCAGAAGATAGTATTGTTGATTGTTCACACCGTGAGAACCTCAGATCCGACATGGTAGTATGTAAGTTTAAATTATGTAACTGATAATTCACGAGAGGTCTTAGTTAATAAGGTCTGAAAGTTTGTGATGATGGTACATTAATACAAATATTATGTTTGTGGACATTATCCAGCATCCTGTTTACATTTAAAACACTGTCCTGTTTTTTTATTTAAAACAACGTTTTGGAGATGGGTTTCTGTTTCCATCTTCAGGAAAAACCTACTCAGTTGGGCCCAACAGATAGAGCTAGTCCCTGTCTCCAGAGATAGGGAATCATGTTGATGGATGATGTCCAGAAATATAATACTAGTAGATCTTACTTTCTTATTTTTAATGTTATGGGTTTTAGAACTGGATTCTAATTTTTAGTTTTAACTACATGCATGATGGATGATTCATATGAAGTGTGTGTGTAGTTTAGTATAAGTTAAGCTTACAGGTGTTTTAAATATTTATGTTAGAATGTATAAATGCAATTTATTTAGTATGCAAGAAAACTTTACTTACATCTGAGTTTTCAAGTTTGGAGTCTTATGGTACTTATGGGGTCCACATTTGCTGTTCAAAGCAGGCACATGGTGCCATCATATGATCATATTCCAAGACTTAGTTTCCAGTTCTTAAAATCTGCTGGTGTTATGTATTCACAGTTCAATGCTTGTCAAATTTGTAATTTATTTCAGTACAGTGTTATTCTGTAATACATCTGGAAAAATGTGCAAGATATATTAGAAGGAAAGGTGGTCAATAATTGTTTGTTTTCTTTCCGCTGGTTTGTTTAGTCTATGTTTGCTGTGTGTCACGTGTGCTGTTCAGGTGGTCAGATGTTACAGTGTTTCAGTACTCATATCATCACACTGAGTTAAAATACAGCTGCCAGCTGTACAGAATTTTGAGATTTGAAATCCCATGTTCCTGGAGAATACTTAATTTGTAAATGTTTGTGAACAAAATACATCAGAATTTGTAGTAGAGTGAACATTTCTCTGTTGCATATGAAATATGGCAGGTGTTTTTATTAAAGCTGTATGAGAGTCTGTAATATGTATGTGAGTTTGGGTATCAGTATTCTGGGTTCTTTGAATGTCCAGCAGTTCATCAGTAATAACAATAGCTTGCTTCTTCATTAGTGGTGTGGTGTTCTATTCAGGGAATAATCCAGTAGAAAGTTTAACATTTCACAGTACAGCACAATTTAATTCCTGTTTATTATTTATTTGTTTTAATTTGTAATTATATATTTGGAATGAAAAAAAAATACTTATTACCATGTAATCACCTCTGAAATGAAGCATATATATATGAAGGCCCATTTCCTCAAATCTATAGCCTAAGAACTGACATGCTTGATAGATGTTACTGGAGCATGTCAAACCGATATCAGAGCTTTTCACAGAAATAGAAAACACCCAAGTTATCAGGTATTTTTGTGTGCCATATAACAGAAGTTCTCGATGATAACATTTCCTATTCAAAATGCATTTTTCATGTTTAACAATAGATCACAAAGTGTAATATCAGCAAGATCTTGTTCTACTGTGTACAGTCATCTTATCAGCCTGTGATACTGTTTCTTGGTTAAACTGTTGCTGGTCTGACTTTTCTCATATACAAGGTATATCCAGAAAAGTAAAGATACAAGTCCAGTAAAAATGCAAGGACATATTTTCTTCAAAAGAGGGAGTTCTGCCGTGTGAGATAGAAACCGTGTGACGAGGCAGAGTTCAGCCGCCACAGTCATGGCAATGTTGCGCTTGCAGTGTGTGTTTAAAATGGCCATGTCGATTCAAAATCCCACCAAATGTGAGGTTCGTGCAGTAATTCAATTTCTTCATGTGAAAGGAGAAACTGCTGCTGAAATTCATCTCCAACTTGTTTCTGTTTACGGTGAAGATGTTATGAACAGGCAAAACATGGCAAAATGGTGTCAGTTTGAAGCAGGAAGAAGTGATGTTCGTGATGAAATAAGGAATGGGAGGCCATCGTTGTCGGCGATGAAATCATCTAAAAAATTGATGAAAACATTTGGGCTGACAGAAGTTTAACAATCGCTGAACTTCATCAACAATGTCTCTCTTAGCCATGTCTCCATGGCTAAGAGAGCAGGCAGGAGATTTTTACGATGGTGGAATATAAAAACTCGTTCACAGGCTCACTAAGTGCATTGCGATCCATGGTGACTATGTTGAAAAGTAAATAAAGGCGTGTTTTAGAAGTGCTACAAGTGAATCCAAAAAGAATGCTTTACAAATATTTTCTGGGCTTTATATCTTTACTTTCCAGATTTTTTTGTACATGTTTTTATTATATATTGCACCCTCTCCAAATTTTAGATTTTCTTTGCTTTGTATAAAATTTACATTTTGTTAATTTTTGTGGTTGTTTTGCCATAGATAGTTTGTCTAAATATATGTATCATATTATAAAAATTAATTTTAGCACAGTTTTTGTGTTGACACAAATATTCTAAATATTTATAAAATACGCAGTCATTTGTGTGAAGCGTGTTCTTAGCCTGTTACATATAACATTCATTTACATGTAACAATCATTTTCTTCAGTAATGTTTGAAATATGTTCCACTGTTTTCTGCTAATCTTTATATTTAATTAAACACTTCTGCATTTGTGTGTTGTCAGAATTTCATATATGAACATTTTAGGATTCAGTAGAAATGGAGTTTAGAATTATAACATATTTACTGATTTTTGACTGACAGAGTTCATAAAATTTCCTGTTTCAAATGTTAAGCAATTCCACTTGAAGTACTGCTGTGGAAGTAGCGAACTGGGCCAACTGTATACGTTATGAAAATGTGAAATGTCATTAATTGCTTGTCTTTCTATAATGGAAATAGTTTGTATGTATTTTTTTCTGAACTACTGATGCTGGATTTGATGGTATGATTATTTTCTCTGAATGTTAGTTGGATCGTTTAGAGCATCGTTAGAGAAATATCTCTGTACAACAGATATCTGGATATGAAGGCCACCACACATGCTCTGTTTTGCTGTAGGATATGCATGTGCAGACTTTAATCTGAAGCTGAGTTACAGCTTGAGTGTTATAAAGTTGGAAGACATACCTGGCATGTACAGTCTTTGGCATGGCTTGAAGGAATTTTGTCAACACTTGAGATTTTTCAAAGGGTGTACAAACAAGTTATCATGTAAGCTGGAGTGTGTGTGCCACTCACTCAACTTCTTAGTTTTTACTCTATATCGCATGAATTGTGTCAAATTTGCTGACCATTTCTAGCTGGTTCCTTTCACATTTTATTGATATATACAAGCAAAAAGAATGCTCATGAAAGATAAAATCAAAAGGATATTCAGATTGTAATAAAAAACACAACATACAAATTGCTGATAAACTCAAGGAAATCGATCGAGTTATGAACAAAGGTAATGTTGTAAAAAATTATCTTTGTGCCTGCTTTCAAAAGGAACTTAGCAAAGGAAGAGGCTCAAACAGAACTGGAGCTGGGGCTGACGACAGTTATCCAAATTTGTGGTACTTCAATGATCTGTTATTTTTGGAAGTTCAAGAAATTCCATGAAGAAAGTACATGATGAAGGCAGTGTAACATGTCAGGTACGAACACACTAAAATATTATTACGTTACTTTGCTTATTGCAACAGAAATGATACAGGGAATGAAGCTGGAGTTATTATTTTGTCTGGATCTAAGGTGAGGACATTGGAGACGGCATCAGTGATGTGAATGAAGTTTATGAGTCGGTCCGCCATCTGTAGGGTCATCAGTTCACAGCTTTTTGAAATCTTCAGATTCGAAGGAGGAGGGGGGGGGGGGGGAGATGATGATGATGATGATGATGATGATCATCATCATCATCCTGCCGATAACACTCTAAGTATTGTTGCCCAAAAATTACAGTCTGAAGGAAAGTAAACAGCATTTGGAGAACACACTACACAAGAACTGACATCACTTTGTGATGACAAATCCTCAGACTCGAAGAAGAAAGTTGACCCTACAGATAACATGATAAGTATTGTCACCAAAAAACTTAACAGTCTGAAGGGAAATACATAGGATTTGGGAAACACATTGCACAAGAACTGGCATGGTGAAATGGCTAAATACTACAAAAAATTATTAACGACGCCATTTTTGAGGTACAGATGGGAACACTAAATAGGACATTGGGCATATGTGAGGAAATGTTACAACAGCAGTTGCCATGCCCTCAGACTTCCACTCCACATACCTTGCAGAATTGGAACTCCACTGATTTCAGACAACTTCATTTCCATAAACTCATACTTCCTTCAAAGTATTACGCAGTGACATTAAGGAACAAAAATAGGACAGTACCATAACTTAAAAATCATGGATACATTGATACTATTCTCATGAACATTAATTGATCATTTTGTTTTGACACTCTACTTTCCCTTTGTGCCCTCTTTTTTGTAATGGTATAAATACATTTTAGTCTGTTTGGAATTCATCCATGTTTGATTCCTCCTATCTGAATAAAGTGCATTGGTGATGCAAATAGTTATGCAGAACACAAGAGGTCACTACAGTTGTTTCTCTGTGATCTAATTTCAAATTATTTTGAGTACGGGAAATTCGAAATTTGTATGCCATTATTTGAAAACTTTTTCCACTATTCTTTCGCTTTAGAAGCGGTAATTAAAGATTTTTCTTTCTGGATTTAGATCTTTTTGACTTAAAGGTCTGTAAGAAATCTCTGCACTGAGTAAAGGCTTCATCTCATTCAAAAAAAGGTGGGAAATCTATTATGTCTTTTTGCGGTTTCCTTGGTGGTGACAACTGCAATATCCACCAACTAATTTTTCATAGAATTTTGTGTATTCAGTCACTCCTGCAGCTGAAATGCGACTGTTATTTTCAATGTCACAGTAAATAAATTCATAGTTTGTATTGGCTATAGCGAGTAAAACCCTCTATAATTCCAGGAGAGTGATTATTAATTTTCTTTGATATTTTTATATTCATAAACACATTAAAACATTATTATATTTTGAATCATAGCTTACAGTACTCATCTTGTTCCTCATACAGACTTCTTTCTTAAGGCTACCACATACACTCAGTTGTTTGATTTGCATGCGCACACATAAGTCTAAAGCTAAGGCAGAGCACTGAGAAAGTCCACACACCATTCAGTCATTGTGACCGTTTTCTGTTCTTTCTTCTTCAGTTGTCGAAGAAAATATTTCGGATGATATGTGGTACATGGCTCATTCCATCATATGCAAGAAAAAGATAGGAAGGAGACAGATAACTAGGTCCAAGTGGACAAAAACTTGGTTATTAAAATGAAATTTTCTTTCTCACATAAACATATTAGGCAAAATGAGGTTAGAGCAGGGAGACTGGTTTAATCATTTAAGGATGGATGAAGAGACATACTAATACATAAAACTTCTTCAGAGCATTGTGAAATCACACATGCTGTGATGCTGTGTGCACATTTCTGGAATTATTACTCCCAGAGCATGGGGAGAAATCACAGCAGAAAATTTTAAACTTTCATAGTTCATGCCAGTTTCTAAAAACCAAAGTGCAACAGTGAGCCTTCTGCGTGGAGGGATTGCTCTTCTCAAAACTGTGTGTGATTTCACAATGCATGGAATGATGTTTATGTGAGAAAGAAAATTTTGTTTCAGTAACCAAGTTTTTGTCCACTTGGACCTAGTTAGCGGTCTCCTTCCTATCTTTTTCTTGCATATGATGGAATGAGCCACGTACCACATATCATCCAACATATTTTCTTCGACAACTGAAGAAGAAAGAGCAGAAAACGGTCAGAATGACTGAATGGTGTGTGGACTTTCTCAGAGCACTGCCTTAGCTTCAGACTTATGTGTGTGCATGCAAATCAAACAGTTGAGTGTATGTGGCAGCCTTAAGAAAGAAGTCTGTGGCTTGCAATGTAACATATATACTACATGCTGCAAGTGTCTGTATAAAGTTGTCATTTATAATACAGCCCCAAAATTTCAGTCCCCCCCCCCCCCNTTTTGATATATGTACTTGTCAGAGTCCAGTGTCTGTATGTGTTTGCCTCTGAGGCTCATCTGTTTAAGTGCTGAAAGAATCATGGCCTATGTTTGTATACGGTTAAAATTGCACAAGTGCTAAATATGTTTCATCCACCCTATGTATGTGTATGTATTATTTCTTTGTGTTAGTATTTACAGATAAATGTTGTATTTAAACTTTATTGAATCTGTATATACCAATAACATTTAGTTTACATAACTAATGAGAAGACTTTCGATTGAATTTTCAATGGGTATTGCACTAGTTTTTTTATATAAAATTGGAACATTGCATAATTTGTGTAGTAAAAGGGAAAGAAAGTTGCCATAAAATATGCATATGCAATCAGCACATATGAATGTACTATTTTCAGCTAACTCCCACTAATGTATTAGTGTGAACTTTCTTTGCAAGCCTTGTCCAGCTACTTAGCATCTAACCAGTTCATGTCATGTCACAGTCTGCTTCAGCCCATACCTCGCTGTTATACTAGTAGTGTTTTTTTTGCCATCTCTCACCCTCCCATGCCTCCCAATAGAAAGACAAATAATTTTAGTAATGTACATGAAAGTGTAAAAGTTAGGAAGAGAAAAAAGGCATGCATGATTCATTAAAAGTGTTTATACATATACTTATCATGACCTTATTTGTGAGTTTTGATATTCACAAACATGTCAGGATTGTATCCCTCACATATATAGAGGTATGCTGTGTTTACAGTCATTTTATCATTTTATATTTGTTTCTTGAAGCTGTGACTGGACTGAAGCATAGATTCCTTTGAACAGCAAATCATCATAACTATCATTAGGTTCACTTTAACAGTTTAATGTTCTAAATTAGTTTCAGAGGTCTGGTTTTGAATTGTAATTACTGGCACAACAGATGAAAATACATAAAACAAAAGGAGGTAAAATTATCATTAGAATGACAGTGTGATGTGTGGACAAGAGAGGATTCACTCTCACTGTCCCATTTTCTGCTCCAAAGGTCATTGACACATTATATTAGCTATAACACATTCCTTACAAAAATGATGAAAATGACTTCCATTCATTTTCACACATGGTTCTGCTAGTCATGTGAATGTTTCATGCATCCATTTGAAAATTGCTGTTGTGTTTTATTTTAGAGCCTAGTCACTATACCATCTGAGCTATTGCAGTGACAGCATTGAATCAATTAGGCATAGATGCTCATGTAATATTAAAGTGTATCATAGAGAAAGGTTTTAAGATGGCTTGGTTAATCTATCTAATGATAAGGTACAATGGTAGACTCTTGAACACAGTTAACAAGCCTTCAGGTTCAAAGAAAGCAGGAAATTTCTTGACGATCTGATTATTGACCACAAAGTTAATTTAGACAATGCAGCGAGACATTCCACTCCTTAACAAAGTTTTATTATTTCAATTACATATATATGTATATATTTATGTACAAAGTATAACAATATGTATATTCACATAATTACCTCCACTTTTTTTGTACAGTAGATTTTCTTTTAAAATAATAGATTTGCTGAAAATGGTACAAAATATGCACAGCAGCAGAAAAAGATTACTGCTTGCAATATCTACATACATCATACATTTGTATGCTTCTGCCATCAGCTGCTGACTGATTTCATTCAGTGTCTGACAGTAAGAAAAACATATGTTATGTAAAGTGTTGATAAGTTTAGTGATGGTATGATTTGGCAGCATTCATTTTTATCTAGGAATATAATTTCATATAAAAATAGAATTGAGCTTTGACATTGTTAGAGTTAGGATTATTGTTGGTAGGGATGGAAATCCTTCAGAAGTTTAGAGTTTCTATGTTAATTCATGATTATAAATTTTGTCTTTTTTTCTGCATTACTTTAAGCATGGTCATAGTACTGTTGTCATTTTCAGTCTCCTGTGATTGGACATTGCCTTTCTTCTAAGCATTTTCATATGGAAAAAGAATGTTGGGTGACATTCAGTACATTTAAGAAACATCGTCACTGTGAAGGCATCCTGTTTTGAAAGGGCTATTCCCATTTCTTTTATTATAAGTCACGTATTAAATATATAATTTTTAATGCTAAACCTCGGCTGGTAATAAGTTCTGAAACCCGGCAAATGGAAATAGCAATCTAATCATTAGTTTTAACTTAATGATTTTGTATTTAGCGGTTACTTTTTCAAAATATGTCAAGACTACTGTTAAATTATTTCAGTGGAAGTATTTTGGAATTAATAGAACTATTTATCATACTTTTATTGTAACAGTGTTATGATAAAAGTGAACATAAACAATGAAGTGAAAGGGATTGCTTTCAGTGTTTCATATTTCTTATTTGTGACTCAAGTACATTTTATTCCTATCTTCTATTGTTAGTATGTGGTCACCCTTACATGAAGACTAAAATTTAAGAACAGCAGATGTCATGTTACAGTTCCAACTCTAAACTTCAGATTGTCATAAGAATTAGCATTTCTCAGAGATAATTTATGACAATGGGACTTAATATCAAGAGAACTGAAGAAACTGTAACAGAAGTTGCCCTACTTTGTTTGTGCTGAGAGTGGTCATGGTAATTAGAATGGTTGTGGGCTGAATTCTGATGACTGGAATGGTCATGACCAGAATGCTGATAATCATAACCAACATGTCCAGGCTCATGATGTGCTGACCTCCTTTCCCTGCGTTCTGCTGGCTGAATTGGTGACTGATCTGCTGTTTGTTTGAGTGTAGTTCCATCAAGTTCTGCAATTGTAATTGTACTTTCTTCCATTTGCTTCACACCTTCCAGGTTGGTAGAGAATGGCCACCTGTCATCTACTGTGCTCATGATTTCGCCTTCCTCTTTGATGCTTACAGGTTTTTTAATAGTTTGTTTCTTGAGCTTGTTCCCCTTGCTTGCTGTCGTTACCTCTTTGATCTCTGAGCTGTCAGAGTTAAGTTCCTCACTGTCTTGCTGAATCAAAAGAAGCTGAGTTCTTTCAATTGGTGGAGGGTGTGGAAATGCATCGTTCTGCCGTTTGAACTGTTCTGGCAGTGTCTGTGCTTGCTGTTGGTTTTCTTTGCTAAGCTGAGGAATATTCTCTGGGCTAATCACATCGGGCACAGGTGGTGGTATTTCCCCCTGGAATGGTGCAAATTGTGGCATTCCTCTGATCAAATCTGCTGTTCCAAGTGGGACTCGGATGTTCTTGATAGCAATCGGTGCAGGGGGAATTGATGCAACGGATTTGCCGTCATAGGTGACTGCAACTCCTGAAGGGATAGAGCTATCGATCGGTGGAAGGTAGCTGTCCATGCGCTCAGCTGCCATTGGAGTCTCGTCTTCAGTGTAGTCATCAGCCTGCTGGTACCTAAATGTGGGGGATCCACCTCTGACTGGGATGCGGAAGGGTGGCACAATGTTGCTGGGATACAGAGGGCGACGCGCTAGTCCAGGGCGCGGACGTATCATCATGAAGGGGTACACATTCTTTCTGCTTGGCTGTAGGCTGTGTCGGTGGTTCATGTGGGCCACAGGTGGCGTTAGATCCTCTGCCAGAATTGGCTTCTTGATGTCAGAGCTGTTCTGTGCGGCATTCCTGTCTGGGGGTGACGGAATGAACATAGGTTCGAACATCTCGGGCTCTTGTCCTTGAAATGGGTTGTCCTTCCTCTCCTCCTCCGCGATGACTGCCACAATTTCCGAGGCCAGCTCCTCTACTATTGCCTCCTCTGTTTTGTTGGTGCTAGCTTCTGGCTTCTCCTTAACCTCCAGCACTTCTTCATCTACCACAGATCTGTCTTGCGCTTCCACATTCTTGCTTGTAATGATGGGCTTGAACCCACCTTCAACAACTACAGAATGAGGGTTGAAGCCAGTGTTGATGGCTACAGGGATGTTGGAGTTGAGTGGCTTCAGCATAACCACATCCGATGGGGGGATGGATGGAGAGGGCTTGATGGTTGCTGCTCCATCTTGAATGAGATTGGGAGCCTGTGTTGGGGCAGGTAAGGGAGTCGTAGTGCTGGTGGACGTGGTGGAGGACACTTTGCGGAGCTTGAGGGTCTGGATGGATGGTGCCAGAGTGAAATGGTAGGTCTTGATGGATGTGGAACTCTGTTGTAGCGGGATACGTGTCTTTCCAATGGGGAGGTGAAACTGTGGTGTAATGGTCATGGGTCTGGGAGTTGGCCGGTAATATGGCTTCTTTATGATAAAATTATGCTGATTGGATGCGGATGTTGCATATTGGGGGTGGTACACGCTGACAGGGGGGCGGTGGAAACCCCTATGTGGCACTGGGTGACGAAGATGTGACATGAAGTTATAGGGCTGCATAGGACGCTGGAACATAATCTGAGGGAACACAGGTATGCGCCCGTACCCCTGGGGGATCCTGGTTGTGTGGAGGTTTATCATTCCGGGAGTCAGTGCTATGGGGATCACAGGCACCTTGACCTGGATATCCCCAGACGTCAGCCTGTTTTCTGATGTCACATTGACGGAGGAAGTCGCTGAGGCCTCAACATCTGGTGCCTGCTTGGAGTCCGATACTAAAGAGAAGCTGATTACGGGTAGCGGTGTCGTGGCATGCAGAACAGGCTTCCTCTTGGGATCCACAGTGACCTCTGTGGCTGGCTGCTGTGGTTCAGGTGCTGTAAAGTTCTGTTGTACATTTTGGATAACAGGTCCAGAAGGAATTACTTGTATGGATGAAACTGGAGTTTCTTGTGGAGGCTGAATATTAAGCCCAGAAGGATTTGTTTTGTCGGCTGAGTGGCGGGTCTTCACCCATATTGCATCACTGTCCTTGACTGGTATTGTCTGCGGGAAGTAACTATCACGTACCAGGGCTTGGGCGACTGGATTATCGTTGCTTGCATTTTGTACCTGTCCTGCAGATCACAAGTACAAAATTAAAGGTTTCCACAGCGGTTATTGTTTAGACTGTGGTCTTCTGGGTAGTGATTTCATTCATTATTTGTGGATACCAAAGTTTTGGACAAACATTTTCACTCCACATTCTGTTTCTTCTCTTCCTCCCATGGATCTGAATGACCACACTACTCACAACCTATCTGCATTATCTAACCGTAACCTTACCCTACCAAATTCAACCCTCAAGAGGGAGGAAACATGTTCTTCTGAAATATTGGTATCCACCTACAAGAATACTTGATGTCACAATGCACAATCAGAGGAATCACACGTAATCTACAGACACATTCATGGAGAACTAGCTGCCCTCTTTGTAAATGATTTGGTTCCACTGAAGAGTGTTATCTCAGTTCAGGGATTAAACCCTTATTTCATATATTTCATGTTCGAATGTTGAGATGTATGTCGTATTTTATACCATATTCCTTACTCTACTACTCTGAGATGAGAATACAGCTCTACGTGCATACCCATATTGTCTTCCTGCTCATAAATTCTAGAATTCTAGAATGAGTAGAAAGGTAAGCTAAAACAGCAGTAGAGGAAAGTATTGGCAAAGTAAAAAGGGACTTTAGGAAGGGATGGTTTGACCAAGAGTGTGAACAAGTGACAGTGAAGAACAATAGGAAATACCAGAGTATGCTTCAGAGGAAATTTACTAGAGCAGCAGGAGAGGAATACTGTGATGTGAGAAGGAAAGAAAAAAGGATCCATAAGAAGGAAGAGAAGGCTTAAATGGCTACGTAAATGTGATACTAAAAATGACAGTTGGAAGCTCTACAAGCAAGTGAATAGAACAAGGGACGGTTTCCAGGCTAAGCCATCGAGTTGCAGGAGTAGAGATGATGACATTCTCTCAGATAAAGCTGATATCCTGAACAGATGGACGGAGTATTTTCAGAATCTGCATGATATGAGAGAGGATAAGTTGGAAATGCCCCCACACTGGGCAGTACCATCTACTGATGAAGCTAAAGAAATACCATTACCTACCTTGGAGGAGGTGAATATTGCAGTTTTAAAATTAAAAAATAACAGAGCTTCAGGACCAGACAGAGTGAATGCTGGACTTTTAAACATACATGAAATGAATCTTATACATAGACTATGGAAGTTCACTGAAAAGATGTGGAAAAGGAAATATTTCCCAGTCAGTGGGAAGAAGGGTTACTATGCCCTATCTACAAAAAAGATTGAATGATGCGTGAAAACAATCGTGGTATTTCTTTGCTGAACACAGCATATAAACTGTAACAAGGACGATCTCCACATCTGCATGAGAATGTACTCTCAACAGGATTTATGGAAGGTGAATAAATTAAGTGAAATGAAATGAAAGCATTCTCAGTTATACTATTTCAAAGACTACGAGTACAACCCATTATAGAGACAATTATTGGAAATTATCAGTGTGGGTTCAGGCCTAGAAAGTGCACTTCAGACCATCTGCATTCAGTCAGACAATTACTACAAAATAAGAAAGACTATGGAGTTAACATGTACTATATGTTTGTAGATTTTAAAGCTGCATATGACAGCATTGATAGAGCTGAGCTCTTCAAGGCTATGGAGGAATTTCAGGTCCCTAGTGGAGCTTACTCTTAAAACTAAGATGCAGAGTTAAAACTTTTAATGGAATAACTGAATCCTTTGAGACTAAGAAAGGACGGAGATGCCTTGTGCCTTTTGTTTAATCTAGCACTAAAGAAGGTTATAAGAGAGACCAGTCTGGATATAAGAGGTAGCATACTCAATAAATCTCTACAGATATTAGCATATGCTGATGATGATATTATTGGTAGATGTGAAAGAACAGTCAAAGAAGCATAAGTATAGCTGAAGAAAGCAGCACTACAAATGGAGTTAACCATTAATCAAGAGAAAACTAAATTTATCAAAGTAGCCAATAATAAAACTAAAGAGAAGCATGTTATAATAGACAACAAAAAGAAAAAGTAAGTAAATTTCAGTATCTTGGGTCCATAATCACCTGTGATAACAATATTGATGTGGAACTTAATCATGGAATAACTACGGGAAATAAACCTGGCTTTATGCATACATTTATGCATACCCTTTGGGCAAAGGAGTACCAAAATAAAATTGGCGCATAATCCGAACCCCAGATTTAATCACAAGTAGCTGGAGATAGCAGATGGACTACTGACAGACATGAATATTACAAATGTTATTCTGACCTCAAAATGACTCACCAGTGTATTGTGTACTGTATGTTGGGTCTTTCAGCAAAACTGGAGGTGGCAGTAACGCATTTCTGATATTCCCTTCATCCAGTACAACAGATCTAGTTGTTGTGATGGGCTCGTACAAGAAAGGAAAGTCCTGGTGGAAGTTATGCTGAGTGTCAGATGGACGATTAGCGAACTCCTTCAGCGGGATGTACTTGTGCTCTGTCTGTTTCGAAAAGTTGTCCTTCATGTTGAAATACACACCATTTGGCTTGACTCGAGTTGAAACCTGAATGCTTGGTCTGGACTGTAACTCCCCTTCTTCATCGTCGTCTTCACTGTCCTCTAAATCTTCCTCACTTGCTGGCACGCGAAGAGGGATTGGGTTGCTGGCAGCTGGTGTTGCATCGCAGGTGTCTAACACATTGATCTTCCATCCCAGATAGCGATGTGTAAAGCACTAGTACAGAATGAAAGGAAATTATGTGTTACAGTTTTTTTTTTCCACTGGGAAAGATTGGTTGAGGTAATAAACTCAATAATTCACTCTGTACATACATATCATTTGATCATATGAGATTTCTAACAGATTATTTTATGCCCACACTTCTTCCTCACGCTAGTATCTTTAATCAGTATATTAGTCTCACATAGTAATTTAACTAATGAATTTCGGATTGGGTTGCAAAACATGAAAATTTCCTGGAAGGGGAGGAGGAGGATGAAGAGGAAGAAAGAAAGAAAGAAGCTTTGATCATTTACTGCAGCGAAAATTTAGATTGTAATCTGGGTTATGATGCCATGTACTCTAGTCAGCGCCAATCAATGTTCTTTGAAAACGTTTGCAAGCCCCTGTGAGACAGCAGAGTGTCACAAACCCAGAAGGCGAGAATCTATGCTTTCACTGCTTGTGCCATTAAAACTTAAATAAATGGGTGAAATAACTAAGTAATTCCATGGAGCTGAGCCCTTCTTGAGAAGCTGCAAGTTGTTCGGCTATTCAAGAATTTGCCAACATTTTATGGAACCCAAAGGTTCATTACCGTGTTTACAAGAGCCTTCCACTGGTCCCTATCCTAAGCCAGATCAATCCAGTCAGTGCCACCTCATTCTATCACTCTACGATCCATTTTAATATTATCCACTCATCTACGTCTTGGTCATCCTAGTGGTGGTCTCTTTCCTCCTGGCTTTGCCATTAATATCCTATATGCATTCATCTTCACCTGCATTTGCACTACATGCCCTGCCCATCTCATCCTCCTTGAGCTGGTCATTTTAATTATACTTGATGAAGAGTACAAATTACGAACATCCTCATTATACAGTTTTCTCTCATTTCCTGTAACTTCAGCCCCTTGTCCTGAAACATACTCAGGCTTTGTTCCTCCCTAAATGTTGGGGTTTCACACCCAGACAGAACCACAGGAAATATTATAGTTTCATATATTCTAATTTTTATATTTCTGGACAGCAAATGGAAGATAAAATGTTCTGGACTGAACTGTTGCGAGCATTACCCGAATTCAGTCTCCTCTTAATTTCCTCTATCAAACTTGGAACTGTTACTGTCATTCCAAAATATTTTAACTGTGCAACATTTTTAATGGATCTGTTAGATATCATTATGTCATGATTTTACCCTGTATTCTGGTGATGAGACAGCAACATACATTTAATGTTCTCTGTGTTTACTTCTAGACGAACCTCCTGACTAGCACCAATTAAAGTTTGTGTGTTTTTCTTTATGGTATCTATATTATCACCCAGTAGATTCACATCATTGGCATAGACCAACAGCTGATGTGTCCTGTTTAATTTCAGTCCCACCTGGTTTTCCTGGACTTTTCTAATGGCATGTTATAAAGAAAAGTTTAAAAGCAATGGTGATAAAACCTCTTCTTATTTTAGACCATTCTGGATTAGAAACTTATCAGATAAATGTTTATGTATATGGACTTTGTTACAGGTTTCATTTAAACACATTTTAATCTTCCTAAGTAATTTCATGGGTACCCCAAATTCTATGACAATATTGTACAATACTTCCTCTTAACTGAATCATAGGCCTTCTTAAGTGTATGAATAGCTGATGTACTGTCTCATCTTACTCCAATTTTTTCTCCAGTATTTGACAAATGTAAAAAATATGATCCTTAGTTGATCTGTTATGTCAAAACCCACACTGATGATTCCCAATAATTTCATCTGCATGTGGACATGACCTTATGAGAAGTATACTGGATACAATTTTGTGTGGAGTTGATAACAGTGATATTACTACAGTCAGTTTTATTGTCCTTCATTTAAATTGGTACAATAACCGACTTCTTCCACTGATCAGGCAATTCTTCCTTACTCCAAATAAAACTAATCAGTTTATGGACTTCATATTGTTTCACCTCCTGCATGAAACAGTTTCACCTGGCAATTTATACTTTTTCAACGTTGCAACAGCAATTTAAAACCCAAAAGGACTATGATCAGGTACTAATGGCTCAGCTTTACTGACTAACAGAAAAGTAGTTCTTCTACGTGTTCAAAATGTGGAAATCTGCAAGCAGATCACATTTCTCATCCTTCACTAGGTTACTTCTAGGTTGGTAACCCCTATTAAATTAATTTATTCCTCTATACATGTCTCTGATGTTCTTGCTCCTACAGTTTGTTGCAAGCTCACCAATATTCTCTTTCAGATGTTCCCTCTTTTTATGCTGGCATAATGTCTTATATTGTTCAGGTTATCACCATTTATTTCACTTGGATCCTGTAATCACTGCAATTTGGCTTGTTTCTTTTGATCTAATAATTTTGAGGATCCTTTGTCGAACCTTGAGTTCATAATAACTTAGACTCTCTTTGGAAGAAATGTTTATATTCTCTCCAATAGTTTCCCAAGCTCTATTAATATCCACCTGAGTGTCTAAGTTTTCCATAGCTGCGAACCTATTTCAGATTTCAATCCCATACTGCTCCTTACCTGCCCAAGTCAGAGGCCCTTTCTGACATTTCGTAACAAGTTATTTAAGGTAAGGCGTTGTTGGCCCCATGCCCAACCCCCAATCTGGAGGACCACCCCTTGTCAGCTGTCTTCCACTGTTTATTCAATATATTCGCAGCTATCCACTATTTCTGGAGGCCGTCTACCCCATCTGCAACCTCAGGACGCGGCATGCCGTGTTGATAAGGGACCTACTTAACATAAGCGCGAAATGCCTACATTCCTTAAAGACAGGATACAACCCCTCGTTAAGTTAAATCAATTCAAAGGTTCATTATAATCTAATGTTATATTCTGAAAAGTGGTTGAGTACATCAGTCATAAAAACAAAACTCCGTGCCTTGATTCCGTAAGACCGGACTACACCGACCGAGCGACCGCCGCTTGTCGGCGAAGTTAGTGCCAACTTTCATACTTTTCTAAATTATTTTTCTTTATTGAAGACGATAGATCAACCGATTTCCGAATCTTATGTTCGTGAGTATTGTATTTGAAACTAAAACATGATTATCTTATTTGTTTCGGGGGTAACGCTGCATTCTACGGAAATAAATTTAACCTCTCTAAATCTGTAACGGAGAAAAATAAATAATAGTGTCCAGTGCATTCAAATGGAGTTGTGTGGTACTACTGCTGCAAGCGTCATTAGCTGATAGGAGTGGCGCGATACTGTCTGCGAATACGACATAGCAACACCTGGCATCTAGTGGTGACTGCCGTTATCACTGTTTTGTTACAGTTCGGTTTTAGATGAATGGTAGTTTTTAAGGTTTACGCGGAGTGAAAAAAAGTTTTAGTAACTAAAAGTTTAGTGATGTGTGTTTGTGATGTGCTGTAACCTTTGAAGATGGGAGGTCAACGGTGAGTTTCCGTAATTCTGCAGCTGAATTATAGGTAAGTAAATGTGAGGAGTGGAAATTACTTTTCATACCTAGATAAACTATCACGAAAACATGTTCGAGTAGGCAGCCATGCAGAGGGGAAGTCGTGCTTGCTCAACGAGATCTCTGGTATGGCGATTCTGGTTTCCATCGCATGTTGAAAATAGAATATATTAATATTCTAATGATATGCAGCTGTAAGCAACATCAGAGATGTTTTAGACATACGATAGTCACCCCAGACTAGAATAAATGTCCAATGGGAAACTTTGGCAGTTCGTTCCTACATACGTCACTGTTGAGAACGACAGTTACGACTTAATGGAAACTGATTCGCTAAATGAAGTTTTGTGGAAGTATTTTCTTTTTTAAATTCGTTGGGTGGGGTGAGGCAGTCCATTTGGTCACCCACTATTTGGCCACGTGCACCAGCTCCAGATGAGTTATGATGATAAGTGTGGAGCAGTCGGTGGAATGAGAATTAGCAGGGGAAGCCGAAGTATTCGGAGAAAACCTGCCCAAGGGTCACTCTGTCACCATAAATCCCACATGACCTGGGCTCGAACCCAGGCCGCCGCGGTGGGAAACCGGCGACTAACCGCCTGGGCTATGGCACGGTCTTTCTGGAAGTAGACGATGTCCATCTGTTTCTACCCCGATTTCCAGTTCCAGTAAATATGGGTTTGCCTTCGATATGTGAAATGGTCTTGCCAAAGCCATGCCTGTTCCACACGTTTGAAGGGAGGTAGGAGCCCTTCTTAATAACACGTGGATATGGTAGTATTTATTTGTAGTTTACTTAACACACTATCAGTAACTCAGGAAGCATAGCATCGAATGATTCGACGATAGTGAATAATTATTGAGCTGGAGAGGTTGTAGAAACAACTGATAGTGGCCTAATTTAAAGTACTATCTCGGCATTTTGCCTGGAGGGATTCCATCTTCAGGGTAGAAGATGAAAGCTGCGGGTTCCTCCGAAAAGTTGATATTATCTACCAAATTGCACGTTGTCACACCACAAAAAGCATCAGTCTTCATGTTTTTTTTTATTGCTAGTGGATTGGGACTAAGTCCCTTGTACTGAGGCCACTTCTGGCCTATTATTACCAGCCCCAGATGATAGGTGAGGGTGATTGTGGAGAAGTTGGTGGAATGAAGATTGGCAGGGGAAACCGAAGTACTCGGAGAAAACCTGCCCCAGCGCCACTTTGTACACCACAAATCCCACTTGACCAGACCCGGGATCGAACCCGGGCCGCCGCGATGGGAAGCCAGCGACTAACCGCTTGAGCTATGGCGCGGCCATATCTTCATGTTTACTGCCGAGAGAACCTCAGATCCCCATGGCATATAACAGTTGAGATTCTAACCCGGGACTTGCCGATTACGAAGTAAAGGCTTGGTGAAGCTGCCCCTGTATCAGGCCGTGGAGGCCCATAGGGGTGTGAGAGGTCGAGGCTCCCACATCTTCTAGACAATCGGCTCACAGATGACGGTGAGGTTGTCAGACTTAAGCGCTGGCCGCTCTTTACCCCCAGGAAGATTCCTGGTACTCATTTCTGTTAGAGGCAAAGTCAACCCCAGGACCAAAGTGCGGCTGGAAGGATTAGGTCAATTGAAAACTCTAATGATCTTATCGGAATTCGATCCCGCGACCTTCTGGCTTGTATCATTGTGCCTCAAGCAACTACGTTATCGCGTGCCCCCGATTACGAAGTAGTGGTGCTAATTATTACATGACTTCCGGTAACGTGTGATTTTTTGCGACACTATAAACTTCAGAATTTGTGTAGTAACAGACTGTATTTTAGAAGCCAATGTGCGTGTGATCAAGTGTTTCTCAAGGACGGTGTTTTAAAGACATTCCCTTCTCTTGTTTACATTTATCTACTTAAAGCCGCTGTTAGTATATCAGACTATGTAGCGTCGAATGGTAGGATGATGATTGTTGAAATGGAAGGGATGGAGTAGGAAGTGGTCGTGGCCCAATTGTAGACAGTATACCGGCATTTAACTACAGCAAATTATGAGAAACCTCAGTCAGTATAGATTGTTACCGCCAAAATATAATTGAGGTGTTACAGCTTCAGCGGAATTGTTCGATGCACTGTCCGTGTCGTAAAAGTAGAACATCTAACCCAGGCATATGCATACAACTGTCTGGTACAAGCCCCAAGTGTATCTGTTATTATACGGAGGACCCTTAAAGTGATGTTGTATGGTGGCGCAGGAGGGGAGAACACGAAGACAAGCAGTAATATGATGGGGTTCACACACTACTTGCTCTGCTTCACCTCTCTGCACATCGCTTGACCATGTGGGCTCGTCCATGTTTGCAACTCCGTTCGAAGAAAAGGAACGGGAGTGGACACGCGTAACTCGATGCGCGATCTGCAGCCGTGGCGACTCTCAAGGTTACTTCCTTTCTGCAGACTGTTGTATTCCCCTCTGATCCCTTGTATCCTTTTTCATTAAGCCCCAGGTGTTTGTCTGGAGCGAGGGCTGTTGCCAGTAACATGGGTGTTACAGTGTGGGAGGAGGGACGCAACAGCTCGACGAGGATTTGGAGGAGGTCTATCGCCGAGACGGCCCCAGTATATACTAATGTATTCGAGTATAATAGAAGGCTCTGTAAGACCGTCTCTTTGGTCTGTTGGTCAGAGTTTCTGGCTACAGATCCAGAGGTCCGGGTTCGATTCCCATCGCTACCAGATTTTCTGAGATGTAGTGGGTCTGGAACGGGGTCCACTCAGCCTCTTGAGGATAATTGAGGAGCTGTGGGGATTCGTTGCGCTGATCACACGACACACTCTATCTGCCAAAGTTGGCTCTACGCCGACAAGCGGCGGTCGCTCAATCGGTATAGTTCGCTTGCGGTCTTAAGTCACGGAGTTTAGTTTTAGTTTAGAAGGCGCTGTAGTTGATTGAGGCACTATACTACAAGCCGGAAGGTCGCGGGTTCAAGTTCCGATGAGATCATTGTATTCTTTTCAATTGGCCTAATCCTCCCAGCCGCACTATGGCCCTGGGGTCGACTCAACCTCTAACAGAAATGAGTACCTGGAATATCCTTGGGGGTAAAGGGCGGCCGGCACGTAGGGCTGACAACCTTACCGCCATCGATGAGCAGATTGTCTAGAAAATGTGGGAACCTCGATATCTCACAACCCTATACGCCTCCACGGCCTGGTACAGGGATAGCTTTACTTACTTTTTTTTTTTTTTTTGCTGTAATACAAGTGCAACTATAGTACTTCGGCTACAATAAAATGACAACCCCGATGAAATAAACTGTGTTAAGAGGGATTTTATTCTTGCGCGTGACGAAAATTATGGCAGTTTCTGAGGAAATTTGTTTTAACCAAACAGTGTAGTACATGAGGGATCCGTGTTTTAACACTCAACTGAAAACATTTCCCATATAACGAATCAAACGAACTGAAATCCTCATGTAAGCGTACTGAGCCATGTTCTACATAACTTTCATCCCGACTGAGCCGTTCAGCATTAGAGTTTCTTTCCAAAGTGCAATTTTGTATGCTCCGCGAGTCATATCAGAAGTACAGCTTTCGAAGCAAGTTGTCGCACCTGGTAGTACACAGTGTCTGGTGTGTTCTTATCTGGCGTCCACTGCACGATTCCCGGCTCTCCCTGGTCACATTCCAGCGTCAAGGTTCTCTGGTAGGCACCAAAGGATGCGAATTCGTCTGCAGGAGGCTGATTGGGGTCAGATTTCCAGTTGCAGAGCCTTCCAGTCCCGGTGGGGTACACGTCACCACGACGATTCTGCCGCGCTCCGGCAAAAATCCGAACAGCCTGCAAAACCAATGTCACGTGTACATACGAGTCAGTTGACAAAGAGGTCTGTGATGATGGTGTGTTATTCAAGGGAAGTACAGTTGTTGGACATTTTCCATCGTCTCGTTTTTGGTTAAGAAGGCAACAGTTTTGAAGTTGTCTCTGCTTCCTTCATCAGGTAGAAATATAACACAGATTGTTTGGTTCGTTAGCTGGAAGTAATCCCGCGAAAGAGATTAGCTCCATCTGATGGACCGTTGGAGGTTTAATATTTTTCAGATGATAACGGAAGCAGGGCCAACTTCGGGAGGGCTGTGTTTCTAACAAAAAAAGTACTATATGTAAAATTTCCAGCACATGTGCAAGTTGAAGGAGTAATTTATTAGAAAGATCAGTTAGGTCAAATTTTTTTCCTTGGCACTACAGCCCCAGTGGCCCTAGGGCTACCTCCAGGAACTTCTCCGTTCACAGTTACGTCTAATAAATAGTGTACTAAACTCCTGTGACGAATGTATGTACTGTATAATTTTTGTCTTCTAAATGATATGATTTTGTTGTATAGGTATGTATGTATGTATGTATGTTGAAACTCAGGGCTGTTTTCCCGACCTTCTGAAACAATTCAGAGTTAGACAAATTTACGATAATCTTATTAAGTAATGAACCAACTGATGAACTAGTTGATTATCAAACAAACAAACAAACAAACAAACAAGCTAACTAAATAACTCCAAGGTATAGGATCTTCCTTCGACATTGTTGGTTATTCACCTAATAGGTAAAGCTGTCCCTCTAACAGGCCGTAAAGGCTGCCATATTTTCTAGACAGTCGGCTCACAGATGGCGGTGAGGTTGTCAGCCGGCTGTCCTTACCCCTAGGAAGATTCCTGGTACTAATTTCTGTTACAGACTGAATCGACCCCAGGTCCATAGTTCGGCTGGAACGATTAGGTAAATTGAAAAATCCAGTGACCTCATCGGGAATCGAACACGCGACCTTCCGGCTTGTAGCACAGTGCCTCGGTAGTTATTCACCTGGCCAATAAATTTCGTCTTTTTTTTTTGTGAAACAGAAAGTTGCCATTATTGTCACTAGAATCCAGCTTTGTGTCTTATTCTGACCGTCACACATTGACAATGGATTAGGCCACGTTAAGACTTGTTTTAATATTATACTTAAGTGAAGTTTTGTAAAAATTCTTCGGGCTCCACACAATGCTGAAGTTTGTTTGGACTAGCTTCTTTTAGTACACAGTTCCATTGGATTAGTTTAATTAGTGGGAACGGTTGATCTGGAACCTGGTGTTCTAGTACCTAGCATAAAAGTTTAGTGAGACATTCGAAAGGTTCCGGGTTTAATCTCAACCGTGACATAATAAACATACTGATCAGTGAAAATCGGCCATCTGAAGAGGACAGCCACGTTCCAAAAAAACATACATCAGCTGAATCGCGGACAGTAGACAACATGCAGCTTCTTTCTCCGCCTGAAAACGAAACTTACCGTTCTTTCTTCCGGAGTCTTGTGTTCGTAGCCTCCTACGGGGTCGTCTGTAATGTAGAATGGATGGTATCTTGCAGGGGTCTCAGGGTCGAGTCCTCCCTCGACCACGAAAGTGTAGGTCTTCCCGCGTACTACGTTGATCTCGGGTATCAAAAGACCGTTAATGTACCAGGAGATACCCCAACCCACGTGACCTGCAAGTGTAGGCGTATCGTGTAAGTAGTTCTGTAGAATTGCCCACAGAATGCAGGAGTGTGCAGAATAGATGCTGACAAGGTCTACTTCGAAAAAGATTATGCAGAGGTTCGCAACCGATGTGCCGCGGTACACCAACGTACTGCTACGTGGGTGTACGTATACTGATGCTTTTTATGTACTCAGATGTGCCTATATGCATGTAAAAATGGTTTACAATGCGTGGAAACAGGAGTGAAATTGTGCTCAGCCCTGTAGTAGTAGTAGTAGTGAACGCAGGCAAATTTACTGCACTCAGTTGCAGACCGTTTGGTCAGAGTTACCGAGATATGTGGTCAGATTCGCGGCCAAGAGATGCAATTGTTATTTAGTTTTCTGTTATTCCATCCCTCCAGTTCAGGTTAAATCGCGTGACAGTAAGAATGCTTTATAAATGATGATAATGACGTGGCTTCTTCGTCCCTTAGTCGAAAAGTCAAATCATCAGGTTTTCGGTTAGTCCATTGGTAAGTCAGTAAATCCGAGATTCGGTCCGTCTGTCAGTAGTTGGCGTGGTTAGGTGTCGGTAGTGTCGTCAGTCTGTGAGTCGGTCAGTGTCATTCGGTCTGTCAGTGGGTGAGTCGGACGTCCAGTAAGTCAGCAGTAGTTCGGTTTGTCAGTGAGTGAATCCTTCACTCAGTCAGTCGGCCTTTTGAATATCGGTACTATAACGTTCCTCCCTTTCCTTATGAGAAACGGAGTGAAGTTCAGCCGTATGTGTCACGAACCTGTGATGGCCGGGTACCCGTGCTTGCCCCCCGTGGGGCCCATTTGCGCATAGAAGATGCCATCCTCCGGCTCATAGCACTGGATGGCTGGTATTTCCCACGCATCGGTCTTGGGGGCCGGGGCTGGTGTGGCCTGTGCGCTGTATGTGGTGCGGGTCCTGTTCCGGGCTGTGGGCTCTGCGGATGAACGCAGTTGCTGTTCAGGCGCCTGATGCTCGGATGACGGACGTGCCGCGGCAGCAGCGGGGGTAGAGTCAGTCTCAGGGATGGGGCAGTTCCATTTGGGTGCTCGTCCAAAATTCAGTAGCACATCTCCTGTAAATTATAATCCGTCCATCATTAAAAATAGATTAGGGATCTTATGGGTTGTTAATGTGAATGCCTTCACCCAGAAGCTTTTCATTCAATCATCAATGGCTTTACAGCCCTTTGTTGGGCCCTGGCGTACTCTTCGGTTTCGTAATCTTTTTTACAGAGACCGTAGAACTCCCTGGACGGGTGATCAGCCCATTCAGAGCTGCTACCTAGACACAGGAGACACAGTGACATCTGTGCGTTAAGTGGAATTTGAACCCACGATCCAAGCGTTCGAGCGAGCGAAGACAATTCATGCCCTAGACCGCTCGGACACCGTGCTCGGCCCAGATGTTTTCACCTTTGTTTAATTTGAGGAAAGGGACATAACTTGCAAGCATCTGAAAATAAAATATTTGGACTCAGGAGAGACGAAGAAAAATTGAGAATATTTCGGTGTCAATGCATTTGTGATTACCATGCGTAGAATCATATTTGACACGTGGTCGATAAAATAGTTACCATGCGATATGCATGTAAATTGGATAAGGGAAGCAAGAAATGTGTACAGAAATTTCGTGGAGAAAACATCTTGGTAAGCGGGCCACTTGTAACCTCCAGAATGAGATGGAAGATGTTAAAAGGAACGTCATTGAAGCAGATGTTCGAATGGTAAGAAGCTCGGGATGATACAAAGCGGTGAATTGTTATGTTAAGTGTTTATGTTACCAAAGGATTCATTACCGTAGATATGCGCGCTCTTCGTATCTGCCGAAGAAATTTATTGAATATCCATGAGCTTGTACAGTGAATTGTGTTGAGGTATTCTGCTAGAAGCTTCACCAAAAAAGTCGCAATTTATTAAAATTATTTGTTTTCCTGTACAGTTCAATTAATTACTTACAACTGATGTGTAAAAATGTATTCTATGTTATTGAATTCGACGTTTAAGAACTGAGGCAATCATTATATTCAGGAGGATATTGAAGTCGAACTCTGTAAAGGAGAGAAGGATAATCTGTTAACGTACTCTTATTCGCGAGGCTGTGGTAAGAAACTTCATTCCTGGAATTGAGAGGCCCAATCGCCCAGATGATGGGCTGGGTGCTGTTCGGAACAATATCGATATCCAGCTCGTCCTGTGCCTTCAGTGGTCGCTGGTACGTCACGATGGAATAGCCGTTCACCATTGCGGCGTTCAGCAACCGCACGTTTCCCGTGTTCTCCTGTCAACATGAAAACACATGGCTGGGAATCGAGCCGAAATGAACCTTATTCCAACCCCAGTAAACCTCTCATGAAGAATAGAGACTTCTGCGATATGATGCCACAGAGAAACCTACTGCCTTATCTTCTGGGTCAAAGAGTAAGCCAAGGAAGCACGAAAGCAAAGCAGCAAGTAGAGTGGGTGACATGCTGATTCTCTTTGCTTGCTTCCTCGGTTTACCGTTTGGCCCAATAAAAGGAGGCATACTTCTGTCTGAACGTTTGGTGAACTTATACTAGACTGTACGGTGCCACACCACAGAATATGATATTCTCAATAGTTACCGCTTTGGGAACCTCAAATATTACACAAATCTGACACGTTCTTTGGTTATTTCTTCGTTTATATAACGACTCTGTATCAGCTACCTAGATTATCTACTGCCGGGGGGAAATGAAGCAATACTTTTTGGAAAGCTTACGCAAATATACGTGTATGCACTTTCAGTTGTTTGTAGCTGTGCCTGCAGGGCTGCTACCTTAACATGGAGGGGAAGTTTGCATACCCTGATCATCTGCAAAGCTACACTTCCGGAAGTATACGCTCATGGTAGGGTCGTCCATGATACACAGGTCAGAGAGGAGGACCTGACAACTCCTTGTCCGCCACGTTGAAGGATTTGTCGTGAGTCAAAATCATACGAAGGAAGAAACTTAAAGATCGATTCCGGTGGCAAATAAGGAAAGGTAGAGAAATGGAAAACAAACTCCGTGGTCTACAGTCCGCAAACGAACTATATCGACCGAGCGACCGCAGCTTGTCGGCAAAGTTAGTGCCAACTTTAGAGGATAGAGGGTGTCGCGTGGTCAGCGCTCCTCACGAGGCTGAGCGGACCCCGTTCGAGACTCACTACTTCTCAGAAAATTTGGGAATCGAACCCGGACCGCAGGATCTATAGCCCGGAACTCTGATCGCTAGACCACACAGGCGGTCTAGAGAAATTGAAGCAAGAGGCAAATGATAGACATGATTGGGAGCCAGGGTTCTTAGAGGAACGTAGAAACAAAGGGTGAGTATGTAAGTAATTAAGTTTATAGCAATGCGTATGACCCATTAGGATTATAAATTAAAAGAATATAGTTTAATTGCTTCGAAGGAAGAATGTGACTTCTTTTTAAACAAAATGCCCAAGAAAATATTCAGACTTAAAAAGGATAAAGTAAGTGAGTGAGGAACTTAGGATCTTACATAACGAGGTACTGCATGATTTATACAGATAGCTTATTATTATGATGCTGAAATTAAGGAGGCTAATGTGGCCTGGGCACATGATGATGGCAGACGTAAGGAATATATGCAGTATTTAGATGCGGAAGGGTATATTAGGAAGACTGAGAAGGAGATGGGGCGATAACATTAATATAGATATTACAGATATAGTTTTTGAGGACGGGAGGTGGATGGATGTTTTTTTTTTATTGCTAGTAGGTTGGGACTAAATTTCTTGTACTGCAGCCATTTCTGGCCTATTGTACCAGTCCCAGATGATAGGTGAGGGTGATTGTGGAGCAATTGTGTGGAATGAAGATTGGCAGGGGAAACCGAAGTACTCGGAGAAAACCTGCCCCAGCGCCACTTTGTCCACCACGAAACCAACTTGATCGAACCCGGGCCGCCGTGGTGGGAAGCCAGCGACTAACCGCTTGAGCTATGGCGCGGCCTTGGATCGAAGTAAATCATGATCGTGTGAGATGGTCGGCTTTGGGCATTAGCGGTGTTGAAATTTCGAGTTCTTCTACCGCAGTTATTTGTTAGTATCTGCAATTTCCAATACTGCAGTTTTTTTCACAGCACAAATTTTATCAGATAACTGCCAAGATATTGTATCGCCCGAGTTCCGGAAATTGTAACACATGAAAGGGGTGCTTCACGAACAGTTGAGGGTATATCCTTTATGTATCACTCTAGCGTATAGTTTTTTGGAGGTGATTTACAAGCAGTTTGTTCGAATTGTCAGTAGATGGCAGGAAAATTCATTCCCGTTGATACCAAATAGACTGCTATATGGGTTAAAAAGTAGCAGGTGTTTCGTAACGATTTATCCGATTCATAACATATAAGAGGGTAACAAAGAACAGGTTACCCTGAGCCTTTCGTCGGGGCAGCTGCCTCTGGTGCCGGCGCACTGTGACTTCGAATCCAGGAAGTAGTCATCAGCGTATCCTTTAAGCGTAGTCTTGTCCACCCACGCCACAACGACATCACCACCGATCATCTTACTGCGAGCGTCATCACCGGACAAACCAAACGACATGTACTCTCCATCCTCTGAAACAGAACACTTGTGATTGTCAGGTCCAGCTATTCAAAGTCTGATTACTCTACGAGTCATGGTATGTCATTCGTCTTGCAGGCAACCTCACGGAACAAAAGTCCCGACTGTGTCTGAATTTTCCATAGGCGTACCAATACCGGAAATATGCTGAAAATAGAATCTAATAACTCTCCAATGCTGACGTATTTGTTTACGTCACTAACTAACGACAACACTCACGAATCCACGGTGTCATTATGGCGTAGCTTTTTAAATAGCCTTTCTTTTTTCAGGCAACCTGTGTTACACATCTGCCGCAGAAACTGGATGCCTAGTAAGGGGTGAAAATGTTAACTCGGCTCTTATTGACTGATTCTTCGTGTACATTGAGACTAACTGGTCCAGTTAGCGTTCATAATTACCCTACCAGAACTTAAGGGAGGAACATAGACTGACGGTGTTTGAGAACAGGGTGCTGAGGAGGATATTTGGACCGAACAGAGATGAAGTGACAGGAGGTTGGAGAAAACTGTGTAATGGGGAGGTTCATAACTTGTACTCTTCTCCAAAGAATGATCAAGTCAGGGAGGATGAGGTGGGCTGGGCATGTAGCACGAATGGGAGAGAATAGGAACGCATATAGAATATTGGTGGGAAAACCAGAAGGAAAGAGACCACTGGGAAAGCCAAAAGGTAGGTGGGTGGGCAATATAAAAACGAATCGTAGAGAGATAGCATGGGATGGTATGGATTGAATTGATCTGGCTCAGGATAGGGACCAGTCGAGGGCACTTGTGAACACGGTAATGAACATTCGGGTTCCATAAAATGCTGGGAAATTCTTGAGTAGCTGCAGAATTGGCGGCTCCTCCAGAAGGGCTCAGCTCCTTGAGTCTCCAGTCTCTCTCTACAGCATAACCAGTTGAGAATCTTATTAAGTCATCCACGAATAAATAAATCGATCATAACAAGTAGTAGGCATGTGGGCTGAGATGCCCATGGACACGCTGTGTGCCAACTTAATTATGAATGATGAGGAACAGTGCTTGCAAGGAAGGGGTCGTCGATTATATTTTAGGGGGTCTCTTTTTCTTATACTCATTTGGGTCTTTTACATCGAGATTGGCAACACTGGCGTCATGCAGGATTCGCTGACTTCCGTATGCAACAGATAATTGCTGAACAATATACATTGTAATTTAGTGGATCCTCTTAGCGAGGAGAAAGTTGCATTAAGGTCATAATATGTCGAGAGGTCACTAACATTTGCACTTCACGGCGCGGCAAAATGAACATTTGAACGTTACGTCACTGTTATTATGGATGCATCTGACACGAGCGCGACACATGTTTCAATTGTTTTCCGGAACACAATGGCTCAAAACGAGATGTAGAAATATTAATATTGTTTGCATGCTGTCAGTTGAAGGTTCTCCTCATGGAATGAATGAAGCTATCGCCTACACGCACACTCAAAACGACAAATTCTTTTTAAGTCTATGATCAGGAGGTTTTTATTTTTTTAGGGCTTGTGGTTTCTCACATGGTCAAAAAATCCTTAGCTCTTACGGAAACAGAAGGTTCATTACCATGTTAAAATCAGCAGCTGGATTCTTTTCTGAGTCAACTAAATCTTATGTACAAATTCGCAACGTACTTTTCCAAGATACATTTTAATATTATCCTGTATTCTACCCATAAATATCTCCATTGCATAGCAACGGCCGCGACGAGGACCACATAGAAAACAGCTTCTACTTTTTGATGCGTGTTTACCGAGCCGTTACTTAGAAACGGGTTGCCTAACCCCGTTGTTCTATTGTTGCGTGCGTGTAATGCTTATCAACTGCTGTTTCTCTGGCTCCCAGTCCGTGCATGGAGCAAATATGCCGCAGTATTGGGGTTTCCGACTAAAGTGTTCCGTATATTTCTCACCTCAAGGCATGCTACATGTCTCATCTGTCGCATTTATCGTGCGCAAATGTTTTTAATGTCACGAGAGAGACTGCACTGTAGTTTCTTTTTATGTTTTTTCCAGAATAGTATATTTCTCTCTCTTTTGTCTAGAATAGCAGAAAGTCAGTAACACTTAGAATTAATATTTTAATAAATCTATACAATTTTTCTTCTGAAAAGCGATAGAAATCTAATTTTTTTAGCACAAACTACAGAAACTCACTGTATTGTAAAAATCTAAACGTGGAACACAACGTCGACTTGATTATTGTTTCTGTCACTAGACATCGTAGAATTTAATGTGATTAACTCGTAACTTTGTTACTAGATGGCATCAGCAAGCGTTTTATTGTTTGTAATCATTCTTATTCAAGTCGAGTGTTACATAGATGCAAGAGACAGCGCAAGTGACGAGAGCTGAGAGCTGGCTGCGTCTCTCGGGAGATCTGCTAATGAAAGTATTGAGAGACCGTATCAGCGCATATAAATAATACGCGTCTCTCCGTTTGTATAGAGCCGATTAGGTAACAGCAGACAAATTACTCCTCCACAGGGAATTAGACAGATGGTGCCTAACTCAGATGCCTTCCCTCCCCCTATATAGAAAGAAAATGAAAATATTCTAGCAGTTTCTTGTCATAAAACGAATTAAACGCCATCCTTCCCTCCGAGCGTGGCTGAGTAGTTAGTATGTTCTGTTTGATATCGGATGATCCAGGCTCGATTCTTTGAATATTAATTTCACTATAGTGGCAATTATTTTTGCGAATTTTCACCGTCTCTCCCAGAAATGTGGGGATAGTGCAATAAATGGGTAACAACCGCGTTTTTTCACGAAGTCAATGGTAGGTCTTGAAAAAATGCAGTTACCTCATTGGGAATCGAACCTGCGACCTTCCGTGTTGTAGCATAGTGCATCAACCAACTACACTACCGCGTGCCCACGGTATTATGTGTAGAGTGCAGATTATGGAACTCGCCACAGAATAAGGTCAATTTTTTATAAGAAAAACGGACAAAAATTGATGATGTTTTGGGAATGGCAATAGACAAGTTAAAGAGAAAGTCGGTGATTGACCTACGGAGGAAATTGCGTTGATGAGAGAAAGGAATCAAACAACCGGTGACTGCAAGAGTGTTCTAAAGACAGGATTTAAATGTCAGTTCTTTGGCTTGACATTTGACAGTTTAATATTCTTGAAGGTATACGCTTGCTCATCCGAAAGAAATGTGATTCATGACTCAGGAAACGCAGTCTATCACACGCCGCGTCACGGCTGCTTAGAGACCAAAGCATCTATTTCACCGTCGCGTGAATTCGTGTGGATACTTTCATACTTCAGCGATTCCTATACAAGTACAAGATTGCTCCAGTAGCAAAACACTTCTAACTTCAAACTGTTACTCTCTGAGTTAGTTCTAATTTTAGTATTATGTACCGAAACTGTGGTCAAATGGTTAACACCGCGTGCTTTGTGTCCAGGAAGTCTCAGGATCGATACTTGTCACAAAGGACAAATATACTCACAGAGACATTTGGTGAAATTCCTAAGTCTCTTCCGCATAGTGGGATAGTAACTTACTTACTCATGGAGCTGAGCGCTCTTGAGGAGCGGCCAATTCTGCAGCTACTCAAGAATTTACCAAAATTTGATTGAACCCGAAGGTTCATTACCGTGTTCACAAGGACCCTCCACTGGTCCCTATCCTAAGCCAGATCAATTCAATCCATACCATCCCATCCTATCTCTCTACGATTCATTTTTATATTGTCCACCCACCTACGCTTTGGCTTTCCCAGTTGTCTCTTTCCTTCTGGTTTTCCCACCAATATTCTATCTCCATTCCTATTCTCTCCCATTCCTCCTACATGTCCTGCCCACGTCATCCTCCTTGACTTGATCATTCTTTGGAGAAGCGTACAAGTTATGAAGCTCCTCATTACGCAGTTTTCTCCAACCTCCTGTCACTTCGTCTCTCTTCAGTCCAAATATTCTCCTCAGAACCTTGTTCTCAAACACCCTCAGTCTACGTTCATCCCTTAATATCAGAGACCAAGTGTCACACCTATACAGAACCACAGGCAAAACTATAGTTTTGTATATTCCGGCGATACATAACATCAGTGAATAAGCCACACATAAATATGCAATTAATATGCATCACACACTGCGTGAGTTACGTGCCTGAAATAGCATCGTCAAATAACAGGATCAGTCAAGAAACATGCAGCTGATTGTCAGATGCAGGCCGTGCGTACAGCTGCTGGTAACGATCATCGAACGGCCAATAGCAGAGAGATACGGTTGTTTATTTCTTGTTATTAAGCCATGCACCCGACAGCAGTGTAATCTGCACTTATCCCTGTGATGAAGAGGTTCTTGAAAAGGGTTTTCAAGCTCGTTACCATGAGCATTTTGTTTACGTTTGCACAATCAGTGCCCTTATCTTCATCGTGAACTTCCTCTGGAAGTAACGGGCTATCACAAGTTGCCGGGGGCGCAGTGTTTACCGGAATATGAAGATCACACTGCAGATCATTTCCCCAAAAGTGACTGGGTGTCATCTAAGCCTTCGTAGAGTTTAGTTTGTTTCTGGGGGGGGAGAGTAATTTAATGTAAACAATACAGACAATTTAGTTTCTGAAGAATGCAGTCTTCTGGGATTTGGCACCGTGTATATGTGGTGTTAACCGACGTTTCGGAGGAACGTATCGCCCCCATCTTCAGGGTTGAAGAAAAAGNGTGTTGCCCAGCTTGCGTCATAACATTAGTTCATTTCAATTTGAATTTGATTGGTTTATAAATTCTAACAAAATCTTAACAAACCAATTACAAAAATTGTAATATATTAAGACAGCCGCTGTAGTTGTAAAAACTTTAGATTTTATATCCAATCGTATATTATTAACATTATATGTATACTTTAACTCCCAGAACATATATTGTAGTAGTGGTTTCCAAACAGTATTGATGTCCCTCTGATGATGGTCTCTAAAGACCGAAACATGTAAGGGCATAAAGAATTGAAATAAGAAAAATATTCACCAGTCACACTGGACGGACCTGTTAGCTTTTTATAATTTCACTCTAATTTTTAAATTACCGGGGGGTTTTTCATATTCAGCTCGCATTAAATTGGAACAGATGATGTATTCTTATGTTTCATTTTGGTTCGCTAGGAAGAGAAATCTATAAAACTGCGCAGTCTGAAGCAACGAATAAGGCCTTCAGCTGAAGATGTACATGTATTTTAAAGAATTATCTTTATTTCCAGTACGTACACTGTCGGTATAGAGACTGGCTACGGGCAGGACGACTGAAGGGTCCGAGTTCGTGTCCCGGTAGGGTCAAGAATTTTCACTTCTCCAAATCGTCCAGACCGGCTCTGGGGTCCACCCAGCCTCCTATCCAATGGGTACCGGGGGTTCCTTCCCTGGGGGTAAAGCGGCAGGGGCCTGAAGCTGACCCACTCACCTCCAACTAGTGCCGAGGTCTAGAAAATGTGAATCTATATATAAACTCCCCCATACGCCTTCATGGCATAGTTGAGCACAGGGACAAATTTAACTTTCACGTACATAATAATTACTATTCATGATCCACTTCAGTGACTCCTCGATAAACAGCTGAATGAAAATCCAACACCAGTCTCGAAATTTGAATATAAATGCACTGATTTTAACTGACAGCCGTATATGTACTCTTTCAGTTAGCGGTTTACTGTGCGTACCTTATACGCGATCTGTCAGCTTCATATTAGGTTGGCACCCCTGTGTTTCAGTTACTACCGGAAATGTGTGATTGTTACATAATATGTATAGGTGGTGTGTCTTAACTATTTCTCACGGTGTTACGGTCCTATCTAATGCCCGTTAAAAAGAGAAAGGAACTTAACGCCCGGGTTTCATCATGTTTCTTACGACGTGGGCGATGAGCATTCACCCAGTCGTCTGCCTTCCTTCCACCAGGTTTGCTTTTTACATTGCAGAGTTCCTTAAAGAATATTAATACACGCTCCGGTGGAAGTCACATATTTGTTAAACGCGTTTCATAGATGATCCCGTTTCTTATGCGTCCTATACAGTTCGTACACTGTTAAACATTTCTGCTTCGGTCTGGCCGATAGGTGTCCATAATTGATTTTAGTGTATAAGCGACCTATATCCGCCTACTTTTCGTTGCTTGGCAACCGTTTAACTCATAAACCAATTACTGTGCGGCGCCATAACCGTAAAGAATATAAATTTGAGCAGGAGTATATGAAAATATATTTTAAGAAAAACAGGCATAAATAATGGGAAATGTCATTAGCATTACAGTGGTCGCGCGGTCCAAGGCGTGAACTGCTTTTGCCCGCCCAAACGCTGGTGTCGTGGGTTCGAATCCCACTCAAAGCGTGTATATTTGTCTACGTTCATTCTGTGTTTGTGTTGTCCTGTGTAGCTAGCGAACTTGCGGCGAGCAGATCCCCCAAACAAGAAGTTCTACCTATGTAAGTTTTGAGGTTTTCACGGCGATGACTATGAAGAAAGTCGTCTTCTGGGTTTAGACGCTGTGTATTCTTCGTTTTGGCCGACGTTTCGGAGGAACGTATCGCCTCCATCTTCAGAGCAGTTGAATGGCTTGGAATGCAGAGAGCAGTAGCTATATAACTATATGCTCTGAAGATGGAGGCGATTCGTTCCTCCGAAACATCGGCCAAAACGAAGAATACACGGCGTCTAAATCCAGAAGACGACTTTCTTCAAGAAATTCTACCGTTTATCTCTATATGTTTCATAAACTGTAAAATATAAGCCAAGGTTCATCATGGACTGTAGCGCCAATAGATTATTATTATTATTATTATTATTGCGCTAATTGTGCTAGAGATATGAGGGATATATGGTGAGAAATGATTGTCCTTAAATTTTCCTAAATATTCATCACAAGTAGAGCTGCTGTACATAATAAGGTAATGAGAACTGGCTTATGCACACATTTTTAATTCATCCGACAAATTTCTGTGCTGATCTGTAGTATCAAGCTTGATTGTAATTCATTGATTGGTATCGGAGGTAAAACATGTGATGAACGGATACTACCGCCCCTCATGCCTTCTTTGTATTCTCTTTCTGGGAATATGTATTTGTACATAAACGCGCAGGCATTCGTGTTCTCCTTCTGCAGACTATCTATTAATTCACATGAAAATAATAGTGGAATGCCCGTGGAAATTCAACTGAAAAATAATTTGACAGTTATCACGTATAGCTACAGCTCCAGCATATAACGCTTGCATGAATCCGCTGTTATGCATTATAGAACTTCAGGGATATTCTGAAATCATTCCAGTAAATATGCACCCTGTGAACTAACAAGTGAAGTTCTGAAGAGAAAGCTTGATAGAATATGCATAATAATAATAATAATAATAATAATAATAATAATAATAATAATAATAATGTCAAAAGCAGTCTATAGATATTTCTTATCGGTAAAGATCGATGCCATTATAGTGATTGGCATCGCTGTAATATCAACTGAAACGTCGTTTATTGGTGACATCTTTCGGGGCTGTGAACATCTTTTTTTTTTTTTTAATTCGCTTAGTGGGGGGTGGAGTCCAACTGGGTTTACTCGGCACGGATGCCACTGATTTGCCTATTGTAGCCTGCCCCGGGTGATTATGATAATGGAGAATTTGGTGGAATGAAGATTGGCAGGGGAAACCGAAGTACTCGGAGAAAACCAGCCCCAGCGCCACTTTGTCCACCACAAATCCCACTTAACCTGACCCGGGAACGAACCCGGGCCGCCGCGGTGGGAAGCCAGCGACTAACCGCTTGAGCTATGGCGCGGCCTGGATATCGGGGTTAGTTTTACGTTTATTCTTCATGGAAGCGACATAACGGAAAATGAAAGCTATAAATATGTGTATTGGAAAACAGAATAATTAGAAGCGTCGAGTTGAGTTGGCTGCCCTGCGGTAACTTACCGAGTTTACTGACGAGCTGCATGACCACGCTGTCTCCTGCCACGGCCCAGCGCACCTCAAACGCAAGCTCGTCCCACAGTACCTCGCAGTTCAGCTTCGACTGTGTACCAAAGAACACGGGCTTAGGTTTCTGCAGAGCCCATACGTATATCACGCATGCGTACTTGAGCGTATATGAACGAATGTGTGATGTTTGCGAACTTAATGAGAAAGAAAATTAATAATTTGGTAATAATCAATAAATTCCAACTACAAAATTCAGAGAACAATTGCAGAATCAAATTTTAATAAAGTGATAAAATATCAAATATTTATGAAAATAAAACACAAATAAACTTGAAAGATATCAAGTAGATAAATAATGGTTTTGTAAAATCCTTAATTAGTTTCAGTTTGTTTACTATATGTATCACTTGCCTTAACATTCAAAGACTCAGGTTCTTACCCACTGATTGTACCCAATGGTTTCATGTAATCCTTAGAGACTGTTTCACTATACTACATTAACCAATTGTTCTATATAACATAAATGCAATACGTTCCCCGTGAGACAGGAACTGAATTCTTATATGTTATTTAAAAGAAATTAGTGCTTAGAGGGTTTAAACTAATTTATCTATAGCTTATCACACTACTTATGTAATAACATTTCTCTTAATATTTAATGCAGTTAATTAGAATGTACCTACCTATCTTTGTGACATTAAAGGTTCCATTCCGCAAAATTAACGGCAGCTTTCAATTCCTTCTTCATATTGCACATCTCATGAAAAATATTATTATAGTTTAGCCCTCATTTTCAAACTTAGTTTGTTCCCAAACGTTGGACTTTTCTTCCAAAAAAAAAACTCCAGTTTCCTTAGCGACTTAACATAATTCGTTACCTACTCCTTAGTCCTAAGATCCTCCCAGGAGCTTTCGCATCTTCTACGACAGGTGCACATTTTTTTCTGTTATTTTCCTTTTACCTCCATCTCTTCATATTCTGCTCTCGTAAACGATCCTCAACATCTTCCAACTACCCCAGTATGGACCTTACCACTTTTCCCTACCTTCTGGCTTACTTATAACAGTTGTCTTGGCCACCCTACTTTGATCGATTCTAGTGACGTATGCACATCACTTCAGAGTTCACCTTTCAGTGTTTGTTACTAGATCCGGGGCTCTGTATAACTCCCTCAGTAAACGGTTAGTTATGATTCAGGAAACCCCCTTCTCAATCCTCCTCAGTGACTTAAAATTACTGATTATCATTTGGGCTTATAGTATCAAGATTTCTTAACTTTTTTCTATTATGTATCTGTTAAACTCGCGCGAAAACTGCAGTACGTCGATCTGTATGATGTAGAGTAAGACGGGATAAGATGACCGGAAATGGCATGTGAAATAATTGTCGTAATTGCCGTGGCTTGTCTCAGGGTTATATTCCAGACTTCGTTTTACGTCGGTGTTCAGAGAACCATGCAGACTGTTAGGTCTGATATGACCCGAACAGGAATCAGAGCAATTCTTCGTTAATTTATCGACGCTTTCAGTAGCTGAAGTTGTATATCGAATTAAAGGATAACTCCTTGGCCTGTAGTCCGCAAGCGAACCATACCGACCAAGCGACCGCCGCTTTTCGGCGAAGTTAGTGCCAACTTTAGCGGATAGAGGGCTGTTGCGTGGTCAGCGCAACGGATCCCCACGGCCCTTAATCTCTGTTTCATATACCTGAGCCGCTATTTGCTTGAAATAGCTCCTGAGTTATCCTCAGGAGGCTGAGTGGACCTTATTCCAGAACCATCACTTCTCAGAAAATCTGGTAGCGACGGGAATCGAGCCCGGGAACCTCTGGATCTGTATAGCCAGGAACTGTGACCACTAGACGGCAGAGGCGGTCCGAATTATGGGATAATCACTGGATAACGATTTGGAAAATAAATGAAGAATGAAAAAAGAAATAGCCCCAGGATCTCCATAACCCGTTTGTTTTTGCCCTTGCCCAAAATCGAACTTTGTGCGTAATTAGAGATCACGCCATGAAGGCGTATGAGAGCTGAGGCATAACTCCACTCTTTTTTAACCTCGGCAGTAGATGGAAGTGAGTTGTCACCTTCGCGCCATGGTCTTTTTATCCCCTGAGGAAAACCTAGTGTACTCGTTGAGTATGAGGCTGAATGGGCCCCAGAGATGGCTTGGACAGTATGAAGAAAAATCTCTTGGCCCTGCCTGGAAGCCAGCCCATAGCCTAGTCACTATTCTGACTGATGTCCCGGCTTCTTCAGCTTTACTGGCCATTTTTCATAAATACAGTCGTGACTACAATGAGCAAATATTTATGACGGAATGTCTGACTTCGTCATCACAGCTGACGTCAAAACCCATGGGTAGGTATCCTAATTACGGTATCGAAGTTGCAAGTTTCCTAAATTGCCAACCAGTCAGGAATGTAGGAAGGAGCCAAGGAGGCGTCACCAGTTTGTCGTCACAAGTTCAAGGTCATGTGTTTGTGGGTCACTTGAACGCAGGTGGCCTTGAGAACACGTTTCGGTCGGTAACATAGTT
Source organism: Cryptotermes secundus (assembly GCF_002891405.2). Classification (NCBI taxonomy): domain Eukaryota; kingdom Metazoa; phylum Arthropoda; class Insecta; order Blattodea; family Kalotermitidae; genus Cryptotermes; species Cryptotermes secundus. The sequence continues at coordinate 1,091,582 of NW_019738363.1, forward strand.
TACATTCATGTCAGAGGAAACATATGGACCGAGAAGTAACAATTTTGTCACGTTGCAAGCGGGAGAATAGACCCAGCTGCGAGGTCCTGTCAGGGACGATGGGTACGCGTTTCATTCGTACTCATTCGAACTGCTGTGGGTCTAAAATCAATGCCTATTGGAGAGATCGTGTCTGTTCGCCAATATTTAATTATTGTGTGATATTTGCGGTTATCACAGCAGTGAGTGCGAATATTGCTGTTTGCGGGAATGTGACACCATGTAATTTGGTGCATAGGTACTGTCGTAATCATCTAATTCCGGTGGGCTTAAATTTAAGTGTTCATTTTTTACTTCAGTCATTCTACCGATATCACGTTTTTTACGCCTCCCAGTGTTCTGTATATCTTTGCACTAACTGTACATTATTATTTGCTGGTGTTTGCTGACGGTTTCTATTGATTCGGTTCCGAATGAGTGCTTATCTAATTAACTGTTTTTAATGGTCCCAATTATATTCGTAGTCCGTACAATTTTTGAGCCGAATAATGTATTCATTAGGTAGAACAATAAGCGAGTTAATCTGTCAATTCACATAAATAAATAAACAGAATGGTGTTTAATATGCATTGCTACTCACAATGGCTCAGAATTGTTCTACAAATTCAAAAGGACGCCATTTGAAACCATTCTAACTGTAGAAGTCACGTGGTGTTGGGGGCTTTCGTCGGCATTGACTATATGGATTAGTCCTACTGTCGTCTGGCATCTCGCACTGTGCAGTGTGGTTAGTTATTTATCATTTATTTAATGACGCTGTCAGTAACTCAGATCATATAGCATCGAGTGATTGGATGACAGTGAGTAATGACTTTGGAAGGATGTGCAATGAAGTGGTCATTACGTGATTTAAAATACTGGCCTGGCATTTCTATATAAAGCAAGGACCCTGTACAAAAATGACATTATACAAGAAATATTAAAAATGGATGGTATAAAAATAATATTTATTTCATTGTTCGTGAATACAGAAGTCATTGAAAATGTACGCTAAGCAGTGTTGTGTTTTAAATACATTTCCAAGGATAAAAGAAACAAATTATGACATATTTAGAAGTTATTACGGTATGTTACAACATGAATATTGTTAATATGTAAATAAATACATGAAAATAAATTAGAATAGGTATATAAATTAACATTGTCTGGCAGGGTAGTAATTACCGAAGGGTAAAATGTAAACAGATTTCTACAATTTCGGTATAGAGACACGAATAATTTCGCCTTTTCCAATAACTGAACTACACTTCATAAGCTTGTAGGTTAAAAATATACACGAACGTAAAAGGATATCCATTTTGTTTTCAGCCTGGTATTACCCGTTAAATACTAAATTGTATTCAGCAATAAATAGTTGCGGCTTTGTTTTGAGACGTCAACTAAATTTCTGCTGAACCTATGAAAAATTAAATAAATAAATTAGTCAGTTGGTACACGGTAGGGTCATCAGTAATAATGCAGCGTTAATATGTTGAGACAATGATGAATGATGCACATGAACATTAAAGTAACGAACTTTGAATTTTCGTTTCCATGGAAACGCGTTCCTGGACTGAAACGATTGGGTCTGGAGAGTGTGACTGGGACGTGGATGTTTTTAGTGACGGAGCCGATTATCTGCGTTTCAGCTGTAGCCGGTCGTGTTTCAGTGTTTGATAATTTAGAATGTTTAGACAGAGACGGGCCCACTTGGGCGGAAAATAAGTGGTAACGGGAGAGAGGCCATGTTTTAAAAACAAGGATTAGGTACTGTAAGTATTTTGTGGAACATTCTGTTTAAACGCTCTTATTTCCGCCTACGCTGCCGTCTGAAGGAACGTACTGCTATTGGGGACGTATTCGAAAATGGGTAAAATTTCGTTTCCTTTAGGCAGTGGTGTTTAAAATGTATATGCTTGACAAGATGACGCCTCCTGATATTTATCGAGTCTTAGAAAATGCAAAATTGATATTCATTCCCTCTTTCCCTTCGATGTATGCAATTTTGAGTTTGTTGATGTTAAGGTATAAAAAGACTGTCTTCGCTCGCTCGGAAACCGGGATAGTGGGTTCGAAACCCACTCAGGGCATGGATGTTTAGTTTGTGTGTCTGCGTTTTTCTGTGTTTGTGTACAGGTAGAGGCCTTGCGACGAGCTGATCACCCGCCCAAGGAGTCCTACCGAATGTGTAAGATCTAGAAAAACCGAAGTGAACGGAGAAGTTCATGGAGGTAGGCCTAGGCCCACTGTGGATGTAGTGCCAAGGAAAAAGAAGGTATAAAAATGGGCAGTGAAGCAGCTTAAGTAAGAGACGATATAGGCATATCTGATTCAAGCAGTATTATTAACCATTTTTACTATGTCTATACCTTGTGATAATCTTAATGACCAGGATAATATTTGATCCAATTTGACGTTAATTTACAGTTATAATAATTGAGGTTTTTACGGCGGTGAAAATTAGTATTGTGCTCTACTACACACCGTGTGATGTAGTAGGTGGGTATCAAAAATTGCAGAAAGATACTGCCTCTACCTTTTACCCTGAAAATGGAGGCAGTATGTTCTTACGAACCGTTATCACTTGCTTACCAGTCTACATGATGTCATAAACCATATCAGCGTGTAAAAATTAAAATAATAATAAAATTAAGATACAGTAAATTAAGAAACGTTGGATTTGAGTGTCTCAAGACGGTGACTGTGAAGAGTACGAACTTCTGGGTTATTGCACTGTCTAGTTCGGAGAGATGCAGACGTGTCGGAGCAATATTTCGCTACCATCTTCACGGTCGAAAAGTGAACCAAACAAGAAACGAACAGAAACAGGAAATAAGCTGAGCAGAAGGAACACATCTTTGAGCTTCTTGTCTGCTTCTGATGGTTCGTTGCTTCTATTAATTGTATCCTGGATATGGAGGTATTAATTTCCTCCGAAACATCCAAGTTCCTCTGAGCTACCCAGAAAGTCGTTCTCTTCAACAAAAAGGGGATTTTTATATTTTATCATCTCGATTGTTTTGCGTTGTTAAGTGAACTCCTAATGATGTAGATTATTTTAATGTAGATTTAAATCGGGGTAAAGAATGGAATTATAATGTAAAGCCCGAGCCAAAGATGGCAGTTTTTGTTGAAACAGTGTTGTTTATTTCCAAGTGTATGCAATTAATTTTTGCATTTTGTTATTTCAATTTACGCGCATCACTGTAGTGCAGTTTGACTGGTAAAATTGGCGAAGTTATTGCGATATGCATTAGTACAATATGGTTCATCACAGACCGGGAAAGAAGAGAAGAGTATACAAATTCAAAAAATACTGTCAACTTTAACCTATAAAAATTCCAGTTGGTATGAAAATGAAAGTTCAGGGCTGCATCTGATCCAGGCGTCATGTCACTTATTTTTCACGAACGGTTGATCCCGGGAATTTCGGTGCCTTTGATCAAGTTTGACGTATTCAGCACGGCGCTACGTCTCTCTCGCCACATTTACATATTCTGTCGTATTCTGCTCGCTACATAAATCCATTTTACTGTTAGTGTCCGCATTTTTCTACCTTCGATTGTCGTTTTACTGGTTTTGGATTTGGTTTTATTGCTTTTCTCTTTCAGGTATTTTCCAGTTAATTTATTAAGGAACATTGCACTGTCAGTTTTGATTGTTCAGTGTTCCTCGATAAGGCGACAGTGATGTATATTCCAAGAGGCCGTGACGTAAGCTCGGACTTCCCCGCTAAAACGGAGCAATGATTTGTATTCCGAGAGTTTCAAGAGAACCGATGGTTTGTTCCTGTTTGTTCCTTCTTATCCGTCAATCAAGGACGAATAAAACGAATATATTTTTGACTTCATTTTTCAGGGATACATCACATAGAATATTGAATGTTTTCCAATTTTTCGGCAAACCTTACAGTTGCCATCTTGAGCGTTAATGAATTCAGGACGAGTTTTGACAGGTGTTATATAGATCTGGCATTAGGCAGCGTGTTGACCTGAAGCCGTGATTGGATGAACAGAGGAGGGGGATGCTAACCAATAGGGATCGGACACGTGATTAGAGAAAGATGGTGATATATGTTAAAGCAATCATGTGCTTAATGAAAAGAGGCGATGAAGAGTATTTTGGTAAGCAGGTGGCCCTCTGAAGAGGTGATATTTCTGTGACCCAATATTTGAGGCAAGGACTGATGTATGTTTTTCTTCTTCCCACACGGAGGAGGAATTGAATTCAGTGGTTGCAGGATGAAGGCTGTTCCTAAAAATGAAAACTGCAATGTTTGTCAAGAATTAGAAAGCATTGAATAACATGAAGACGGCAACTGAAAAGTTTGACGACATTCTACGTGTTCTTCTCCGAGCACAGAAGACACACATCAAGCTCCAGCCGAGAGAACCTAGGGACTAGAACTGTACTTTCGTTAGTATAACATGGGAATCAGAATTTGAGGCTGAAAGATTATTACGTACATTTTTAAGATGCGCAGTTTTTAAGGAAAATAACAAAACTTTCCTTTTCTTTTTACATTTATACGGTAATCTTGGATTTCTGTTGTTGAAATCCAGAAAATCGGCAGAATTAAATTTTCAAATGACAGAAGATTGTTAATTTCATTGGCACTTTACAGACATATTTAAAGCTGAAAACGAAAGGTGTTAATAAGCGAGATATCAAGTGTGTGACGTTTAGTTTTTGAAGCATAGTGGTGACTATATGTACCACCTTCTTTCACATCCAGTAACTCCACATTTTGCCCACACAGTGTATTCATATATTGGTATGGTTCTCACAATAAGCAGTGATTATTTACTTAAACAGCATTAACAGATTGGTCTTTGAAATTGAGACGCAGTATTCTTCCTGTGAGGTGGGAACTGAATTTTTCTGACGTTTTATATGATTTTCTAGGATTAAAATGCTAATTTTATATACTTTTGATTTTTGTACAAAATGTATGATACTCTTTGATGTGTGGACAGTTACTTCGTCAATGTGGACATACTTTGAAACCAGAAAACCTCACACATTCTGAAGATCAACCGAGGAAAACATATTGATAAAAACATCAGAAGGAAGTTAGAGACGTCTGTTTGTCTGTATGTTTCAGAAGATGATAATATCCTCACATCCAGTAATAATGCCTTCGGATGCACGGCTCCAGTTCTCTATAGACTTGAAAGGATTGTGACGATGGTGTATACTGTACTTCTTTTGGCCTGTTTTGGACTTCATCCATCGTCTGGTATGTAAAAGACAAAAGACCACAACGTTTCGGAGACCGGATCTGTCTCCGTCCTCAGGTGGGTAGGGCAGGATAAAACTACTCAGTTGGGCCCGTTAGAAAGAGCTAGTCTCATTAGCTCTATCCTGCCCTACCCACCTGAGGACGGAGACAGATCCAGTCTCCGAAACGTTGTGGTCTTTTGTCTTTTACATACCAGACGATGGACGAAGATCAAAACAAGCCAAAAGAAATACAGTTCTCTATAGTTAAGCAAGGACAAACAGAGGATAGAGTCAGTAATTCAGTTAGGGGAGGATCTGAAGTGGCATTGGTAAAACAGCGTTGCCAAAGTGAAGAGAATAGATGAATACAGCGTTGCCAAAGTGAAGAGAATAGATGAATACAACGTTGCCAAAGTGAAGAGAATAGATGAATACAACGTTGCCAAAGTGAAGAGAATAGATGAATACGCAATATTGGTCTGTTGCATAAAAATTCGAATATTTTTACGTAAAAGAATCAATATTATATACGATAGTTGCATAATAGAAGTTATAAATTAAAGCTTGTTTAATGAATAGCTGCTGCGAAAATTGTTATTATTTTCCCTGAATTTACATAGTCTATAATTGGCACTCCCCTATTTCTTGCTTTGTAAGCCGCCCCAAGATTTTAGAAGTAAGTGTTCACGGTATCACAAAGCTCAGTGTAGAGGAATCAGTGTGATCTAAATGGCAATTTGGAGATAACATGGCAATTAAAAAGTACTTCGAAATCATTATCAGTTGGAAGTAATAATATTGTAGCATGTTGCAGTACACTAGAATTTGTTGTCATTTGCTCTGATTCTGTCAGAACTGGGGTAGAGGTTTTAACTATCTTTTTGCAATTTTGTTGTGTGTACATGCTGAGCTCTCAGAGAGGAGAGATGGTTATATGCATAGTTTTCAGTTTTATAGTAAAAATTATATTTTATACAACGCGAAATATTAATAGAAACAATTTTAGTTTATTTACTATGATAATCCTACTTAATTGTCAGTAGTGACAATTTAAGTATATCGTGGTGTTTACATTGAGATAAAGAAATTTTGAAAACGAAAGACAATGATTTTTGCATACAATACAGGCATGAACATTTTAAATTTATTAATGTGAAACTTCGATTCCTACTTCAAAATATTCATTCAGTTCCCATTAATTCATTGTCTCTTTCGTTCTGAAATGTTATTAAATGAGAAATATATGATCTTTTTGTCGAAATGATGATATAAAATTATTCATGTATGAACATAATGTAGACATACAGCAATCGAGTTCTGGTATACTCAAGAAGACACGACGCCATGACATAGACGCAAGAACCCCTAAAAAATATGCTTTTGAAGTTAGGAAGTGACGTCTTCCTGACAGAGAGAACAGTGTTGGACATCATTTATACCGAACAAATGTCTGACCACCAGAATGGCCATGGAAACTGACGCGGCTGTAAGTTCTGGCATTGTTATTACTGTTTGGAACATGGTTAGCGTAGTTACGCGACTCAGCAACGCTGTTCCTGCGGTTGTGTTCCTGCAGCTGTTGATGATGCTGGAAATTGAGTGCTTGATTGTTAAAGTGGTTAGGACTGGGTTGAAGGAAAACATTGGATTGTTGCATCTGTGTGTTGGTATAAAACCGCGGGTCTTGTTGCTGGAACGCGTTATTAAATGTCTGTTGTGGTGGAGGGGGCTGACCAAGGAAGGAATTAGACAAAGGAATGGATGGAACAATTTCTATGGGTGAAGAAGCGTCTCTTTGTTGTGGTGGTGCTTGGAAAATGGGTGAATTGTGAATTCCTTGTTGCTGTCCTTGTTGATATTGAAGTTGATTTTGTTGTTGAAGTCTGTTTGAGATAAATGTCGGTTTGTATGTTGTTGCACTGATTTCCTGACCAGGTACAAATTGTTTGTCAAGGTTGGTAGAAGAACCAGTGAAAGAAGGAAACTGTTGTTGGTCTCGATAGAAAGTATTCTGATTGTTATTATAGTTGTTGAAGAAAGAAGGGTCGCCAGGCGGAGCTCCTCCTCTGAACGAGAGTTGTTGTTGTTCTGGGTTGCTGAACACGAGGTGGTTTCGGATTTGTTCAGATGCAAGTTCAAGAGATCGCGCTCTTTTCTGTAACAAACAGACAGACAGAACATACATACAGATGTGCGTGCGTGCGTGCATGCATGCCTACGTGCGAGAGAACGCGAAGAATTCGCTGTTCATGTCCGTTAATTTTGAAACGTTAGAAATTAACGATGTGGTACAATTTTATAGCCATATTTTATGAGTCTACCCCTTCTATGAATACGTAAAGCTTCAACCGACTTCATTTTACTTAGTCCGAATGTGACATGTTCTTTAGATTTATGAGTAAAGTACCGATGATAAAGACTTAATATTTTCCACGAAAGTTTGGGAACAGTATTTACAATAATTTGTGGGGTTCGGAAGAAGATCGCAGTTTTGCGTTGTATCCTTGTAGCCATGACAGAAATTTGTCCCGAACCACCATTCTATCGATAATTCTCGCTGTGTTATTTATAATAATCCTTAAACAAATCTTTGTTCCTTACAATTCTCCAACAACGCATCATTTTAGGACAGTAAAATTATTCTAAAATATTTAGTAATGATACACTGAGTGTTGAGAAATCGTAACAAGTTACTACAAAATTGCTTCAAAACGTTATGGAACCATCGACAGAATTGAAACAATTTTATTTCGGATACTTCAATTCTTTGATCTCCTCTGCATGTATCTTGGGGAGTTCTGCAATTCCTTGACAGAGTCAAGGACATGCTTTATGGTAACGGGCCTGATTCTGCGGATATGGCGCGCTACTGGGCAAAAATTCGCCAAGAATTGCATTACACTCATTAACCAACAAATGCCAAAGAAAAACGGACACGGTTACGTAAGTCAGTGGTTTCAAAAGTGTGGAAACCCCCCCCCCCCTTCCCAAGGAGGTGCGACTAGTTGCTTGGTCACTTGCGAGATATTCTGGGAGCAATGTATAGTAAAACTGAATTGCTTATACTTCTTAGAATGTGAGAGGGCAGTTTTGTTTCGTACATTTCTAACGCCCGTAGCGTAGTTGGTTGAGGGGCTATGCTACAAGCCGGAAGTTCACGGGTTCAAGTCCCGATAAGGTCATTGGATTTTTTTTTTTTTCAATTGACCTAATCCTTCTAGTCGCATTATGGCCCTGGGGTTCACTCAGCCTCTAACAGAAATGAGTACCAGGAATTAATTAAATAATTTTCCTGAGGAGTAAAGCGTGGCCGGCGCGTAAGGCTGACAAACTTACCTCCATCTTTGAGCTGATTGTCTATATAATGTGGGACCCTCAACGTCTCACAGCCCTATGGGTCTTCACGGCCTGGTACAGGGATAGCTTTACTTACTTTTTTTTTCCCTTCTACATTTCTAACGTCCGGATTATTATCAACGAAATATTTTGAATAGAACCAGAAATTGAGAACTGTCTTCTTTGCAACCATACAGTGTTAAGAATGGCGCGGGACGTCATAAGCCCGTTTTCATACGTATGCAGAGTTAAGAGGACGGGCACAGTTAAATATTTGCTGAACCGAGGAGAACCCATTTTATAAAGTTTTTAAACCACTGACCTAATTTACTCAGTACTGTCGAAAAGTGAATCCCGTTTAATTTATTCTTCCTGAAGTGAATAACATAAACAATTTTGACGTTAATTTCCCAAGTAATAACAATTTTCTGTTTCGATAAATCGGGATGAAACGCGTTTTTATACAAGTGTGACTTAAGTATGATTACGTGGACATGAAAAGCGAAAAAATTTCCCGTAAACTTCTGCAATGATTTTGGCCAATATGTTAACACAAAAATGAACCATGGCTCAGTTACTTATTGAATAATGTCGCCCCGTTATTGCGATTAAATCTCCCGATTAACAAAGGCCTCTAATATCAAAGCACAGTTCTCATTTACTGTATGTGATCTGTCATAATTTATGTAGTTCTTTTCGTAGACATACGTAACCCACTTCTCTGCTTTATAAGAGGAGGCCGTGTTATCGGTTTGCGATTGCAGCGCCTCTGAACGGCGATATTACTCAACCAACTTGTTCCAGGTTCAGCCTTGCATAATATTTCTTTTTATCCAGCTGGTGAATTGAAATTGGAAGTTGCAAATGCGTAGTGCAGGGTGTGATAAAAGAGCTGCAGAAAACGAAAGGAAAGAGATGACAAAAGGAACAGAAGCGGCGGAAGATTTATCAAACACAGGCAGCGAAAAGCAGTGTGTGTGTGTGTGTGTGTGTGTGTGTGTGTGTGTGTGTGTGAGACCTGATAAAATAATAGAAAAGCACAAGAAATGGAAGAATAATGCAGTGGAGACGTTTTGTTAGGTATTTTTTTTTTCCACTTCCTCCAACAACCAAGCAAAATGCAAAGAAACCGTGGAAACAGATAAGGTAGATTCTAAAGGGTTGAAAAATGGAACAGACGCAACAAATATAAGAAAATGGAATAGGAAAATATTCCATAAGGGTGGAAGATCAAAGAAAGGGATACTGGTGTTAGGATGAATGCTCTCAATACAGAGAGCGTCTGTTACCGGAGAAGTTAGGCCCTTACGAAGCGTAGCGGGAGGAGTGGTTAATAATCAGCTTGCAGATTATTTATATTTGTTTTGTATACCAAAATATGTTTGGAATACTCATTGAGAAGGACGCAGAAATTGTAACCCTCTAGAACAGGCATGTCAAACTCAACTTGTACAGAGAGCCACCTCAGCCCTATAAATAATAGTCCAGGGCCGCACTTCAAAATAGAAATATACATTAGATTTTGATACAAGGAAATTTAATTCTATTTATTATTTAGGAATAATTTCAATATAATTACCTAAAGTCACATATCTTACAGTTTTAAAAAGAAAGAGAATGCCATTTTTGACAAGTATCAAACAGCTTTTCAATATGTAGAAAGAGATATTACACAAGAAATTATGTTAGAAATAGCAAAACATTGAATTTCCTGCAGCCTGTTAATTTATGTCTGCGTGAGACTTCTTGTCTTCTGGTCTGTTGGAAAATTGTCTTTACAAAAAATATTTCTACTAAAATTTTAATATTGATTTTAATATCAATTATCTCTAAAAGTTGAGGGGCCGCACTTTGTGGCTATGGGGGCCGCATGTTTGACACGGCTGCTCTAGAACCTGGTGGTCTCTGTATGTACACACTGCTGTAATTTACTGAACCTCTGCATTCTGCCCACAGAATGTATTTGTGTTGTTCATATGGTTCTCACAATAAAGAGCGACCTTTTCCATAAACAGCATTAACGGGTTGGTGTTTGTAGCGGAGAAATAATGTTTTCTATGATGTACGAACTATATTTGTATATATTAATTAGATGATATGTGATCTTCGGCCCCAAATGGGGCTTGACACCGAGACAGACTGGGCGACTGACCTTCGGTCGTAACATAATTTTGACTTTCACTTCGACAGTCTTCAGAGAGTTAAGTTAAATATTAAAGTAGTCTGCTGCTTCCAGCGTTTTATTTGTAAGTAATAATAAAGTTCGACATACAGGATGATTCTAAATTATTGTCGGGGTTTCCGTGGGCTATAGACGAATCCGCGACAGTAATTTAGAATCATCCTGTATTTGAGCTATATATGACCTTTGCAGGGGCAATGCCACAGAATGTATGAGTGACTTTGCGTCCGTACTTCATTGCATATCTCAGTAATCTTTTAAGCATACATTTATAAACAAATTTGAATTATCTTAAATAGCCTATGTAAAAAAATTACAATTTGAAACCCCCGAAGATGGTCATGTATAGCCGAAGCACATTGGTAGGGTAAAGTTGTCCCAGTGCTTAACTAATTAAGCACTACGCCATTAACACGTATGGGGGGGAGTGAATGTATAGATCTGCTTTTTCTCGGCCTCTGCACTAGTTCCAGCTGAGTGGTCAGTTTCACGTCTCGGCCGCTTTTTTTTTTTCTTGGCACTACAGCCCCAGTGCGCCTAGGCCTACCTCGATGAACTTCTCCGTTCACTTAGGGTTTTCTAGATCTTACACATACGGTAGGACTCCCTGGGCGAGTGATCAGCTCGTCGCAAGGCCTCTACCTGTAGACAAACACAGAAAAACGCACACAAAAATCCATGCCCTGAGTGGGATTCGAACCCACGATCCCGGCTTCCGAGCGAGCGAAGACAGTACATGCCTTAGACCGCTCGGCTACCGTGACCGGCTTTCGGCCGCTTTACCCCCGGGAAAAGAACACCGGTACCCATTGGGAAGGAGGCTGGGTGGGCCCCAGAGCCGATTTTGACGACATGGAGAAGTGAAAATTCTTGCCCCCCACCGAGACTCCAACTCCTATCCCTTGGTCGTCCAGCCCGTGGCCAGGAAAATCACTAGACTTTATGATTATTTATTAATAAATATGGATGCACGAGACTGTATTTTTGTGTTTAATTTAATGTAAACAATGCATAGATTGTAGCGTCTTTTATTACAAATATATTTACGTATCTCTGGTCTGTATTGCAGTACAGAGGATCGCTACTCTGACACAGACGCAATCGTGACGTGTGAATTAAGAACTGAATAAGGCCTTACACCAGTTACTTTTAGCTTGTTATGTCATGACATGTTTGTGTGACGCGATGCCAAAACTCTGAAGCAGACCCCATTACGTGCGTTGTCTTCTCTCTGTTGGGCTTACCTAAAATGAAGAGAAGGGAACATAAGGCCGCTCCTCGGTTTCCTGCTAGACGTGAGTTTTCACTGCTCTACACTCTAAACAAACCCGACTAACTCTGCATCGTTAAAACAACTCGGGACTCTTTGTTCTGAGTCTTTTTATTCCAGCTCACGTCCTCAAAAAAACCCTTTTCTTTATATTTACAGAGGTTTCGCATCGCGTACTCGCAGTCAAATCATGACATCCAGTACTGATGGGAATGCAAAATGAATGCTTCTAGAATCTCTTCTAAATAAACACTTTTAATGAAAGTGACAGCAGCTGGCAACAGAGAGAGGCTATTGTTGTCTTACTGAGCTTCTCTGGAAATTAATACAGCCAGGACCCAAAGCTTGATGCACATTGTTGACACATCATGATAAAGACGTAACACGCCCGTCAGACCCGTAGGTTGCGAGACGTCGAGGTTCTCACATTTTCTAGGTAATCGGCTCACAAATGGCTGTGAGGTTGTCGGCCGGCTGTTTAGACGCCGGCCGCCCTTTGCCCCTGACCTGATAGTCGTTTTTGTTAGACACTAATCGGACTCCAGGGCCATATTTAGGCTGGAATGATTAGGTCAATTGAAAAAATCCAGTGATCTCATCGGAATCGAAACCGTAACCTTCCGGCTTGTAGCGTAGAGCCTCAACCAACTACGCTTCCGCACGCCCCCAATGTTGGTATATCGTGTTAACATAGTGCAATAATTTGACAACCTTGTAATAGGTGTTCGTACACAACATTGGAGCCATTTTGTGATGTGCAACATTTCGGAACAGGATAATATTAGGTGTTGCTGTGGAATTGTAAACTCTTGTATGTTGCCATGCACTTCGACAGCCTCTTTGGAAGGGATCTTCTTATCGTCCACGCACACGTTGCTTTGTATCGGCCGACAATATATTTTCGATGCTCAGCTGTCTCACCACTGCCTCCTGAATAATAAACCGCGCGTCACAAATCACGGCCCGACCTTCATTATAGACTTGTCATTCGCAGTAAAGGGCAGTTGCGTGCAACAGTGTCACATCGACCTTGTCCTGTTCCAACATTTATTGAAGTGGAAACTAAATCTGTAATCCAGACGTTGGTCTGTTTATGTCTGTCTAGATCAGTTTCCATTCATAAACCGCATATTATTTTATTGTTTTCAAATGCGATGTTTGTGGCTTTCACGGAAGTGACAGTGAAGATTACTGTTATTGAATATGTGACGCTGTTCAGTCTGGCAGATATTTGCCAAGGGTTTAGGCGAAACCTGTTACCACAATCGTCAGTGTAAAATAGCCGATAAATATATACCAGAGTACACGGCGTCATATATCAGAAGAATGTTATTTTGTACTTCGAGAATTTATCTTCCATTTGTGTGGTAATCCGATGAGTTATACAGTATATATAGTCACATGTACGGGGGTACGGGGGTTGTCGTGACTAATAATAATGGGTTCTGGATTTGATGATTGGGTATATTGGCACTTCTTTACAATTACAGTGAATTATAACAGCCCACATATTGAACTTCTCCTGGATGTCTGCCTGACGAATCTTTATGAAGAATCTCTGGCTGATGAGATCTCTCCAATTCACGAATGAACTCCCTTTTATAACTGCTAGGCGGCCGGAATATGTCACCGTGTCGAACGGTTAATTCCTTATGTTATCCTGTCCGTTGTCACGGGGGAATCTTGTATTTAGAAACTTGCAACCTGGCAACGACTCGTTCTCTGCTATTCGATGTAACGGAAACTAGTCTTTCTTAATATTCGTTGCCGCGAAACATGATTGCCGAGCCGTTGTTCAGCAATGAACGTCTTCTGCGGCTCCAACATCCCGGCTTTTAGCCTTCATGTCACTGTATATATATATCACTTTATTTATAAAGTTATGTAAGTGTGAGATTTATCATTTTAATTTCGGGTTACAATAACGAATAACACGTTGCTTGAATGTAAGTTATGTGGTAGGTCACGATTCCGCGACCAGTCATTTGTGTCACCTTGTCGTGTCTGTTCTGTGAGTGCTGGTGATATTTTGATGTAGACGTGATAAGTTTATTATGATGTGTAAAGGAGATGGTGTAAAATTGAGTATTATTCGTCGGAGATGGAGATATTTGTCTGTGTCGACACGTAGTTCGATTGTGTGTGCGAATGGAAATTAATTCGGCAGAAACCACAGAAGATTCGTAACAAGCTATGAGACCTCTCGTTGAATTCTCAACTTGTTTTTGTAAAAAAATATTTCACTAAATTACATAAGTTTCTTAAATTTGCAAGCGTCCATATAGATCGTATGAAGGCACTTTTTGACTAGGAGATGAAAATATAAAAGTTCTTGCTTGAAACCTTTTTAATGAATTTTTCAGATCGAAACCTGATTCAGGAGGAAAGTAAGAGGCGATTGAACTCGGGTAATGCTGGCTACCATTCAGTCCAGAACCTTTTGTCTTCTCGTCTGTTATACAAAAACATAAAAATTAGAATATACAAAACTATAATTTTGCCCGTGGTTCTGTATGGGTGTGAAACTTGGTCTCTGACATTAAGGGAGGAACACAGACTGAGAGTGTTTGAGAACAGGGTGTTGAGGAGAATATTTGGACCGAAGAGGGATGAAGTGACAGGAGGTTGGAGAAAACTGCATAATGAGGAGCTTCATAACTTGTACTCTTCTCCAATTATAATCAGAATGATCAAGTCAAGGAAGATGAGGTGGGCAGGTCATGTAGCACGAATGGGGGAGACGAGGAATGCTTATAGGATATTGGTGGGAAAGCCAGATGGAAAGATACCACAGGGAAGAACAAGGCGTAGGTGGGTGGACAATATTAGAATGGATCTTAGAGAGATAGGATGGGATGGTATGGACTCGATAGATCTGGCACAGGATACGGACCTGTGGAGGGCTCTTGTGATCACGGTAATGAACCTTCGGGTTCCATAAGATGCTGGGAAATTCTGGAGTAGCTGCAGCATTGGCGGCTCCCCAAAAAGGGCTCAGCTCCATGAGCAAGTAAGTAAGTAAGTAAGTAAGTTCAATCCCTTTAGCCCACACACCCATCGAAGAACTGCCTTTGAAAATTATAAATCTTATAAATTTTTCCCCTGTTTATATCTGTTTCTTTTCGACTGTCATTTTATGCAAATTCATATGTTTGTTAGCATTGTGCAGCCCATAGCCTTCTGAATATTGCTGACTTCCTTAGACAAATAAATTTCATGGTCCGCAGCAACTGACATTTCCATCCAATTTTTAAGTAAAATTGTGTTTAAATTTTAATGTTGGCCGTGTTTGAATTACAGGGTAAATTTCGTAAAAAAAGTGTTCATTTTGAAATACGGCAATTTATTTGCAGTGTGGAAAACTGACGGAGTTGTTTCAATATTGACTGTAGTCATACTTTTACATAAGTTCAGTAAATGACGCTTGAAATGACCATCGAGTTTTCCTTTTGTAAAAGGCGATGACTAGCAGTAACGTTTAATGTAGAAGGCTTTATCATTTTCTGAAGCTTCGCCAGTGGTCTGATGACATTTCAGTGTTGTTACATAAGTAAACGCAGACACTTCCGCAAAAGTTCTTTGTTTTAGTTGCACTACAGCGTAGAGAAGTGAATGCATCATGTCCTCTCCTTCTGTAGCAGTCCAACACTACATTTCTACCGAATATATTATGTACGTTTTACCTCACTGGGGAGTATTTGCTCGAATCACGTTTACACTCATCCATCCAGTACCGTTTATTTACCTTAATATAACTTGCGTTTTTTAATATCTCGAATTTCTCGAATGTAGCATTGGCCTTGTGAACGGAGAAGTTCATTGAGGTAGTCCTAGGCCCACTGGGGCTGTAGTGCCAAGGGAAAGAAATATTAGCCTTAATTCTGCGCAGTTAAAAAGTGTTTATTGTATTCTGGCATACATAACACAAGAGAGAACTAAATATTTAAATATTATTTATATGAATTACGGGTTTGTAAGTGGTAAATGAATGGGATTTAATTGAAGTAATTACAAGCCGTTTAAGGGGAAAAGTAAGCTGTATTGTTTATTGTATTGTATTATTGAAAGCTCTGTTGATTGTAAATCCATATACTCTCAGCTGTTGTCGAGTTTGCAGATATTTATAAATATCAAATATGAGTAATATATTTGATTTTGGCTGTCATCTTATGCAATGGTACAAAGACGAAGAAGAGCTTAGCTCTAACATGAACTGAGGCATTAAAATAAAGAGTTTAACTTTTATTTTAAACTAAAACGTTCTATTCCCTTGATTAGTACACGTATTTAAGAACGAAGCAGTCAATATGAGATTCACACCTAAGAGGTAGGCAGTAACACTAACAATGTTGTAGGAGGATACGAACTCTGAAGATGGAGGTACGATATTCCTCTGAAATATTTATATAATTTTTCATTATAACATGGTAACATAATGCAGGATACCACTATAACATCGAATTTGAAGATGGAAGCGGTATGTTTCACCGAAACGTCTGTATCCGCTCAAAAATACTGCACGATGTTACAACGTATAAAACCACAATCTGAACACCTGCCGGCGTGAGATCGGGAAAACTTACGTAGCTGTGTTCCTGCATCAGTTATTCCACTTTTCATAATGACGACTGAAACAGTGACGCTCAACCTTTTGTACAAAATGGCGTCCTACCGGCCATTTTGTAAAGAGTCCTAGTCCCGCTGTAGTAAAAAGAAAGTTTATGTTTTTCAAAGATGTGAATTTTTGCAATTGTGTACATTTTGATATTATGTTAGTCATTACTGGTAATTATTTAAGAACCTGAAAATGGTAACAGTTTTAGTATACTTCCTTTATTTTGAAGAAAAAAATGAATGTATCCTTATGAGATCACCATGCTGCCTGTATGTCTGTGAAACGTCCCTATAAACTTTTGCTTGCCTGAGCAAATCTTTTTGAAAATTGGTAAGCATACAGTGGCACCTGAGCCCTTCTCAGCGGCGTACTTCATAAATCCGTCCGATCAGTCTGTGTGTTGCTACGCAACTACTCGATATAAACGTTACCATGACAACAGATACACACGCAACTAACAGATACACACGCAACTAACAGATACACACGCAACTACTCGATATAAACGTTACCATGACAACAGATACACACGCAACTACTCGATATAAACGTTACCATGACAACAGATACACACGCAACTACTCGATATAAACGTTACCATGACAACAGATACACACGCAACTACTCGATATAAACGTTACCATGACAACAGATACACACGAACAATAGAAGAATTGTATTCTATGTGATACATGTCGTAAAAATGGAGAACATGAGGTCAGTTCTTCCAAGGTACTCTGGTTGATATATCTTATTACTGTAAATATACAGAGCAATACAGTTATCTTAGCAGAAATGCGATTGTAATGCAGCACTGATAAGCAGCTTGTGCTTACAACGCAGGAGATTTTTTTGTGTGTAAGTGAATTCTATGTGACTAAATTGTTATCTATGAGACCTCGTGCCCACCTAACCAACCATAAAGTCCTACTAATGGGAGGTTTCCCACAGGTTAAGAAACGCTGGCTTAGTCTATCATGTATATTATCATGAACTTTCAATACGTGGGCCTGAGAAATGTTCACAGTTCTTGCCACATAACAATGACTGTGAAATTTATTTACCTCCGCCCTTTCGAGTAAGCAACCAGCTTCATTGCGAACAATGGGGAAATATGTGACTTAAGAAGGCCCGCCTGTTAAATAATTCACGGAGCACGTCACCAACTTGCATACATTAATGTTGGTGTAGCATTTTTCTTATTTCATTAGCCCACACACTGTAAACATTAAAGGCACAGTTACTCCTGCCTTTAATTATGCAACACGCCATGAGCATGGAGGAATGGAAGAATCTCACTCTTAACCTGGGCGCTAGATAAGAGGTTGCCAGCCTCACTCCTGAAGATTTATTCCTGGGGAGGAGCCTCGCGATTCACACTGGTTCGGAGCCTGGATTGTCCCAGATCCTGTCTGGACGCTGTGGAAATTGAATCCCATTCCGTCGGTTGTCCAGACCGCAACGTAGTCGCCGTACTCCTTGTGCTGCCATTCATTTGCTTGCTTGAAGGGTGATATAATTCTTCACAATTAATTTACTCACGATCCGGTCTAGAAAACAGAAATTAACGGCCGTGGGGATTCGTTGCGCCGACCACGAGACATCTCTCCCCTAAAGTTGGCACTTACTTCGCCGACAAGCGGCGGTCGTTCCGTCGATATAGTTCGCTTGCGGACTAAAACCACGGAGTTTGTTTTATTAACTCACGATAGTGTTAATGCTGTTTATTCCAATAGAATCCAAGGGGCGGAGTGCAAACGTACGCAAGTGTTGCGGAACCGAATGCAACTTTCATATGATTCATTGGTGTCACAACAACAGGGTGGTGGCCCGCACACCAAAACAATGCATTAGTTATGTAACATGATCTCAATTGTTGGCTCATGTAGTCACATCCAGACCACGTCATATACTGAAGAATTTTTGTTCAGCACTCCACCTTAGAAACAAAGCTTTGAGAAGTGTTCTTAGGAGTGACCCGCTTAGAATATCGGTAAATTTGCCAGTTGCCGAGTTTGAAATTTTCCTCCGTCTGCCGAGACGAATGCTGAATTTGTACGTTTAAAAAGTCATAATTCTCTTCCAAATTGAATTTATTATAATGAGTAAGCAATTGCATTATTTTAGTACAACTCATTATTTTGCTAGTGTACGCTCCTAATGTTAATTAGGCAAGGTAAAGGTAAAGTTGGACATGCGCTGTCTTCGCTCGCTCGGAAACCGGGATCGTGGGTTCGAATCTCACTCAGGGCATGGATGTTTGGTATGCGTTTTTCTGTGTTCGTGTACATGTAGAGGCCTTGCGACGAGCTGATCACCCGCCCAAGGAGTCCTACCGAATGTCCAAGATCTAGTAAACCGAAGTGAAATGGAGAGTTTCATGGAAGTAGGCCTAGGCCCAAATGAGGGCCGTAGCGCCAATGAAAAAAAAGGTAAAGTTGTCCCCGTGCCTAACTAATTAAGCACTACGCCATGAAGGTGTATGGCGGAGTGGATGTATAGATCCACGTTTCTTTGCCTTGGCACTAGTTATAGGCGAGTGGTCAGCTTCAGGCTGACAGTAATGTGTACAAACGGGAAACGCTTTTACCAAACTCATCACAAATGAAAACATTAACTCCTGAAGAAAATTCCATAAACTGAAACCACTAATATTGCACGGTAGCCGAGCGGTCTAAGGCATGGTCTGTCTTCGCTCTCTCGGAACCAGAATCGTGGGTTCGAATCCCACTCGGGGCATGGATGTCTGTGTTTGTGTTGTCCTCTGTTTAGGTAGAGGTCTTGCGATGAGCTGATCACTCCTCTAAGGAGTCCTACCGTCTGTAAAATGATTATGAACCTGAAAATCAGAGGCCAATGCCCAAGGGGGCACTAGAGCCAGTGAAAAAATATCGGATTTTACGTATGTTTCCGTGTGTTGTTTATGTATAGTGAGAGTTCGTGGGAAATGAAGCACAACATAGTCTCTTCTGCTTTAATTCCAACCCCGTCTTGACGTGATACAACCCATTATCATACATGAGTCCCAGGAGACCGGCTCACGACACCATTAACGATTCCGCCTCTTATGGAAAAACAACGCCACATAATTCCGAAAGATGGAGTCGCAGCGGTATAACCATTACATCTGGCGTAGACGAAATTCTTTCACAGAATTTAGGTTAACTTTACGTAGGCTGCATTTAGTTATGGTTTTGTTTAATGTTTCGGGAACGTCAAATGTTACTGATGGAATATAGAATAATTACGTATTGTATTTCTTCCCATTACAACAAAAACATTAATGAATAGTATGTCTTCTGTGATATAGCGCCATATAGTCCGCTGGAAGTCAACCGACGTTTCGGAGGAACATACGTCTTCCATCTTCGGGATCGAAGACTAAGCTGAGCAAGAAATCAGCATAGAAGTAGGTGTTAGCAGAACTTAGTCTCCGACCCTGAAGATGGAAGCTATACCGTATGTTTCTCCGAAACATCAGTTGACTTTCAGCGGACTACACGGCGGTATATCCCAGAAGATAGTACTTTGCATGACCACCGCTGTGAGAGCCTCAAATTCAGTGCCAGTGTCTGGAGGTGTATGTGGGCCAGTCTGGCACTGGGGGAACATAAATACAGCGACCTGGTCCTCCAGGCAGTGGTTGGACGCAAGGCTAACGACTTTGCTCTGTAAGAAATTATAGTTGCGAAACCCGAAAAAGTGAAAATGGCGTGGTCTAATTGAAGACAATTCTGGCAGAATCTTCTAAGGAAGGCTGTGACTCAAAAAGGATGGTTTGCCAACGATTATGATGAAACTAAGATGCCATGTAGTATGGACCGGGACATCAGGAAGACAGAACTGGAAGAGCGGAAGAGGCTTTGGATGTCGAGCCAGTGATGATGAATAATGAAAATATAATTGCGAAAGTAACTCCTATGATATTAACTTTATATAAAGTGCATAAAAGCATTAGGTACCATGTATTGCAAGATCTTCGTCAGAGAGTAGAAACGCCTCTTTTTTCTTCAGAGCTTCTCGCATTTGTCACGTAACTCTGTTTTGCATTGATTCTGTGAATGTGCTGCATCGAGTATTCCTGTATCGTAGGAAGGAAACGGCGCCCATGTATCAGAGCGCACTCTATATCGGTTTCACGTGGCCCCCATGCACGTCTGACATCTGCACGCAATAAATAGTACTGTGAGCTATCCGCGTGGAGTCTCCAGTCCATATTGTGGTATGATACTGGCTAATTGTTACACGGGTTCACAGTATCATCAGATGAGATATGCATGGACCTGCTTTTCTGGCCTGTTATAAATAATTACAGTTTATTTAGTTATTAATGACAAAAATGCCAGTACGATCTACTATATATATTTTTTTGCATAGATTGGTAATGCTGTTAAATTCTACAGTCTTCGCTTTATGACGTTGCGATAGTGATTTCAAAGCGGGTGGCCAAGACTGGTTTTGGGAAAGTTCTGACGGCGGCACGGTAGCGTCATATAATGAAAATCATATCCTCTTAAGACCTATTTTATGTATAAAAACTAAACTCCATGGTCTTAGTCCGCAAGCCAACTATACCGACCGAGCGACCGCCGCTTGTCGGCGAAGTTAGTGCCAACTTCAGCGGATAGATGGTGCCGCGTGGTCAACGCAACGAATCCCCAGGGCCGTTAATTTCGGTTTTCTACACCGAAGCCGCTACTTTTCCATTCAAGTATCTCCTTAGTTATGCTCAAGAGGCTGAGTGGACCCTGTTCCAGACCCACTTAAACTAACGACCCATTACGTCTCTCCATGAAGCATGGTCCTTCTTGAGAAGGTATGCTGTTCAATAAATTCTCCTCCTCCTGCGGAAACGGCAGGCTTATTACAATGTTCACAAGAGCTCCCTCATGGTCTCCGTTCCGTTTAAGATTAATCTACTCAACACTGCTATATTCTATTTGTTTCATATTAATCTCCCATCTATGCGTGGGTCTCCCAAGTAGAGTTTCTTTACTTAAAGTTTCCTGACTTATATATTTTTAAAGACATTAAGAGATTCATGCCTCTTTATCTATCTATGGGAATCATTAAAATAATTCTGTAGGCAAAACTGTGTAATTGTTTATGAATATTTGATGTATACTACTCTTCGAAATTGGCTCCAATGCCGTCTTCAGGTGACTGGTTATCAATTTGCCAAAATATTTTGATACCGATGTTGATCGTTGGGATAAAACGCGGGAAATTTTCGAAAGGTTTTCTACCCAGAATCTGGAGACAACATATTCATGTGCATCATTGCTACCCGCCGAGTTACATAGCATCACGTTCTAGGATATCGTAATCTTAAGATTAAAACGTTTGTCCTTATGTCAATATCTGCCATTCCCTATGTTCATATATTATATTACATGTGTTTTGAGATTTACCAAAAAGATGGTGTGGGGTGCCGTGAAGGCCTATGGTCAAATCAAATATAGCGAGACAATAACTAGATCTGGCAGCATCTCTTCTCCAATCAGTGGTCGAGAGTCCTGCTCCCGCTTTGTATTCTGGACATGCAGTCTGTTGGGCTATCGGCTCTCCTGACAGGATTTCATGGCTTTCTTTATTCTTTCCAGTCGACGACGAGGGAACTAATTCAAAATCTGCCACGATCACTTCCTTCCATAGCCTCAGATGGCCGTTCAGGAGCCTCAGTCATCATTTCGTATGGTATTCATTTGACACCCCGAAGACACAACTGCTTCATTCCGGATGTTGACGGAAGAGGAGGAGAGAATGAACAGGAGGAGGAAAAATATATGAAAGAGAATGATGCAGAAGGCAGTCTGTTTTCATGTGATTCATCCCTGTATTATTACATATGTCAGTCGACAAGATGATTTCTTTTCATGATTTGGGCCAGGAGATATTATATAGTGAAAGTTGTTAAATAGCTGAGAATTTACCAATATTGCTCTCTCGATGTGGACTACATCTGCTGTCCCTTTACATGGGGATTACCTACCAGAAGAGCACAAAATGTATAGGACAAGTCGTCCATCGGAAACTCTATATAAAAGTGTATAACTTTGGAAGAGAATCCATATAAGGTCCGTCTACTCCACGATCCAGTGTACGTCATAAATTTTCGTAGTGCGTATCCTGTTGTGTGTTACTCAAGAGAACAGACAACCTTACGGAAGAAAAGCCATGTATAAATAATGAAGCCTTAGTACATCAGAGGTAACGTGTCCAGCTTACCTGTGGCGCTACTCCGAGCATCTTGAGTGATGGTGGCACGTTGAGTCCGGACGGGATGCGGATGTGGCCAAAGTCCACAGTAAATGCTTCGCACCAAACACCGAAGTGGCCAATATCAAACACCGTGAGATCTCCTGGCAGGGTCAAGACGATCGTCTTGCGGTCGTATCGACGTAATGGCACTTCCTTTCCGTTCTCGTCAGGCACTCTGATACCTTGAGGGCTGGGTCTGTTTCCTCTGCCCACCCAGAACTTCGCATCTGTAACAAGTGGTATAACTTGCACCGCATAGTTTCAGAGCCTATGTACGGATGAAGCGACATATGGAACGGTTTATTTCAGTTTAGATGTCTCTCTCTCACTGCGGGAAATGTCAGTCTTTCGACTGCCGAATCCTGCCCTGCAACAATCTTCCAGAAACGCGAAGGCTGAATGAACTTAAACGCTGTTGCCCACAGAACTCTTCGAAAATGACCTTCAGACGATAAGTTTACTACTCTCTTCTGGGAATGTGACGCCGTGTAGTTTGATAGATAGACATCGTCGTTTCGAAGGAAAGTACTGCGTCTATCTTCATGTCCAGAGTGCCCTTCTATCCTGATGGAGGCAGCAGGGTCCTCCGAAATCTCGAAAGTTGTCCAGCAGACTACAGGGGTTCACATACAAGGGTACAGTAGTCTTTATATCTGTTAAGTTTAGTGCTTTGTATGACGTACACACCTCAACATTTTTGGCTGGTGAACACAGAGATTAACAATAGACTTGTCTCCCGTTGAGAATGCGCTCTTAAATGAATGAAAATAAACTGAGGGTTTGTGATGACGTAGGAAGCTGTCGTGACACTTACCAGGAGCTTCTCCGTCGTAAGAGAAGTTGGGTATAAGTAGAGTCTGGGCGTCCACTACCACGATGGGGTCAGAGGAGACAAGGTGAACCCCGTTGAGTTGGTCTATCTTCTGAGGCCTGGGATAGTCCAAATTTTTGGGTATCTTAACATCTCCGAAATTAACCTGCAAAAAGAGAGAACAGCTTACCGTGACTCGTATCCAGAAACAACCCTATTCTTCACAGTCTTCTTGTTTCATCAGTTTTATGGTTTTACTTTTATGTTAATGACATAGACTAGACTCCATGGTTTTAGTCCGCAAGCGAACTATACCGACCGAGAGATCACCGCTTATCATTGAAATTAGTGCCATATTTAGCGGATAGAGGGTGTCCCGTGGTCAGCGCAACGAATCCCTACGGCTGTTAATTTCGGTTTTATAGACCGGAGTTAATGACATGTATCCTATTATAAAATTTGTTACAGTGTATACGCGTAGGACAGGACTAAGCAAACTACAGTGAAACTGAAGAAATCATATTAACTTGTTATGGCATGCTTCCTTTTCCTTCCTCATACTTCCCTCTTATTCTATCTCTCGTCTGCTTCTTCATTTCTTCCTCATATTCCTTCCGTCATCCTTTTTTTTTCTTCTTCTATATCAGGCCCTGTTAATTTTGAGTCTCTTCCCCCGCTCACTGTCCATTTGTACGCACGCTTTAGGGCCACTGTTCCCCTATTATAGCAAGTGTGACGTAACTTCGAACAAGGCCAAGAGTAACCTTGAATGCGCAGAAGAAAAATTTCAGACAAGGACGTGGAGGGTGTGAGAAGTGACAGGCGGCCAGTGGAAGAACGAGTATTAAGAAACTGCTCCCACCACAAGCTATGCGCGGGATTTGACTAGGAATGCGGGGCCTTGTTCGAAGTTACGTGACACTGTCTATATCTCTCCGGATTTCCCTCTGGCTCGTACTGATCTACTCAGAGCTACTATTTCACCCATTCGCTCAACTCTTAGAAAATGCCCCTTTTAAGGGCCCTGTATTTTTCATCCTTCTCCCCACTCCGGTTAGTTCGCTCAGGGACCAAACCTCCACATTCTACATTTATATATCTGTAATATCTCTTCCGCGATTTACCTACTTTTATGCCCTGAAGAGAGAGACAGTGATATCCTTCCGTAATATTGGTAACATTGTACCGAACTAATGATATTACTACATTCCAGAACGCAGGTAACTTTATATTCACAACCGCACGAAACCAAGGTCTCGCGAAGACTAACAGTTCTGTAACTCCACCACCGTATATGCAATTGCAGGTTAAGGAATTCTCTTACTCACCGAGAACTCGTCACACCAAACTGAAAACCACTTGATGTTGTGCAGTGTCTTTCCGTCCGGAAGTGTTATTGTCACGTGTTTCTTCACGTACCGCTGTAAGGGCTGCGGCCTAAACAGACCAGTTCAGAATGTTGTAATATAAGCGAAGTCTAAATCTGTTACAGTAAATGTCTATTATTTTTCGTAGTGCCCTTATTCTTCTTCGGTTTTTTCAAACACAACATTTCTTAAAGCGAAGTTCTTTCGCCATTAGGCGTAAAGGAGGAAAGATTTTTTTTAACTCAGTTTTGACTATTAACGATAGATAGTGTTGGTCATATTTCCATCACTCTGAGTTCTTTTAAAGACGTGATTAAGAAAAACTCAAATCAGTGGACAGTGTCCAAGATAATTGTTATATTGGATATTTCTTTGCTTTAAAATTAGACATATAGATAAGTCTGCATGATATGGTACTTTCTTTCAGTGTCAGCTAATGCATTAATAATTTATTGAGCATAATTGTTAATATTTGCTTCTTTATAGTTTATTTAACAACGCTGTCAGTAGATGAGATTATAAAGCATCACGTGATAATAAGATGAATTGGAAAGGATCTGGAGGTTAGTGGTCGTGACAAATTTCAAGATACTATCTGAAAATTTGCGTGTATGAACTTATAAAAAGTGCCGAAATTCGAACCGGACCCCCCTCCCCCCACAAAAAATACAGGTCACACAAGTCAGCAGCATTGCCGCGCGAGGCAACTTGTCTGTTTCAATAGCGTTAAGGTTACTAGCAATTTCAGTAACGTTTTAACGTCACTTATTTAACTGAATAGCTCCGAATTAGATGGAAAGACGTCACACTGACGTAAGTATTTGGAACGAGGCGGTCATAGTCTATTTGAAGGCAGGTGCTACTCTTCGGGCTTAAGCTGGACAGACAAGGGAAACATAAAATGCTTGAATAGCACTACCTTCTGGGATATAATACCTTGTAATCCAATGAAAGGCCGGTCACGGTAGCCGAGCGGTCTAAGGCATGTACTGTCTTCGCTCGCTTGAAAACCGAGATCGTGGGTTCGATTCTCACTCAGGGCATGGATGTTTAGTTTGTGTGTGTGCGTTTTTCTGTGTTTGTGTACAGGTAGAGGCCTTACGACGAGCTGATCACCCGCCCAAGGAGTCCTACCGAATGTGTAAGATCGAGAAAAACCGAAGTGAACGGAGAAGTTCATGGAGGTAGGCCTAGGCCCACTGGGGCTGTAGAGCCAAGGAAAAAAATCCATTGAAAGTCAACAGACGTTTCGGAGGAACATATTTCCTCAATCTAAATGTCTAGAAGTAAGCCAAGCAAGAAACCAGCGTGAAAGTAGGTGGCAAGCAGTCTTCGACCCTGAAGATGGAGGCGATATATACCTCCAAAAATTATTGACTTTCGGCGGACTGCACGTCTGCACGTGTTTATATCGCTGAAGATAGAGCTCTTCATAAGCACCGCTGTAACAACCTAAACTCCTATATAAAATGCGTGGTTAAGATATCCACCAATCCTAACCGAGTTTTGGACCCGATATTTCTTGGGATACAAACCTGGAGAATCTGCTCATGGTTCCTGCTGATATTTCCATATTGATTTTTCACTTGTCGCAGATAGTTGAGCAGTGATGTGGGACAACCCCATGTGATTGAAATGAAGTGTAGCTTTGTTTACTTTCACTTGTCGGGCCGTCCTGGCGTCGCATGTGAACTCGGTTTGAAAACCTGTCGTGACCTTGATGAAGTATCTCTCTGTTCTTCATTTGGATGCTGTGGTGTTGCAGCCTTGTCAGTGCATTTAATATCCGTGCTTTAAGTAAACGGACAAAGGCGAGACCGTGTTTATTCTTGTCTCATTGCCGCCTGGCCCCCTTTATTGTAACCACACCTTTCTGCTGAGAAAGTCTTAATATGGATATGGATGGGTGCACATATACACACGTGGGGTTACGTCTATTCAAAAGTGAATAGGTTCTTTCTTAAAATTATATTGATCGGAAAATGCTTCAGAACTGCTTTTGATAATAAAAATATTTTTGACTGTTACTTTTCACTACATGTCCATAATCCTTAACAGATGGTTATAAGGTACATTTTTCATATAATTTTACATCGATTAAGATAAATAGGATGACTTGAGCGGGGAATATAAGATTTATGAAAGAAATAAGAAGCTCATGCAAAATTTTTGATGGGGTAGCCCATTTTACTGCCTAATCTCTAGAAGTGCTTGGTAAGACCTGTGATGGAGACAAATGAAACTGCAGAGAAAAGACCCAGATTGTTCATACTTACCTCAAAATACCTTCAAGCAACAAGAGGAACATTGTATCACGTGACTGTATAACCGTAGACGGGATTTGGGCTGGTAATCGGATTTATGGACCACTTACAGAACGTAACTACAAATAATTACGATAGTCTCACTGAGATACATACTCCAAAAATCACTGTAACTGCAGCAAACATAAAGCCTTCTCAGTCTCCATTAGCCGTTACATGGTAGCGGTTTCCAACAGCGGACGTTCCTCTTCCCCTGGATTCCCGAACTGTCCCAGGCCTCATCTACCAGCTCCTTACTTCTGACAACTGTAACTCAACTGACTCAACAACTGTCTGGTAAATTGCTGCTGGTCTTCATCAGCTTCTCGCGTCTCTGGGAGTTGTGCAACTGTATTCTGACTCAAGAAGTCTGTAGGTCGGTCTGTTAATTTTCTCCTGGCTTCGCTGACACAATTTTTCCTGGCTTCTGTCTCCTCGAGATCCGTGTCGAATATATTTATTATCTGGAAACCTATACGTGTTTCGAAATGGGGCCTCCTCTTCGAGGAAGGAGGGACCGTTCTTTCTATGTAGGCGCTACGTTTGTTGCACCGTAGTTTCAACACGAGTATATTCGCGCTGTCACGGCGTCTAGGTCACTGTGGACTCTGTACATCCTTCGAAACGTATCTTCCATTGTTGCGTGTTCTCATGTTGCCGGGCAAACGTGTTCGCAGAGCTGTTCCCTAGCAACGGCTGTTGTAATGTCACCTGTTTACACAGCTATTACTTGGCAAAGAGTCTGCATGTCACAACATCATATGAAAAACCTTTTTAGCTCTAAATGTCGGTGTATTATACTTGACGTCATCCGTTGATAGATCTGCTATACTAATTGACTAACAACGAGCCAATCTCTTTAGTTGAGGCCGTTTTAACACCGATGCCCAGAGCCGAGGTACGAGTAGTAGGAACGTGGGACTGGGGGCAGTTAAAGAAGGTGATATTTTTTTAAACTAAGCACAGATGTGAACCTGGGTATTCACGTCCAACTTAGAGAAATAGGTCATGCGATGTAGACTGAATGTTAATGACATGCTGTTATGAAAAGAGTAAAGAATATTCAGGTTTCATAATGTACAATATTTCTTTACTGACTGGTCAAAAATAGGATTTTCAGTAAAGATTTATTTAGTTAGTTGAGACAGGTTATTACTTACGATCCTCTCTCGTCATTTATCCTGAAGCCAGAAGCGCTTGGGGCCTTCGAATTGCCGGCATAGAAGAAGGCCGCTGGAACAAATATAAAATTACTCTGTGTCAGACAGTTCAAAGGTCTGAGTACAAGCGGGACATTTGAGAACGTGCTTTTTTTTTTTTACCATTCGGGAAGTTACTACCGAAGAAACACGGAAAGCATTTTTCGAGCACATGTTAACAGATAATGTGTGTGTGTGTGTCAAATACAAGAACTGAGCTTCTTTCCTGAGTTGTAATCTACGTATATGCCATTTCATGTTCTTAGTGATAGACAATATTATTATTGTGAAACAAAATGTGATTTTATTAGTCGAATATATTCGGTTTTAGTTTGCATGTCACACTTAACACCTCTTTCTTATTTCACTCACTCATGGAGCTGAGCCCTACTTGAGAAGCCGCCAGTTGTGCAGCAACTCAAGAGCTTCCCAGAATTTTATGGAACCCGAAGGTTCATTACCGTGTTCAAAAGAGCCCTCCATTGGTCCCTCTCCTGAGCAAGTTCAATCCAAGCCATACCATCCCATTCTATCTCTCTGAGATCCATTTTAATATTGTGCACCCACCTACGCCTTGGTCTTCTGAGTGGCCTCTTTCCTTCGGGCTTTCCCACCAATATCCTATATGAATTCCTCTTCTCCCCCATTCGTGCTACATGTCCTGCCCACCTCATCCTCCTTGACTTGATCATTCTAATTATACTTGGAGAAGAGTTCGAGTTATGAAGCTCCTCATTGTGCAGTTTTCTTATCTGCGCAACAATATATGATAGTTGGAATAACATCTACGTGTATAATAAAGCGCTAGGTTTCGTGCCTGAAGTCACAGGTACTTCAGTAATCTAGTTATTGCAAAGGCGATGGATGTTGATATCTTAAAATCACCTTATTCCTTGTCGCTATAGTAATCAAGATTAAAATTGCAACATGACGGGTTTTAATATCTGTGCAGCCTATATTTTGCTTCATGTCGCCATGGTAACCGAGTTCAGACACGTTATGTAAAATTTAAGAAAGCGAAACTCAGTATATATCAACGTAATATACAAGAAACAGCCAGAATAACGAAGGTATAAATAAAAATGTCAAGCCCTGGCCCAAGATTCGGCTTGTATACAAACTGATTTGATTTTTAAGCCAGTGCTAATGATGACCTTTGTGTATGGGGAGCTCTTCAACATTATCGAGTTACATAGAATCGGCAGCGAGGTTTCGAGTGTGGTTTTTGTGTCACCCGCATAACCGTATCAATATGTCAGTCGCAATTGCACAAGTAAAACAAGCGAAGGCCGCTGTGCGCTGAGTGCGACCGATTGAAAAACAACTCTAACTTCAAACCCATTTCCATAACGCGGAACGTTTCAGGCTGCTTAGCGAGAGAGATCATACCTCGGGTTGTAGCTTACGTGTCTGTTTTTACACATGTCACTTATTAAACAATTTTGGTTATTGTGCCCAGTCTGACGTTATTTTCTGTAGAAGCGACGGTACAAGACACAGAATTACTGGGGGTTAGGACTTTTTCTATGGTCCGGAATTGTAGTAAATAGAAACACGACGTTTCGGAGGCTAGATCTGTTTCCGTCTTCAGGTGAGGAAAGAAGACACCTGCTCAGTATTTCAACATATGTTGAAAAATAGGACCCATGGAACACGTAAGTAAGGATTTTTATTGTCCTGACCGATTTTCGACTTGCGAACCTACCGAAAGTCAGAAGGATTATTGTTTGAGTCACCTTTCTGGACGACAAAAAACCACATTTTCCTATATTAGGTTGTGAGTTCTTTTTGCTCAAGGTGGTGGGGGCGGGAGAGAACATAGTGCAGATTTTGAAATGTTTTATTGCAATGGAGCTCACGTATTTTATAATTTCTCTCTCTCTCTCTCTATTTTTTTTTTTTTTGCGATTAAGCATTCCTAGTTGTCCATGACGTTCCTTCATTGCAGATACGAACATGATGTTGCAAATATAATCATATGACACACTACGTCACCATAAGCTACTTCTTGTATTTCTTTAAACATCTGACAAGCTCAGAAATATTTAACTTTAAATTTATAGACACGAAGGAGTTCTGTATGTTATGCTATGTACGTTTTTCGTACGATGAGATTTTTATTCTGTTACGACTTCACATGTGGTTTTCTAAAAGCAAAGAATAAAGCTATCCCTGTAAGAGACCATGGAGTCCCATAGAGTTCTGAGACGTCGAGGCTCCCTTATTTTCTAGACTAACAGATGGCGGTGAGGTTGTCGGACTTACACGCTGGCCGCCCACTCCCCCCCCCCCCCCAAANGTACTCATTTCTCTTAGAAACTGAGTCGATCCCAGGGCCATAATGCGGCTGGAAGGATTAGGTCAATTAAAAATATTCAATGACCTCATCGGTAATCGAACCCGCGACCCTCCGGCCTGTAGCACAGTGCCCCTATCAACTACGCGACCGCACGACCACCCCTCTTAAAAACAAACTGTATAGATCTCCGTTCATTAGCCTCAGTAGGCGCACACTGCAAACAATCCTTTGGACAGTCTATGTACCTCATTGGCTAGGGAGAATCGGACAGTCATAGAACGGAAGATTATTGCAAGTCTCCTCCAGTAATGAAGATTATGTAGAGCGTACGGGTAATAGCTCCGTTGTTGTTCTGGGTACTTGTCAAATTCAAATTCCACGGTTATATTTTCAGTGGCCGATGATGAATATTATCTTCAGAATATTCCTTCCAAAATTTTGATGTTGTTTTCGCTCGCTCGAACGCTAGGGTCGGGGGTTCGAATCCCACGCGAGATATGGATGTCTTTGTACAATTGTTCTGTGTGTAGGTAGTGGCCTTGCGACAGGCTAATCCCCCATCCACGGAGTCCTGCCGACTGTGTGTAGGATTAAGAAACTGAAAAAATCGGCCAAGGTCCAACAGAGGACTGTAGAACCATGGATAGGTGGATAAATAGATAGACAGACATACAGTTAGATAGATAGACAGACAGACAGATAAATAGATAGGTAAACTTTGATGTTTGTTTTTCTGTACTTTTAAAAAATTAGCCTTTATACCGTATATTTAAGTGAACTACTACTAACGTCTAGCCTGATCTGCAGAAGTTGCAAAAATGCCCGTTCCCTTAACGGACCATTCTGTAAAAGGAATCCTTGACACTTTGTGTAACGATCTCTTGGTGTAACGGATTCCTTGTGATGAATCTGATACGCATCTTAGAGGAAATTCTTGCGAATTGTCACAATGTGACGTTTCAATCCTAGGAAAAACAGGTTACAACTACATACACATGTCTCATGTATGTAAAGCTGATAATTCAATATTCACTTACTATAATGTTAACCTTATTGCCGGTTGAGATAAAGTACCTTTCTTCTGATTAACGACATGAATTCTCTGTATGCAGGTTCCGCAGCAGCTTTACATGTTACTTCTATGCGACCGATTAGATTACGAATTGCTGAGGTCAGTAATGGTTGAAAAAGTAAGAAAACTCTGAAACCTGGGAACTTGACTGCAACGAATAGCAGTTCGTGCTTATGACGTCGTTTCCTTGTTTGCGGCCAGGTCTCAACATCGAGCTGCCGAGGATGAGGGGAAATTGTGAAGACTGCGAGTAGCTACATGTGTATTGCTTTCTTTACAGACGAGTATTTTGATTTTGTTTTGCAAAAATCTAAATGTTGATGTTATTCTGAAAGGTGAAAGAGGAAATTATCATTTTATAGGTTTTTAAGTTCTTACAGCAGCGGTTATGAATAGTGTCTTCTTGGATATAACGCGGTGCATTCTGTTGAAAGTCAAGTGACCTTTCGGAGGAATACTTTGTTTGTTTACTAGCTAGAAACTCCCTCACAGGCAGTGCCATGTGAGCAGGTGAATTATCGTGATGCAAGGTCCATGAGTTGATGGTGACGGCACACCAGACAATGATAGACGCCACTCAGAAAGAGATTGCCGTAGATCAACAACAACACAGTTGTGAAACGCTGATTTGCCAACGTCATCAAACCGCACAAAGATTTCTGTGCACTGCTGCCACGGCAAACACACGGTGGCGAGTTCGCGAACTCTTATAACGGTTATTTCTACACTTGCTGCTCTACGATCATACATAAAACTTCTTCTGTATATAAAATTCTAATCATTCTTGCATATAATTTCGTTTTGAGAAGATGTACGAGTGTTGGTAAAAGTGTTTTT
>NW_019738363.1:1124480-1218421 GCF_002891405.2 Cryptotermes secundus
CAGCCCCAGATGATAGGTGAGGGTGATTGTGGAGCAATTGGTGGAATGAAGATTGGCAGGGGAAACCGAAGTACTCTGAGAAAACCTGCCCCAGCGCCACTTTGTCCACCACAAATGCCACTTCACCAGGCCCGGGATCGAACCCGGGCCGCCGCGGTGGGAAGCCAGCGACTAACCGCTTGAGCTATGGCGCGGCCAGGCGTTGTAGTAAGTCCAGCAGGCAGTGAAAATGCGGAAACAAGAACAAGTTGCTAGGAAAGAGAAACTGACTGTTGTCCTGAAGAAACAACAAAACGAAAACAAACACAAAAAGTAGATCTGGCCGAAACGAGGTGTAATGACACGAAGTGGTTAATGAACTTGACTCCAACTTTCGTCCGAACTGGAAGGCGAAATGTTCAAGTTAACACAGTTGAACACTTGTACAGTCATACACTTACACATCTCATTTTGTTGTTAATTACAGCTTTAAATCCGTACCAAGTAAAGGGGAAAAAAATGTAGGTCTGCAGTCCAAGTATGTGCGAGTGTTTTAAAATCCTGTTTAGTGTTTGTATCTTCATTTAAGGCTGACGACCTCATAAATATATTTTTATTCGTCATGCCCCCACTTAGAGGACTAGGAACTAAGTAAGATGGCGCCATGTCCGTTCTAAGCATTTATCCGCTTACTTGGAGCTGGTGTTTCTGCACAAGCCATATACTGTTGTATATATTGTATTTGGAATGTTGCAATATAAAGTGTAGTAACTGATTTTTCTGTTTCAAACCAATTTTTTTTTTCCACATAAATTGTTGAATAACAGTTTTCTCTATTGCTAGTGGGGTGGGACTAAGTCCCTTGTACTGCGGCCACTGCTGGCCTATTGTACCAGCCCCAGATGATAGGTGAGGGTGATTGTGGAGCAATTGGTGGAATGAAGATTGGCAGGTGAAAGCGACGTACTCGGAGGAAACCTGCCCCAGCGCCACTTTGTCCACCACAAATCCCACTTGACCAGACCCGGGATCGAACCCGGGCCGCCGCAGTGGGAAGCCAGCGACTAACTGCTTGAGCTATGGTGCGGCCTAAATAACAGCTCAATAACGGATATAAAATCATACACTGCTCATCCATTGAATCTTTTAGTGTCATATGTAAAATATTGGAATGAGGACGGAGAGAACTTGTCGTATCATTTCGCGTTCATATTATATACTCTGTGGACGGAATATTTATAATTAAAATTGACGTTACTGTCCCTTCTAGACTTAAGTTAAATCAGGACTTGATATAAATACATAGATATCTCGAAATCGATACATATGCCTACTGCAAACATTCGATATTCGAGATTTATTTTTTCAGCACTCCGATCCTGCTCTGTTGCTGTTCATTTGCAGTGTTACGTTGTTGTCGCCATGTTGACTGTTTGAAAATTTGGGTGTACCAATATTATTTGAATCTTTGTTATACGTAAGTTCAGTAAATATATTTGTGTTTACCATTATGGGCCCTGAAGGTAAGGCAACAATAATGTTGTAGGTGAACAGCGGAAATCGCGTATATTTGAGATGAAACTTGATACTATTGAACGTGCAAATGAAGTTGAATTATTACAAGCCAAGGGCCTTATCTTTAGACTTGAATTGCGCCTCTCTGGTAAAGATATATAGTCCTAATATTATTATTATACAATTTATAACTATTTTAGATCCTTAAGTGATTCATTCCTGGCTTAAATAATACTTTATACGTATTTTTGCAATGTATTGCCATTTGTATCCATTTGTAACACACAAGTATATTGGAAATACGATAATTCGAATTATAATACGAGTTTCAGGAATGCATTGCGGTCTTACGATGAGAATGGCCCGTGTTTCTTACCTGGCCCTTCCCCGTCATATGTGAAATCTCTTATATGCAGTGTTCGGGCGTCCACTGCAAACACTTCGCCGGTCACACTGTGATGAAGTGTCTTGAGCTTGCCTATGTATTTGCCATAGTAACCGGGGGCTTGCGCAGTCGATAACTCTGAAACAGAAGAGAACAAAAAACTGATATAAGTGTGAAAACATCAGCGAGATAGGCAAATATATCAGACCCGTTTCTAGGCAACGGCTCGGTAAACACGTTCCCATTACTAGCTAGTAGATTCTTAATAATGCAAAAGTTGGACTACAACAATGGAAGAACTGTGTTTCCTACTTTTGTCCCTGCCGAGAGGTTATAAGCGATACCAGGTCTGGAGCTTAGTTGTCCCCTGTGTGGAGGTGGGGTCGGATACCTCCACCGTGACTCTGCGAGTCGTAGGAGGCGACGAAGAGGGACGTCTCAAATCCGAGACAGTAGAATATGGTCGCGAGTCCTAAGGGACTCGGACCGGAGAAAGACTGCGCTGGCAGAGTCCAGCAACATATACAAGAGATAGACCCGTCCTCTCGTCAGAGAAGGCGCTCCACAAAAACAAGACCGTAACGGTCAAATAGTAAATATCTGGTCATGAGCCCCAGATGGGGCTCGACACCAAGATTTACTGACTGACTGACTGACCGTCAGTCGCAAAGTAGCTTTGACATTCAGCTTAGTTATGGAATATTAACCAGCGGGAAATGACGTGAGCGAGTGAAGCTGAAAAATCTCCACTATTAGAAGCCGTTGCCAAGGAAAGGCTGTTGAAGACACATAAGGCTGGAAAGGACTTAACGGGTCCTGTGATTATTTATGAATTGTGGAGATTAGCTGTTGCACTGTAAGTACCCATAGTTCCGAGTTATTATGCAGGAGTTTATTAGAGAAACAGCCTACACTTCCGTTCGAAGCGAGACCATTGTATCAAACAATTCTGATATTAAATCAGTCTTCTTCGCTATCTGACATGTGTAGTACACGTTCGAGAAAGTTTTGTGATCCTGTAAAGAAGTCAGTCCCGAGATTTGGATAGAGTTAAAGGTTAAAAATACACTGAACACGGAAAAGTGGTACTGGAATGCCGCTTGTCTGTCTGTATACCTGTATGTATGTGCTGATATGCCTTTCGCTGGCGCCTACGCTCTATTTTCAAGAGTTTGTCCGTCATAGGTCAGTGTCTGGTGAATCCGAGCGTTTAGTTCCAAACACTTGGACCTAGCTGATGGGCTCCATCTGTTTGAATTTCAGTCATTTATAAAGGCATTATGTGTAAATAATACTACGTAGGCGACATCTTTATCAAAATGGCGGCCGGTACACCCTCCAGCGGCTCTTATCAATGGAGTGTAATGGCTTACTTCCAGTCTTTGATTTTGTAAAAACGCCGTAGAACCGATGACATTGTGAAATAAATTGTACACCACATTATATCTTAGGATTTATTTGAGACCATGTTTGTGACAACCAAAATGAATATGTAATAAAAAAGGTAAAGATGTCCCTGCGCTCAACGAATTAAGCATTGCCCCATGAAGGCGTATGGGGGGAGTGAATATATAGATCAACATTTTATTGACCTCGGCAGTAGATGGAGGTGAGTTGTCAGATTCACGTTCTTGCCGCTTTATCCCCAGAGAAAGATCCCCCAGAACCCATTGGATAGGAGGTTAGGTGGACCCCAGAGCCGGTTTGGACGATTTGGAGAAGAGAAAATTCTTGACCTTACCGGGACTCGAACTCCGACCTCTCAGTCGTCCAGCCCGCAACCAGGCGTTATACCGACTGCGCTACCACATACATAATACTAAAGTTTAATATATTTAAGATATTTTATTGTTAAACTAACAGCATTTGTTAATTGAGAGTGTTTAGTTTTGTTTAATTTCTTGAGGTGGGGTGAGACCGAGTCCACTTGGTACGTCGGTCACTGATTGGGCTGTTGTATCGGCCCCGGATGATATATGATGAATGTGAAGTAATCGGTGGAATGAGAATTGGCAGGGGAAACCGAAGTACTCGAAGAAATCCTGCCCCAGTGCCACATGACATGATCTGGGATCGAACCGGGCCACCGCGGTGGGAAGCCAGCAAGTAACCTCTTGAGCTATAAGAGGGCCTAATTGAACGTTAGATTTTGCTTTGTAGTTCCTGAATTGTTATTTTGAGATTGCTAAAATAGTCTTCCCTGTGGAGGTCAGGGCAAATAACCTTTAGTTCATAATAATGATTAACGTTCTGCATGACTACATAAAATAGAAACGGTAAGAATTCCTCCATTCAGGGCAGTTATTAGTCACTGGTAGTTAATTTAAGTTTTTCGAGATGTGAATCCGAGCTGAAACTTTCTACGGGAGCGTTCAGAAGCTCTCGAAAACGCTAAATCAGCCGAAGGCAACAATAGAGTCCACATATGTACGTATCTTGCCACATAGCACCTGCTGCGGAAGAATCGATTTAAATCGGACAGACGATTATGGCAGATCTGGAACGGAGCCAGGTTCTAACTGTAGCCTGCATTCTGACCGCCTGACCTTCATCAAGGTCTTTGTAACCGCTGTACGGAATCGTGCTTTTCCTCGCTCACTCCTCGCAGAGTAATTTGAACGAGTGTATTTATTGAGTGCGGTAAGAAAAGGCTGCCCCTATGCTTGGCCAAGGTAAAGGTATAATTTGCCACGTATTTCGCACGGATATGTAACCTGGTGTCTTGCCGTGAGTATGCGTGCGTGCGTGCGTGCAGGGGTTACTTTACGGTGCTGTCAGTAATCAGATTATATATCGGCAAATTGCATGACGATACATGAATAATGAATTTCGAGGAAAATGCAAGGAAGCTGTCGTGACGTAAGCGGGGCCCTATCTATTCATTTGCCAGGAGGGACTGAGGCAGACCACAGGATAGGCTGTAGTGTTCTAGTCGAGATCCGAACCGACCACTCCCTGAGTACGGGTCTGGAGGTTGACTGCTACGGCAACCCTCTCTTTATCTGGACTTGAAGGACGAAGGCAAATCGCAGGAATTTGAGTACAAAATTCTCTGAAAAATATTTCGACCTAATTTCGGAGAATTTAGGATGTTACGAGTAAAGAGGAATGCCATGATAGTATTTGTCCGATAGTCATGTCGAAATGGTTTAGAAATGTACTCGTAGCTCAGCTGAAGGAAACAAGAAATGCCTGTACAGTTTTAGTGGAGATATCATTTGGAACACGCGAGAATAATATAAAAATGTATCTTCGGGAAATCTGTTTTTGAGGATATATTTCGGACGAACCTGGCTTAGGATCATATCCAGTAGCAGGGTTTGATGTTGGAGCTGCTGAGTTTTAGTGTTTCACTACTGCAGTGTTATTTACGTCGTCATATGTTCTGTGCCGAACATTTCTGCCGCGCGGTCTGAGACATGGAATGTCTTCCCCCGCTCCGATACTGGGGTCGTAGGTTTGAATCCCACTCGAGACACGGATGTCTGCTTTCCTTCTGTGTTTGTGTTGTCCTGTGTGGATAGCGGGCCTTGCGGCAAGGCTGATCTCCCGTCTAAGGAGTCCTACCAACCGCTCGTAAAATCCATAATTCAGATTAATTCTGACGGGAAACAGGCCATAAACCTAATAAGAAAGGTATAATAATAATAATAATAATAATAATAATAATAATCTGTGATTATGATTTATCTTGGATTTCGATCTGGAGATGCACCGACGTCAGTTAAATTATATGTCAGTTAAACATATTGATCGGAGAAAGGCCAGTCAGATCGAATGATATACGAGCGAAGCTTCGTGACTGATTGAGAAACTTTCCCCGGTAACTGGCACAACTTTCATATCAGACTTAGTGCGATTTTCTAGCCACTTCACTTTCCCTATCACTGACTGGGAAACGTTGAGTTGACAGATGACTGAACTGTCTGACCTGTCATACTTGAGACGCGCTCTGCACTTGGAGAAACGTAACTGCTCTTGAGTTCAGACCGTCACATATACAGTCTACTGAACTACACAGTGAGTGGGGATAACTCAGTTCTATCGATACGACCTTCGGGATGGACAGCTTGGGTTTGATTCCTGATGGACGCAGGGATATTTTTCTGCGCCATTGCGTCCATATCACTTCTGAGATCCGACTAAACTTTCTGTATATTGAGTACCGGGGGATTTATTCTTCATGGGGTAAAGTGGCCGGAGCGTGAAGCGGAGTTTCATTCAATACCGTGATTTAGATGACCTGAAGCTTTACCTTCACGTAGGGGAAATATTTCTAACTACAATCGTTCTATTTCTACTTCAGTGTCTTGTCCTCTGAAACATTGCGGAGTTAAAGTGTGGGGCATGGAGTTTCCCGACTGGGGATGAGTTTTTCTGTTTCTGACTACTTTGTCCAGAACAGGTCTGAGGCCCGCCGTGCTTCCTATTCCGTTCGGTATCGGCGACTCCTGCCCTGATGATAAAACGGTCGGTGCATGAGGCTGACAGGTCACTTCCATCCAGTGCCTAAGTTAAGAATGCGTGGAGCTATACTTCCAGTTCTCCTTTAATCTTCGTGACATGGTGATTAATTAAGGACGGGGATAAATCTTCCATACCTTACAGAGTTACAGCGCTTCAGAACAATACCAACGTAATGAAATTACAATCCAGAAAGAAATACGAAACATTCTGGTTTTGTTAGTGTCTCTCTTGTGTAATGAATCAGTCTGTTGCTTAGCCTGTCAGCCAGTTAACGAAACTATTATTCAGTCACATCAGTTTATGATCAACAGTTCATTTAATGTATGAATCTATAATTTATTCACTCTGTAAATCATTCAGTTAGTCACGTGACCCGGAATTAATTAGTCACCCCCCCAATATTAAGCATGCAGTAAATTAGGCCAGTAATATGATCAGTGATTAATTTAGTCCGGAGAAGTTCATGGAGGTAGGCCTAGGCCCACTGGGGCTGTAGTGCCAAGGAAAATAAAATAATTTAGTCAGTCAGCCAGAAACTTTTCAATCTTGACACCCAGAAAGTCATTCTTCCAGGCCAGCCACTTGAACATCATTAAATTTAGTCAATATTTTAGCCACCCATTTAACATGTCAGCCAGCCAGTCATTTATTCAGATCAGTCACCTGATCAGCAATTAATTTAATCAGTCAATTATCCACTAATTTATTCAGACATATTTGATTAGACAGGTCACCTCGCTAACAGTTAATTTAGTCAATAACGCACTTATACAGCCTTGTTCAGTCAATATTCACCTGACCAGTTCATTAAATTTGTCATACAATTACTTATTCGGCCTGTTAGCCTTTCAATCAGGCCGGTCACTTGACCAGCATATAATTCAGTCAGCCAGTCAGTGAGTTGCGCCACTAGCCACTCTGCAGTTCACAGGATCAGTCAGTGACTCAACCAACAAGTTGCCACGAAAAATGCAGCCACGATGTAAGCAAGTCAGTGTGGATAATAGAACCTCAGTCGACGTGCCGGTAACCTCTCAGCATCCAGGTAACGGTGGTGCAATGGAATGCTGCATATCTGCACGCCGGATCAAACGCTGTATAATTACCACGTCATCCTGACCGCTACCTTCCCGATCCTAGCAAATTCATCATTGCAGCTCGCGTGCCCGCTTCGATGGCCACGAGGAAGATCTACTTAAAAAAGTGACGACCACAGATTGAGATTCCTGTGTCCAGGCGCCATGCCATGTAGTCATATATAAGGCCCAGAGCTAAAGCTCACACATAGAACATAGCACTACACAGAAGAGAATGGACGGGTTTATGCTC
This sequence comes from Cryptotermes secundus, assembly GCF_002891405.2. Lineage (NCBI taxonomy): Eukaryota > Metazoa > Arthropoda > Insecta > Blattodea > Kalotermitidae > Cryptotermes > Cryptotermes secundus. The sequence goes on from NW_019738363.1 coordinate 1,132,156, forward strand.
TGACCATTTTTTATGACTAACTTACCAGCTAACCAGTTAGTAATCAACGAGCAAACTATTTATTTATTTATGGTTTGTTTGAAGAAGCTGTCAGAACCTCAGAATTTATAATATCTAATAATACGATTCCGAGAAGTTCATGAAGGTAGGCCTAGGCCCACTGGGCTGTAGTGCCAAAGGGGGAAAAAAATACGATTATTAGCAATTAATGATTTGGAAAGAATGTGAACTGAAGCAGTCGTGGCCTAATTTGAGGTACCGTCCTGGCACTTGCCTGGAAAGACTGAAGGAAACTATGAAAAACTTCAGTGAGACTTGGTGAAGATCGCAAAAATTCAAAATTTCCGCTTTTAGAAAATAATTTTTGGCATTTGTTTTTGCGTTTATAAGAAAACACTAGCTGGATGAGGGTTTACTGTACTGTACATCCCGTAGTTTAGGTACCTAACCGCGGCGGCTAACACAGTGCTGCAGGGATGGCTGGAAACTTTGTGAGGAAGATGAACCTTTGCGGCTTGATACGACGGATATCGTGCCTGCATTGCATCGATTTGTGAGACACAAATATTTGGATATTCCGCACACAGATACATTGAATGGAATGTTCTTCATTAACAGGGAATCATTTACTAATCTCATATGTCCTCTTGACAGGACAGATCACAACACCTGCTCGTCCGGCATGTCGGTATCAAGTGGCACGCTGTTGTCCCTAGTTCCACGGCTCTAATTAGCTCGAGTGGCAGGCTGCAGGGGAAGCCCCGGACAGTAGTCTTCAGCACATTGTTTCTCAGTGGGAATCCATACACATGTGAACTCCTACTCTCTATGGGTATGATTCTTAGTTTCTCACACAAAGAGAAGAATATGACGGGGAGGAGTATATTTGAAGTAATAGGGAGAGGAAGATATACGAGTCTGAAAAATTCGTAATGAGGAGAATCATAAGTTATAGTGTCCACCTGATGTTGTTAGTAAATGTTTTCAGTTCAGGGAGAATGAGAAAGGATTACATGCAGCACCCATGGGAAAAATGAATAAGGCATATAGCAACTTAGTCAAAAAGCGGCCTCCGTAGTCTAGAGGTAACGTTCCCACCCCATGACTCGTAGTACGCGGGTTCAAACCCGGCGGAGGTCGTGGAATTTTTAAGGGCAGAAAAATTCAGGGAACAAGTCCTCCGGGAGGGACTTTAAGCCGTGGGTCCCGTGTCGTAGCTTTACGGCACGTAAAAGAACCTCATGTCTCCAAAGGAGGTCACTGAGCAAAATTCAAGGACATTTCCCGCCCAACAGTAGTCTCTAACGCCTCTGATAGATGGGGGAAGCATTATAGATACCGCTAAGCCAGTAGAGGCCGAACTCGCTGGCTTGGTCGGGACTGATGGTAATCACCAGTATCGGTAGGGTATAGAGACTGGTAGAATATCATAGAGGGAAACACAATAGACCACTGGTCTAAATGCATGGGGGAAACCCACCCTCTCCAATAACTAACTAACTAACTAACTTAGTCAAAAAACGTGAACGGGAAGGTAATTCTGTATGCCTAGTTATAGGAGGAAAATAATCGTAGCTCGTAGAGCCGTTACTATTCAACGACCGCGAGATAAGCAAATATACCAGAGCCGTTTCTAGGCAACGGCTCGGTAACCATGTTCACACAGCAACACACGAACGCAACAATGGCACAGCAAGAAAGAAACGGTGTTTTCTATGTGGTCCATGCGGAGATATAACCGGGAAGATTTGAGGCAATTAGTTGAAGTAAGTCCGAATGTGAAGAGAAGACTTTATATGTGTTATTTGGAGCGTGTAATTCAGGGAGACTGGTATAGATCCTGTGTTAAAATCCGTTGCAAGGAAACGGGTAATGGAGAATGTAATAGACTGAGGATACTAGTCTGTGTGTGTGTGTGTCAGTGATCTGTAAAGTGTATTCACGAGACGTGAGTTATAGGTGGTCATTAAATCGAGTCACCAATCAAAACCCCGTCTACAGTCACACGTAACTTTATGATTGAAATAAATCTTAAAGAAATAGGGTGTCAGGAATTCTATTTGAATTCATCTGGCTCAGACTAGGAAACAATCACGGGATGTGCTTCCTCTCTCTCTCTTACTGTCAGCCATTGGTTTCGAAACTATGTGTACTGACACTCTCTCAGCTAAGAAGTACGTTTATCCGAAACGTCGATGGACTTCTACCGAACTATAAGGCTTTATATCTCAGACGATAATATTGTAAATACGAGTAACACATTGGTTTGTGTAGTTCCCGTGGACTTTTAAATAGACATTACCGTATTTAACGACGCTCTGTCAACTTCGGAAATCACGTAGCCCAGCATGGATTATTTTCGGCCGATAACGAACTCTATGGTCGACTAGTGTAGCACACTGTTTCGCATTAGTGAGGCCTGGAATTCAGATAGGGACCCTAAAAGCGTCTATACTCGTTGTTTTATGGTTTTCATCCATCCTTCGAGACAATTGCTGGAGCAGTAGCTTGAACTAGGCCGGTTAGCTAAAAGGTAAAGTCCCTGTTCTTAACTACACGTATTTAAAAACCACGTCACGGAGACATTTGAGAAGGGGGTATAGCTACGCCATTCTTGAACACGCCAGTAGATGGAGGTGAGTGGTGAGCCTCACGTCCCGTCTGCTTTACCTCATGCGGAAAAGTCCCTGCTACCCATTTGATAAAATGCGGGGTGGAAACCAGCGCCGGTCTGAATTCTGTGCAGAAGAGAAAAATTCTTACCCCTACCGGATATGCAATCCCGCTCAACCTGCTCGTAGTCTGTCGTTATACTGACTGAGCTAACCCGGCTCATAAGTCGGGTTAGCTGTCTTTCACATTCAGTTCAGTTCATTAATCATTGCTGATCATTGATAATCTGATGCTATCTCTAAGGAATCGAAATGCCAAAGGCCGCTGAATGTTGCCAATTTCTATGTTGAAATTAAGATAGAAATTTAGGTTGTACGTATTTGTTGTTGAGAAAAATGAAAGACTGATGATTGAATTTTTTAGTTTTTGTATGCGGTTATGATACTACATTCATGTGTATGGCGGGGTACATCAGTTATATGCAAGTTGCCTAATTCTGGAACCTCATCCGGATATCTATTTCTATACATACTGTAGCGTATAGACCCGTTGCTAAGCGATGACTCTGTAAACAGCAGACGTTGCTACGTAACTCCCGCTACATACCCGCACCCAACAATAGAATAACAGTGATGCAACCCATTCCTAGGCAGCGGATCGGTAAACACGTGTCTACAACAATATATTGATTATTGGAAACGGTGTTTTCTGTTCGGTCCGCGCATAGTGGTTATAAGGAAGCTTATTGGGGCGAACCAGTTGTGAGTTGACAGTCCGGCTGTGAAGTAAAGAGTTGGTTGCAGAATACGGCTGTGAAAAGAAGACTATATATATCCTGTAGTTACAAGTGAGGCCGTTGTAATTACTGTGTTAAAATCCGTTGCCAGGATACGACTAGTGAAGACTGAGAAGGATTAGCGTGTCCTAGTGGTTTGTAAAGTGTGTAGATCAGCGATAGCGCTGTATTAATTGCGGTTCCGAGTCGTGTCCATAAATCCAATTACCAATCCATGCCCCTTCCATAGTCACGCTTAATTCGTGACAATACGTACAGAGCTCCAAGAAGACAGTCATAATAGTTGTTGGGTTCTGTTATGCGGTTTGTTTCCTTCGGCAAAGTATAAACAAATGTGTATGGGAAAAATTTCTGTTGTGATTTTATTTGTGAGCACTGTACCGAATTCCTTCACAGACAGACGAGTAGATTGTGTTTCACAGCAACGGCATTTGTCGTAACATAACATAACATAACATAACAAAAATAAAACTGAATCCACGAGTAAGAACAGCGAAGGTCACCTGAATTCTTTCTACACTCGTTTGTTTCTTTGTTTGTTTGTATAATACTCATTAGAAGTGAATATAACTGCTGTAGTTTTTTTCTCTGCTCCAAACGAGTTAGGTTCAAGCCTGTTCCGCATTCATAACCATGAAATCTTGCATTTTAGCGTAATGTTGTGTTGTTATAAATTTCAAATATTGCTACTGTACCGTCTTTACACAATCATATTCTCCGTAGACTCTCTGGGCTGTATCATCTTTGCCGATTTAATCACGCAAAACATAACAGTGCAGAGTGAAAGTCGCCGCGCTCCCCTAATGATTTATTGATTCTTTAATTATTTCACGATGATGTCACAGTACTGATTTTGTAGTGATATGATGAGCAGACAAATTTAATGGTATTCTCCAATCATTGTTATTGCACTTAGAAACGCTACGAAAAAGACCGTAGTCATGAGAGTATGTAACCGAACTCCAGGTTCGAACCGGATACCTCTAAAATGCCAGTCTTGAATTTACCGTTACCTCAACGAAGCGGGTGTTTATTTTTCCCCAGGCACCTCTTCACATCTCTGAGATCCAAATGTTCTCTCCACTTTATTATCAAATATCACCGCCCAGTGAAGGAGTTTTAGATGGACAAGGTATGTAGCATACATTGGCTAGAAGAAGAATTGAGACATGGTTTTAGTGGAGAAGCCAGAAGGAAAGAGACCACTAGGAAAACTTTGACGTAGGTGGGAGGATAATATTAAGGGGAATCTTGGAGGAATAGGATGGTTTGAACTAGATTCATCTGGTTCATGGTAGGGACCAGTGGCGGGCTGTTATGAACATGCTAATGAACCCTCGGGTTTCATAACATTTTGAGAATTTCTTAAGTAGCTAAGCGACTCTTGGCTTCTCAAGAAGGACTCGGCTCCATGGACTTAGTTAATTAGTTTAATCGTCTTCAAGTGAATCGTTTTTAATGAACAAGCCTCATCTTTTGCATAAAGGTCGAAGTAAGGGGTCTAGGTTTAGGTTTAGAAACAGAATAACTGAATGGGATTTGAGGTTTTATAGGCGATGAAAATTAGCTTTATGATCGTATACAGAGTTATTCACTCGGAAGATGACCCAGCTTAATAATTATAAACCACGCAGTAACTTACTGATGAAAACTAAATTTAGTAACACTGTGTACTTCGCAACACTAACCGGGTGTCTTCCTACCGGGTTCGAGCCATTTTTGCAACTGCTGCAGTCCTGCCTGTCGTGCTCGCTACAGCTATCACAAACACAGAGCCTCTTGTCTCCAGGAGGAGATAAATTTAGTTCAGAATCTTCTGTAACCGCATCTACCGAGGTATGCACTCATCAAGTTCAATTTCCATCCGTAAATTATGGCGTGATGAATAATTATTAATTCGTTCTCTCTTCCGAGTGAATCACCCTGTAGGTTACGATACTTTGAAATTTCTTAGGTGGTCACCAAAGTTTCGGAGGAACACAGATCCACGGTTTTGACAGTAGACATGAATTCAGTCCTGAAAATGGATGCAGAATATTACTCCGAAATATGTATAATCACCCACGAATGTCCACGATGTCATTCAGAAGGCCACAGTCTTCAAACAATATGTATACGTAAGAGAAAAGTAAAGGTATCCCTGTAACAGGCCATGGATGCCCGTAGGGTTGTGAGATGTTGAGGTTCCCACATTTTCTAGACAGTCGGCTCATAGATGGCGGCAAGGTTGTCAGCCCTACGCGCCGGCCTCTCTTTACCCCCAAGAATATTGCAAGAAGATTCTTAGTACTCATTTCTGTTAGAGGCTAAGTCGACCTCAGGGCCATAGTGCGGCTGGAAGGATTAGGTTAATTGAAAATATCGAATGATCTCATCGGGATTCGATCTCGCGACCTTCCGGCTTGTAGCATAGTGCCTCAACCACCTACGCTACCGCGTGCCCCTAAAACAATATGTATGTTGTAATTTAATTGGGAAAGTATGAATATCCCTCAGGAAATGGATAATATTTAGGCGGATATGAATCTTCGGGTTTCCTAAAAGGCGATTAATGTCTTAATTGTCCGAGTGGCATGTTTCGTGGTGTTGCTTGTTTATTTTTTTCTCATGAAAATTGCAAGTTTGCGAAGTAAGCGAGGCACAGAGATGGCAGTTATGACCTCGCTTTCATACTGAGAGAAGTATCGTGTTAGTGCGTTTGTTAAGAGTCTGTACAAGAGCTCGGTGCTGGGCCAGACAGGTAACGAGAGAAAAAGTTGGTCTGAATTTTTCATCACATTTCCTCTGACCCTCTGACTTTTAAATATGGAAAAGGATGGATATATGCAACTTTCACTCGTCGTGCTTGGTCAGCCGGCAGATGCCTTCTTCCGTCCGCGTTACCTAGTTACAGCAACAGTGACATAACGGTGGGAGTAACTGACTTTTGTTTATCGTTGAAATGTTATTCCATATCGTTTTGTATAAAATATAAAGGGCACAATATCATTATATTAATTTTATTTGATATCTTTAATGTGATTAAAATTAGTATTATTATGAATAATGCCTTCTTTTGGGATGTGGCGCCGTGTAGATATTTTGTTAACCGACGTTTCGGAGGAACGTATCGCCTCCATCTTCAGGGTATAAGAAATCCGCGAGCGAAGAACCACAGTGAGGTTACGATTTCTTATACCCTGAAAATGGACGCAATACGTTCCTCCTAAACGTCGGTTAACGAAACACGTACACGGCGCCCCATCCCAGAAGACGACCTTCCTCGTAGTCACCTCCGTGAAAAACTCAAAACTTACTAAGTATTATTATGTTTAATATAAAAATAAAGTTCAGCATGATTTTAAGTATTAATTCTGACTGAATGAAATTTGATTGATATGGTGTTTGTTTCTTTTTCTTAAGACAAATGAGCGATTTTGACTACTTAGAGTAAATGTTTGAAAATATCTGAGACAATTTTTTATTCACGTATTTTTATTTTAAACCATAAATGTGGGTTTACTTTTGTAAGTTTTCATTTTTACTAATTCGAAGTGAGTAATGTATTGCAATAATGATTATAATAATGCAACTTTCAGGTTTCTATCCTTTCTGCTAGATATACAGGATGTAACTGAACGGTGCTGACAAAATTTGGGCTCGAGACCCACATACATAAATATAAAATTTTGATATTAACATGTGTCAGGTACTATTTTACTTGACACTCTGTGTATGCAAAATTATTTATTGATTTGTTAATTACTCAGTGACACTTCATAAAATTTTGAAGGTGTATAGAGTCGGATATTAGGATGATTTATATAAGATAAAGTACAGACCCCCCACCTTATCGTGGTGAGGGGGTTTGAGTATGCCAAGGACCCTGAGAGTTATACCAGCGGTAGCGTAGCTACTGGCAGGGCCTCCCTTGCTGGACAGGTCAAAGGGTAGGCATCAGACGGAGAGAGACACCAAAAACTGAAGCCGGAAGCAGCGTCATCAGCAACGACTTGAAGCACAGAGCAAATGATGCTCGAGATGGTTCAAGTTCGTATAGCAACAGGCGTGACCAGAGTGGTTTGAACGGCTGTTGTACTGCGATGTGGAAAGCAAATGGAAAAACTACCACATTATCACTTTTCCTGGATAGTCCCTTTCCAAAAACAGAAGATCGCATTAAGTGGAGGAACTGTTTTGGAAGAGACTGTGGACCTGTCGTCTGACAGATTACTGATGAATGAATGAAAGTACAGATGAAAGGAAAGTAAGAGGTTATGGCCTAGTTTCAGCAACCGTTGCGTCGTTTTTCGTGAACGGCTGAAGAACTTAATACAGGCTGACCACAGGCGCGAGATTGGAATCCAGGACCTCCCGATTATGAAGCAGAAGTGATAACCTTAGGTCATTTCATTTGATCCAATTTGCTATTCTTTAATTCAGCGAGAAGTTCCTAAAACCGGAACCTCAGTCAATATAACCGGTGTCTCTGCCAAGATTCGAACTGAACACCTTCCGAACACAAGTATAGAGACTTACCTCTAGACCAGAATGTTCGGTAGTACTAGTAATAATAAATAGAGATTTGTAACTCTCTAGACATATTGAGAAGTTGCTGTGTTGCTGAATTCCTAGATTTCCTCAGCCTTTTGTCGAGGATTTACGCTCGGAATTGACAGCTCCCTCTAATTTCCACATACTTTCACACGATCACCTCCCCGTTCGAGTTTTGGGGTACTCATGGCGATGACCCTAAACTGTTGCCGTGTAGCCTCGTGTGTGTTTGCTGACGTTTCGGAAGAATGTGCTACTTCCATACTTATGGTAGAATTGCGACAGACATCTGTGTAGTTACTTCCGTGAGAACCACAGATCTCAAACAGCGATAGTTTACGTAAGCACCGTCAACAGTCTCCTTTTCCTACAGGGGATGTAATGTTTCCTGTGAGGTACGGAGAGGCTTTTGAAATATTAGCTTCGACTTAGAAAGCATCATTCATTCGGAGGAGGAAGAATATGCACTTAGAATTCGTAGGGCCCCGGCATGCATAGTGCTGGCCACGTTTGGTGAACACGTACAGCTACAGTGAGTTTTTGTTGTTACGTGAACTTCAGTATGAAATAATCAGCGCATATGACAAGTAGAGCGTGGTTCTCGTGAGACAGTTATTACGCTCTCAGGATGACGCGTGTGCAACTGGAAGTTCCACGTCAGAAACCACTGGAACTCTTCAGTAACGGTTCTTCCAGGAAATGATTGGTTCCAAATAACTCGTATTGTTACACTCAGAAATAATTTCAAACTTAACGCGTACTTTAGATATATGGTAGAGTGTAAAGTTAAAGCGTTCCTTTATTTAATTACATACAGCACAGTGCATTCTGAACCTCAGCACTAGATGGAGGTGAGTGATCAGCTTCACGCCCAAGCCGACTTACTCCCGGTAAATACTCCTCGGTACCCATTAAATAGGATGCCGGGTGGACATGGTCTGGAAGCTGTGTGAAAGAGAAACGGCTCTTCTTCTGCCGGATTTCGGACACTCATATCTCGATATTCCAGCCGGTAGCCTAGTCACTTTACCGACTGAGCTATGTAGGATCATGTAGAAACATGGACAGTTACTTTTATAAATGGCAGTGCCGTAGTTAAGACGGTTAGTCGTCGGCTTCCCACCCCGGCGACCCGGGTTCGAGCCCAGGTCAAGTCGTGGGATTTGTGGTGGACAAAATGTCGCTGGGGCAGGTTATCTCCAAGTACTTCGGTTTCCCCTGTCAATTCTCATTCCACCGACTGCTCCACATTCATCATCTGTCATCTGGACCTGGTACAATAGGCCAGTAGTGGCCGCAGTACCAAGTGGACTCAGTCTCACCCCACCCCAAGAAACTAAAAAAGCCGACTGTCTAAAAGAATTATATTTTCTGGGATATAACCTCATCCAGTCCGTTGAAAGTCAGCCAACATTTCGGAGGAGCATACGACTCCATCTTCAGTGTCGAAGAGAAAGCCAAACAATAAAGCTGCAAGAGGGAAGTAGCAAGCAGAGTTCTTGCTTGAATTTATCTGCAACCCTCAAGATGCAGGCGACGTGTTCTTCTGAAACACCCGTTAATTTTAAACGGGCCACACGGCGTTATATCCCAGAAGACAGAACCACTACTGTGAAAACCTCAAATTCTACACAGTTATCTTTAGGTCACTACACTTCGACCACCTTACTTCTGAGGCACGAACCCCCATACCCAGACGATGGTAGCCTGGGAGGACCCCAGCGCCTTTCTTGACGCCTTGGTGTAGATAGTCAGTTCCCCTTTTCGAAGTCAAACACCGACCGTTCAACCCATAGTGTACAAGTACTTACTATAGGATTCTGACGATGGTGTATAACACACAGAGATATTGGATTTTCAGACTTTATCCATCGTCCTGGTTTTTAAGATAACTAAGAAAAAACACGACGTTTCGGACGATTGGCTCAGTGATTGAGGCTAGCTCTTTCTAAGGGACCCAACAGAATAGTGTCTTACCTCACCTGAGGACGGAAACAGATCCAGTTTCCGAAACGTCGTGTTTTTTCTTAGTTATCTTAAAAACCAGGTCGATGGGTAAAGTCCGAAGACCCAATATCTCTGTCTATAGTGTACAGTTGAGCCGGCCAAACAATTGTCCCTGGCGGCAGGGGTAAAAGTTTCTAGGCTGTGAGGGTGTGTTCCTCCACTCTACTCCCCTAACCTGTTTGCTGGCGACTCACGTCTGATGCTAGTGTAGAGCTAGTAACCCACCAATAGAAACACAGCAATGGAGCGCAGGATGAGAGGGTAGATGCTCGAGGATTCTCTGTCCGATACAACGTAACGGTAGAGAAATAGTATCTTGTTTACTGTCTCCTTCCTCTTCCGCTTTTCTCCCCCTTCTCCTAACTCTTCTTCACCCTTTTTCTACTCATTTTCTCTTTTTCCTTATTTTCGTTATCTTCCTTCAACCTCCTGGTTCTCCTCTTCCTCCCTGATGTTCTTCCTTTCTCTTTTCTGTCCTCACCCTCACAGTTCAGGGTCTGAAAGGAACCGTTGTGTTAACGTAAGGGAAACTTGTCCCTGTGCTTAGTTAATTAAGCACCACGCCATGAACACGCGTCGGATAGTAGAGGTCTAGCTCCACAGTCACTGTCCTCGGCACTACATGGAAGCGAGTGGTCAGCATCAGGTCCCTCCCGCTATATGTCCGCTGCAACAGCCCCCTACCCACTGGTTAGGCGGCTGTTGGATCCTAGTGCAAGTCTGGACCCTGTGGGAAAGAAAATTTCTTGCACCTGTCGGTCATGAACCCCGATCTCTCACGCCGTATCCCATCGCCAAGGTGACTTAGCTGTTCCGGCTCCTAGCTAACGTAACCTATAGAAATACCACGTGAATCTGCGGAACGGATTCAGTTGGCTCAGATTAACGTCAACTCGTGAACTTTTTCAATAATACGTTAATCCTTCAGGATTTACTGACCAGTCTAATAGCTATTAACTTCCAAGACGACCATATTGAGCGTGGTTAGTACAGACACACGTTATGGTTCTGTGCTATGCACGATCTAGCTTAGAAGAATTCTTCATGAGTCTCCTCCGTAGACAATGCAGAATAATTTTCCCTTCGTCAGTGTCAGGAGAAACTTTTGTGTTTCCTCGGTGGAGTAAGTACGCAATTGCCTCTCGGTAAACGCAGAAACTCGACACGCATCGGTGAGGCGCCGACTCTGTCGTAATTACCAGGCACTCATCGCCGGCAGCACAGCCCCTCCTGAAGTCACATCATTTTGGTTGCAGACGCTATTGTTTATAGAGTTCGGGTTTGTCTCTGTCAGATGTGCCCCTTACGCCTTTCATTTCTTTCAGGGTAAATAAACCCGACATAATCTTTCACAGATAGACGATCTTGTGCGTTATACGTAAAAGTACCAACTTTAATTCCTACAGTGCCCAGACTTCCAGATTACACTTTTATGGGTTGTATATACGTATATACACGCGACATGTATATGTCCCGTATGAAGGCGGGTTGGAATGCATCCGCTGTACCCCTGCGAGTCGTAAAAGATGAAACGAGAACCTGGTGCCTGGGGCTGTAATTGGACAACCCTGTCATTGGGGGTGTCGGGCTGAAAGGAATCCAAAATAAAATAATTATATCTCAGAAAACTTTTATTATATACATTTATGGGTTACACCATTACAAAGGAATATTATTAAAGTTCTTTTTTCAGAGTATATAACTTTCTCAGTAAATTTCAGTGTGGACTCCCTTGGTGCCACGACACATATCCAGGCTTGAAGCATGTTTGGTGTTACAATAGCCACAGCGTCCTGTATGCGGGCTTTCGGGTGTTGCAGGTCGTTGATCTTAACCTCGTAGGCAATGTTCTTCACACAACCCCAAGACAAAATTCACTGGGGTTAAATCTGGCGACCTAGGAGGCCAAGCGATTGGTCCACCTCTGTCTGTCCATCTCCCAGCCATCTCCCTCTCTTTCTCCAGGTGATTCCTAACATGGTAGAAATGTCGCGGCGCCCCTTCTTCTTGGAGGATAGTTTCAGGTGGTAATTGGGGCAGCGGATACAGCTCCAGCATGTCCGAGTACGAAAAGAAAAAGGGTCCAATAAACTTGTGCATTAAGCCGGCCCACACGATCACTTTGGGGCTGCCTCTCTCCAACAAACATGTGGCATATGGATACTGACTGCCCCAAAATCCTGCAGTTGTACCTGTTTACAATCCCTTTGACATGGAACGTCGCCTCGTCCGAGCACATTTCGCGGAGGAAACGAGTGACGCATCAATTCTTTCTAGCATGACCACAGCGAAGTTTATGCGTGCTACTCGGTCACTCGGTTGTAGTGCATGAATCATTTGAATCTTGTATGCTCTTAAGCAGAGCCTTTTGTGTAGCAAATCGTGCACTGTTGAACGTGGAATTTGTACGTAACAGCAAGCCAGCAGAACGAATTGATTTGCGCGGACTTCGCTGGAATGCTTCTGTAATGCGATTGACATTTTCTTCAGAGGTCCGTGTCTTTCCAGGAGATTTTATGTGCAGTAGACCACCTGTAGTCCTCTGTTTGTTGTCCCAGAGCCGAATGCTTCTCTGTGTACGAGGTTGGTGTCCGTATAGTGTTCTAAAACGACGCAGGACAGCCATAAGACGTTGTAACTCTGCTGCCAAAACACGCATCGAACCTGTTCCTGTGATGTCGACATCGTTACTGAGCTCGCAGAAGGTCACCAGCTGGCGCATGCGCGTAAGCCGGGAATAAAAAAAATAGTTTTCCGATGGCATAAACCGGATACGTTTATGACAATTACTTTTCCGATGTATACATTTTGTATTTTGGGTACCTTTCATCAGGACACCCTGGTCCTCCAGGTTAAGGTTGAGTTGGAAAATCCGAACAAGTGAAAACCAGGTCAGCTCTGGCAGAATCTTTCAAGGAAGGCTGTGACTCAGTGAGGACTGTTCTGCCAATGGTGATGATATATATAAATATATATAGACCCTCATAGACTGAGGGTGTTTGAGAACAGACTGTTGATGAGGATATTTCGACCACAGGACGTTGGAGAAAACTGCTTAATGAGGAGCTTCATAACTTGTACTCTTCTCCAAGTATAATCAGAATGATCAAGTCAAGGAGGATGAGGTGGGCAGGGCATGTAGCACGAACGGGGGAGACGAGGAATGCGTATAGGATATTGGTGGGAAAGCCAGAAGGAAAGATACCAGTGGGAAGACCAAGGCGTAGGTGGGTGAACAGTATTAAAATGGATCTTAGAAAGATAGGATAGGATGGTATTGATTGTTTTGATCTGGCTCAGGATAGGGACCAGTGGAGTGCTCTTGTGAACACGGTAATGAACCTTCGAGTTCCATAAAATGCTGGGAAATTCTTGAGTAGCTGCAGAATTGGCGGCTCCTCCAGAAGGGCTCAGCTCCATGAGTAAGTAAGCAAGTGTGTATATATATATATACACACACATTGATCTGGCTCAGGATAGGGACCAGTGGAGTGCTCTTGTGAACACGGTAATGAACCTTCGAGTTCCATAAAATGCTGGGAAATTCTTGAGTAGCTGCAGAATTGGCGGCTCCTCCAGAAGGGCTCAGCTCCATGAGTAAGTAAGCAAGTGTATATATATATATATACACACACATACATACGTATATTAGATTATTTATCTGGCTTTGCTGAAGCCTAATACAGAAGTAGAACGAGTAAGTGTAATACATTGAAAAGTTACTTTGTTGACCTTAACGTTAATATAAAATAGAAATAAATGTCGTTTATTTTTATAAAACTGGATAATGAATATCTAAAAACCCGTAACTGGTAGACACATAGAGTAAACAAGTCTTTTTTGTTTTGTTTTTCAGTTCTGTTTTGTGCATGAAAGCTCAGTACGCCAGAGCGAATAAGGCAAATCTATTTTTATAGCCTTCCCGATTTTTTGTTATATTTCAACATAAAAATTTCCCCTATCCGGACAGTTTACTTGTCTGGGTTAGTTTTGAAGGTGTCGCGGTTGTGACTATGAGGAATACACTCTTTTGGGATCTAACGGCTTTAGGCCGAAAAGTTCCCGACGTTTCGGGGGAACGTATTGCCTTCATCTTCAGGGTTGAAAAGTGAGACAAAACAAGCAAAAGCCGGAAATTTCAACTCAGCTTGCCTCCTGTTTCTGCTGGTTCATTCTTCACCTACTCTCCATCTTGAAGATAGAGGCGATGTTATTCCGAAACGTCAACCTCTCTTCGGACTACACGGCGTACAGTCTTAAAGGCCGCGATGTATGTATACATTATTTGAAGTTTTTACGATGACAGATAGATTAATATTTATCGCTGTTTTACTAATGTTATTACATGTTAAATATCATTATTAAATTTTATTTACTCTTTCTCAGAATATACGTGGCTCGCTAATCAGATAGACTCACCCCCTTAGGGTGGTGCGCTCCCCACTTTTGAGATTTTATGCATACGACACGTAAAGAACAAGAAGTAGTTAACAGCTGTCAGCTGTACTGCCGTTTCATATCTCCGAATACTGTAAAACATAGTTTACAAGTGCATGTGGCATGCCTTGGTTTCATATGTGGTGGTTATGTAGGATACTGTGATCAAGTATGGTTCGAAGCGTGCTAACGAAGAATGCGGATATCTCAGGATATCATCGGATATTCTTTTAAAGTAGTCAGTGTTGCAGACTATGGGACCAATTTCCAAAGAATATATTAATATTAGACACCATAAATGAAATGAGTTCTGTAATTTGCTTGGCCCACTTATTGGTCTGATAACTGGAACAATTAAGAGAGACTCCTTTCAATGCTCTGAAAAATCTTTTCTAGTAATAATCATACACGAGAGTACGGTAGAGTGTACTATCCATTCAGATAACATCATACGAATTCATTTTAACTGCTTGTGCCCTCTGTGCATGAAATGAAAGTTACAGGGATACAACCGCTTTACTGGCATTGAACTTGACGCTCTCATACCTCCATCTTTCTGTGGCGGAAGGGAAAAGATTACTTCCAAAATATATTACACGCTTGGGAGGATACATGAACTGCATGTATATTGATTTATCATCAGTGTGTGAATGCTACTCCTACACAGACCAAGCTTGGGATAGTTACTCAACTGTTGACATTTTGTGTTGCTGTGGGCACAAGTTCATTACAGAAATCCAGTAAATTTACCCAGTCTTAGACTGGGCCAGTCCAGCTCAGATTCTCGCAATAAAATTACTAAAAATGGCCTTTCGGCGATTTAAAAGCGATAACTTTGTAAACGTTTATTTTTCATAACATTCTTGGTTTAATAAACTTTGCAGGTGAATGATACGAGGTATGGAGCCGTTCTAAAAATTAATCGAATGGAGTACAAGCATTTTCAGTTGCGCTTCTTAGTAATTTTTATGCTTTATGGGCTGCAGTGGTCGGTCATTTCATATATTAAAATACTGTTTCGAAACTAACGAAACTACGCGCGTCAGGGAATACAAGATGGACAATTGTTTATACCTCAGCTTCATTAGATATTCACCTTACTTACTTACTTACTTATTTACTTACTCACTCATGGAGCTGAGCCCTTCTGGAGGAGCCGCCAATTCTGCAGCTACTCAAGGATTTCACGGCATTTTATGGAACCCGAAAGTCCATTACCGTCTTCACAAGAGCCCTCCACTGGTCCATATCCTGAGCCGTATCAATCCAATCCATACCTTCACATCTCATCCTATCTCTCTAAGATCAATTTTAATATTATCCACCCACCTACGCCTTGGTCTTCCCAGTGGTCTCTTTCCTTCTGGCTTTCCCACCAATATCCTATATGCATTCCTCGTCTTCCCCATTCGTGCTACGTGCCCTGCCCATCTCATCCTCCTTGACTTGATCATTCTAATTATACTTTGAGGAGAGTACAAGTTATGAACGTTAGATATTCACCACATTGAAAAAAGCTTCAAATAAGAGCTGTTATCCTTAATAAGATCTGTATTTATATCTGTACCAATACTTTGTACACTGAGCCACTTTGTTCTAATGCACAACATATTATTACATAATCAAACCAAGAGTTCGCCAGGCCAAGTGTCATGGGCGAGTAGACGAGCAGTTCGGAAAACCACTAGGTAGACCTAGACGTAGATGGGAGGATAATAGAAAAATAAACTGTAGGGAAATAAGGTGGGGGATGTGGACTGGATTTGTCTGCCTCAGGATTTGGACAAATGGCGGCCTCGTTTGAACAGAATAATGAACTTTTGGGTTCCATAAATTGCTGGGGATTTCCTTAGTGGCGGAATAAATGTTGACTTCTCAAGAAAGACTAAATTTGTTGGAGTTAGTTAATTCAGTGAGACGCACAGCAGATCACTGATGGCAGAGCCCTACCCCATTCTCATTCAGTAGTTATGTACGCATCTACAGCACGCTGCAAGAACTGACTGGTCTTTGACAAGAAGTTAGAAATGGAAGGAGGTTGCACTTCGGACTTACGAGGCCAGCTCATTTACAGACCCAGCACTGCATGTTCCTTACATTTGTTCGCTTTTATTGTCCCTAAATTTCATTTTTTTATGCTACAAGTTCAGTGTATGCGGTTATAGTTTTTGTACGTTTGTTGGGAGATGTTTTTTGCTTGCGTAATAGCGGTAACTGTTATATGCTGCTCTGGTATTCAAGCGCTGGCCTCTTGCTTCCTTCATCAGCTCGCTTTTTAGTTTTATCTCATCTTATTGCTCTCCCCTCACGTCTCTAACTTCTTTCAATCCTAAACATGCAGATTATGCGTAATTCTCTTTGACTTCCGTCGTACCTCTTTACAATTTTTGTTTCAGATTTAAATTTTCATGTCTATGTTTATGCAGTTATTATAATCAAAATTGCTGGGTTTTTGGAGTTTGTCCATCATCTGGTATTTTAAGAAATAGAAAACGTTTCGAAAACTAAATCTGTTTCCTTCCTCAGGCGAGAGGTGAGATGCGTACTTTGTTGCGTCACTTAGAGCTAACCTTAGCCCCCGAATAGCCCCTGTCAGATTCACTACAACCACTTAATTACCGGAGACAAGGTTCATTCGGAAGGAGATAACAGGAAAATATGCAATAAAAATCGTGATAAAGCACGCACATTCGTGGAACTAGTATAGAAAGGGAGGTAGAAATTTATGCTCCAAATCTAGCCAACAAAAGCAAATGCATCTCCCTCCACATTAGCCTGGTCCCAGGTGATTAAATTGCTGTAGTGAATCTGACAGGGGTTGTCTAGTAATTCAGATTGATTGTTTCTAAGGAACCCAATAGAGTAGGTGTTTCCCCCCTCACCTGAAGACGGAAACAGATCTAGTTTTCGAAACGTTGTGTTTCTGCTTTCTAGAATACCGGACGATTGACAGAGCCCGAAAACCCAGTAATTCTGAGTGTTATACATCATCATCGGAACCCTTTAGAATCCAGTTATTAGAATGTTTTCTTTTATTTCCTCAGATTTCCCGTCATGGCATATACTCGTATACTTCTCGTCTTCACAGTTCTGTCTCATTGCACTCACTTATGCTCAATGATGAATTTGGTTCCCTTGTCAGAATTTTGTCATAATTATTTTATCACATTAAGTCGTATTTATCGAAGTTAAGAAATTAGGCCACCGGTCAAGGTAGCCGAGCGGACTAAGGCATGTACTGTCTTCGCTCGCTTGGAAACCGGGATCGTGGGTTCGAATCCCACTCAGTGCATGGATGTTTGTGTTTTTCTGTGTTTGTCTACAGGTAGAGGCCTTGCGGCGAGCTGATCACTCGCCCAGGTAGTCCTACCGATTGTGTAAGATCTAGAAAAACCGAAGTGAACGGAGTTCATGGAGGTAGGCCTAGGCCCACTGGGGCTGTAGTGCCAAGGAAACAAAAAAGTTAGTCCACTTAACGTACTATGCAGAATCTGCAGGACAATTTGAATGTAAAGCAGTTACTTCGCACGTTTGTTTGTCGCGATACCGGCAAGTAGAATCTTGATCTGTACTCATAGGAGACTATTTTATAAATATATTCTCGTTGGCCTTCATATCTCTTCACTTGAAATAAGAATCTCCATATGCAAACCTGTTAAATAGAACAGATATGACACTACACATACCGAACGTGTTGGCTGTGTAGACTTGTGTTCCGGATGTGTCTGGTTCGAATCTCTCACCGAACACCGGCTGTTCTTGGATTTCCGAAGTCACTCCAAACAAATAACATAATAATGTCCCGATGAGGCTACAGTCGCTTCCTTAAGAATCCTTTTCAATTTATTAGTCATCCTGATATTTGAAGCCTGGTCTAGAAAACCGAAATTAACGGCCGTGGGGATTCCTTGATTACCCGCAGAGCTGTGTTAGCGGTGGTTTAAGCTCTTGGTAGGGTTGACCATGCTCGACATGGCGAAGGGTAGGGGCACTACGAAGGATAGCAGTTTCGTCTGAATGGCCACATGCCATGAAGGAGGCCAAGGTTCTCAGGGGACCGTGCAGCCAAGCAGTAAGTAAAAAATATCACCACATGACACGTCACGATTATGGAGTACTATGTAATACTGTTCGAACCTCAGAAGTAGCATTGCCGCTGTGTTGATATTACAGATTCTAAGAAATAAAAAATTTCAAGCATGGTGTGGTGTCTTATGGCACGATATATATACCAAGTTCACTAGATATTATTAATTTTATTGAAAATATATTACCGTTGACGAACGCATGGGCCTGATAATACCGTACGTCCCTCTTTCCTTGTAAAATACGAGAAGTAGTCTCGAAAGGAATCTGGTGTAAAGTGAGAGTAGATGTTTATTGTGGGAGTTATCTCACGACGTCCCAAATACCTAAGATTATATGGCGTTGGATTGTAGGTTGATCAATGAATGCTGAGTTGGACAGAATTTGGAGATAAGGTGTTATGAGCTAATAGGGGTTCTATATCGTAATTTTCTTGGAGGAACTGAGGAAAACCAAGATGAAGTTAAGTCGGGATAACCGGTGTCCCGGTTATCCAAGCCCAAAGCACCTTCGGAATTAAGCTTAGAGAAGTACCGCTACATCCACCTGCTCAGTAATACGATTTAGCAGTGAAGTGTAGTATTGATGCATACTGATGGTGGAAGTCTTTAGAATAGTGGGGATTCGTGATGCTTAATTAACAAATTGTGACCTATCTACCTACTGCTAGGCAACGGCTCGATAACACGTTCCCGCGGAGACAAATTCTTGGTAGGTGAACAGTCCGTTGCTTGGTAATGCGTACAACAACATGACACAGTAAAGAACATCCGGTGCTAGGCAACGGATGTTCTTTCTGTTGTGCTGTGGTCCGACCTGAGGCTTTATGACTAGAGCCAACACTAATTGACAGTTCAGTTGGAAGTCAGACTAGTTCCCGTGGAGTGTCCAAGCGGAAGAAAACTACAGGACCTCAGATAGTGATTTGTGAACTGTTGTAACCAGCTGTGTAAAGATCCAATGAATTCGATCAGGAAATCCAAAACCCATCTTATTAGTCACGCAACTTGACAGTATTCATATCCCAGAGTGACGTCAAACTCAAAGTTCTTAATGGAACATTATCATATCCGACTTGTTATCCTCTCGTTTATGACACCGTGTAGACTGGTAAGTTTGTACCAACATATTGCCTGCATGTTCAGCTGGACCGCACGGTGTCACGACCCTCGTGTCCCAGTCTCGAAGCCTCGTGATTCTGCTCCACATTGCGAGGCTGGGCACATCTCAGTAAAGTGACGTATATGGCCACGGTTTATGAAACGTATCGCAAGTGGAGAAATTGCTTATGGAACTAAAATAAATGTCATCAAAAGCAGCTTTCTCTCTCTCGAGGGAAAGCAAGACGCTACGGACCGACATTCGAAGCCAGTAGCCTGGTGTTATTGTGTACAATTTATTCCATTACTCTGTCCTGCCGCAGACTAGATCAGTCAAGGTATTTTTCGCATAGTGGGGGGTGGAGTCCAGCCGGGTCCACTCGGCACGGCGGCCACTGATTCGCTTATTGTGCCTGCCCCGCGTGATTATGATGATGGAGAATTTGGTGGAATGAAGATTTGTAGGGGAAACCGAAGTACTCAGAGAAAACCTGCCCCAGCACCACTTTGTCCACCACAAAATCCCACTTGACCAGAACCGGGATCGAACCCGGGGCGCCGCGGTGGGAAGCCAGCGACTAACCGCCTGAGCTATGCCGCGGCCATCAGTCAAGGTAGCGACTAGGCTACCATATGGGCGATCGGACAATCGGTGTTCGATTATCGGCGAATAGAGATTTTTCTCTTCACTAAACTAGCCTTGGGATCCACCCATCCTTCTGTTTAATAGCTCTTACCCAGGAGTACAGCGGCTGGGGAGTAACACCAACTACTAGCCTCCATTTAGTGAGCGCTTGAATGCGTGGAGCTATACCTCCACTACCCCATACGTCTTCTTAGTTTGGTGCTTAATTAAGTACGGTGGAAATTTAGTGTTTTTCTTAAATTTTTCCCGTGCATGAAAGGGAAGTAAATTTTATTTGTTGATCCTGAGTAGAAATATTTGTTTTTATTGATGATGATTCAGGAGGAGAAGTTGATGGTTACGAAAGTTTCGGAAGAAGTCGCTGTTCAGACATTCAGAATAACGTCACTGAATGCTGCCTTCATCATCAGTGAGTATATCTTTTACTCTGAAGATAGCGGAAACGGATTCATTGGAAAGTTAATAGCGATCCGCGAAATTACGCGTCATCTTCGCCCAGAAGAACACAATTTAGTTTTTTTAATAATGAAACATGTTGCGGAAACTGGATGTACTTCCTTACTCAGGTGTGACAGGAAAACGTAACTCGATGCGTCTGTTAGAAAGAGCAGATCTCAGTTGCCGTCTCCGAATAAGTAAAATAAGCTCTGCAAATGGAGGGGCTCCCAATTGCTAAGGAGGAATCACCCACAAGACAACGCAACATTCTCCTGTAAAACTCAGAAGATAAAGGTCGTCTGCAGGCATCTCGTAAGACTGGAATCATGGAAGTAACACACCTAGGATGACCGACAATCGAGAAGAAACTGCGAGGCGGCATCCCTCAGTAGAGTGCAGCTTTGTGACCGTTGCGAAGCAACTGATTGCTTTTGTGAATTTGTGCAGTTCCGCATAAGTGAACATACTGTCACGTGTCCGTGGTTCAGCGACCAATAATAACGGGTTCTGGATTGGATGATTGGATTTATTAATATCCTCTTTTACAATGTCTCTCAATCAAAATCAGTTACGAGTATGGGTAATCTACCCACTTTCCAAATCACTAGGACCCGCTCTGTTTTCTTCTCGTACCACGACAGACTCTGTTGTACTCCTTGTACTATTGCAGTTCTCATTCTTTGTCCTCTTTTAATTCTTCAGCACGGACCCCACGAAAAACACGTGTCGCGAGTTATTAAGAATGTGTGTTTATCGGCCCGTTGCCTAACAATAGATCTATTGTTCCGCATATATTTTACGCATTACCCCAAAACAAACTGTTTAACAAGAATCTTTCTCCGCGGGAACGTGTTTGTCGACCCGTTGCCTAGCAATGGATTCATACGTCATAATACATTTTATTCTTACCCACACATATACATGTGTAAATTAATGTTTCTTAATAAATTAATTACATGTATTTTTGTCAAACAAAATATTTATTTGAAACTACTTCACTGATTAGACGGGTGTTGCGTAACGCCCGTGGCTTATATTTGAGAGATGTTCGGTTCGATTCTTTGCCGGAATGTAGGCCATCCTGATTCAGGATTTTTTGTGTGTTTTTTCAGTTTCTTCGTTGAAATTCCTGGAGAGTAGGCCACGACTGTTTCCTTCCAAATCCTTTCAAATTCATCTATCGTTCTACCATTAGACGCCATATAATCTGAGGATTGGGAGCCTCTTAAATTGGCCCATTAAAAAAGCCGGAAATTACGTTGTGTTACATTTTGTTAAATGCTATGCCTATGTGCTTATTCAGATAAAAATGTTTAATGTCTTTTAATCATTCCTTTAGCAATATTTTGACACAAATTTATAGGATATCTCACCTTTGTTTATAAGGGCTTCACTGAGCCTTAATACAGTCCTGACTAGTCTCAGTCTCTTCTGTTTATTTATCCCCAACTGTAAATATACAGCAAGACAGGAACATGCGTTATTCTTGCTGTCTTATTGTCCTGTCGTTACACCTTCTTGCAATCGTGTCTACAAGATCCTGCAGTTGTCGATGAATGTTTTCATACTTTTTTCTTTATGGAGATCTCAATGCGCGAACAAGGCGACTGTAAAAAATTACCTACATTCCAAGCAGCAGAGAAGCAATTTAACATGTACAGGCATGTACATTAATGATGCAACATTACAAAGTAAAATAATGCTCGTAAAATATAATGACAAGATTTGCTCTTATAGTTAGATGCTACTAAGGAAATCAGAGGCCTTTACTGTTCCTAATATAAACACATTAACGGTGAACTCCTCCTCACGTTTCGTCTATCGGAATTATCGAAATGAGAATGTCGATATTTGTGTTTCGTAGTCTGTGCTAATAGTTGCGTATTGGTCCAGTATAATCCATAGTTTCGCCAATATGAAATTGGGCTTTGGTGAATTTCCTCCAAAACCCCTTATCCTACCAAGACATAAAATATGACCTCAGTATAAACTGCAACATTAATGTGAAAGGTTTTTCGTCATTGAAACAATTGGCCGAATATAAGGAAACATATCTCTAATGATATTGATTTTGGAACGGTATATTTGTGTTAGCAGTAAATTTACAAGTGTCGGAAACAACGCCTTGTGTATTTGTCTTTCCACCCGTGTTTTATCTTTGACCCGACGAACTCTTCTTTTCCAGTCCTCACCGTTATGTGAATCGGTACATTTTTCGGACTGTGTTCGTAATGAAATCATAAGCATTATGAGCAGAAGTAAGTTACTTCTCCAGTCCATAGATTCCCTCTTTTAATGGAATCCGATAGTTCGTCGCCGAGTCAACAAAAACCCTGTGAGGAAAGACATCTCATAAAAACCTGTTTAATTTCAAAATCATATCACAGATAATAGTAGGTTGGAGGATAATATTGAGATGGATCCGAGAGAGATAGGATTGTGTAGTAGAGACTAGATTTATCTGGCTCAGGATAGGGTTACTTTGAACAGTCGGCTTCGACAACTTTAGAAAATTATTGAGTAGCTGAGCGACTCGCTGCTTGTCAAGGACTCAGCTCCATGGAGTTAGTGACAGTACAGATTGGAACATCGGAACTCGATTGTCGGGACTGGAAGGTATTTTTCCCTTGACTTTCACGACCAGACCGACTCTGGGCCCCACAAAATCTCGTTTGCATCAGCATTGTGTTGGTCAAAAGGACAGTGTTCTAACTTTACTGAAGAGTGTCTAAAATGAAAATATTTCAAATTTTGTGACTTTAACATTACTCGTGGAGTTTGTTGTGATATGGGATTGCGAATATGAAATAACGTTTTTATAAATGTCCTCATTTTCTTTCGAAAAGCTCAAGCAGGATTATGGAACAAGTTTCTACGGCCTCCGTTGTGATTCCTCTGCCTTCTGAGTACCAATGTTTGGGTAGCCCCGGATGTCTCCATCTGCTGCCATGAATAACGAGTCATCAGGTTCTCGGAAACGCTGGTAACCACCTGCGAGATTCTATGGCGATGTAATCCAGAATACCTCAATTTGAATCTCAGAGGTTATATTTTCAGATGCGGTTTATATATGGCCAGGCCTCGCCCGATCTGCTTACTTCAAATTGACCTTCAGAATTATTGGAGTTAGTTGGAGGGTACAGTGTAGAATGTAAGCGGGCTCGACCCTAGATGATTGGAAGACCCTGAAATGTGGACCCCTTCTCTGTCAGTGGAGACAGGAACGTCCTTTGGCCTAAACTGTGGCATGGACTACTATGAACACTTATGTCGGACGAATTAGAAAGGTATGTACACGAGTGGGCTCTGTGCAATTAACTTGTGTAGCTACAAGTATTTTTATTACAAGGACGTCGTAATGAGGACTGTACATTCATTTCATTGTATGTATCGAGGTATTGTCTGAAGGAGTACCCGGCCTTCGCCCAGGATATATTTACTTTTCTTGTCAATATTGTACATCTACGCAGTAGTGAAAATTATAATGAAGTTATAACACTTAGATTAAAAAAATTAAAGCTCACACATGTAATCAAAACGATTAGGAATGAGGATTCGCATTTCAAAACTCTCTCGAAATATCTGCACATGTTTTTACTGTCACAGCTATGGTACATATTGGTAAAATTACGGAGCAACTTTCGTAATATGCTTGGTTGCTCGCTGTCTCATGTTCGAGGTACGGATCGGTCCCTCTCATGTTTTTTAATATTATCATCTTACCATTGGGAGCATGCGGCAGTCTAGTTCGATGGGACATTATGCTACATGCCGGAATCTTGTGGTTTCGATTTCCAATGAGGTCATTGGATTTTTCAGTCGACCTAACCCTTCCAGCCGCACTATGGACCTGGGGTCGACTCAGCCTCTAACACAAATGAGTACCAGGAATATTCCGGGGGGTAAAGGGCGGCCGGCGCGTAAGGCTGACATCACCGCCATCTGTGAGCCGATTGTATAGATGTGGGAGCCTCAACCTCTCACAACGTTATGGGCCTCCACGGCCTGTTAGAGAGATATCTTCACCTTACTTTACTTGACTACATGAACACGAACCCGGATACCGCAGTCGGTATAGCGACTGGATACGGGATGGACCACCAGGATGTGGGAGTTCAACTCCATGTAAGGTCAAGAATTTTGTCTTCTCCGCATCGTTCAGACCGGCTCTGGGGTCCACTCAACCGCCCGTCCAGTGGGTACCTGGGCTCTTTCCCCGGGGGTAAACCAGCCGGGGCTTAAAGCTGACCACTCACCTCCAACTAGTGCCGAGGTCAAGAAAATATGGATCTATACAGCCACTCCCCCATATGCCTTCATGGCGTAGTGCTTAGTTAATTAATCACAGGGACAACTTTACTTTTTACTTTACTACATGAATAATTATTGAAGTTTACCTTTACATGTTTCAGCCACTGCTGGCCAGAATGCGTAGCAAACACTACGAAGAAATATTTTTTTAAATTGCTAATGGGGTGGGACTAAATCCCTTGTACTGCGACCACTTCTGGCCTATTGTACCAGCCCCAGATGATAGCTGAGGGTGATTGTGGAGCAATTGGTGGAATGAAGATTGGGAGGGGAAACGGAAGTACTAGGAGAAAACCTGCCACAGTGCCACTTTGTCCACCACAAATCCCACTTGACCAGACCCGGGATCGAACACGGGCTTCCGCGGTAGGAAGCCAGCGACTAACCGCTTGAGCTATGGCGCGGCCTAAGAAATATTTTACTTATGTTTTTTGAAAATAATTTGTTATAAAGGGACTTTTACACATTTTACATTGTCAGTGCAGCGCAACTTGCTTTGAATGCATCAGAAATTTAGTCTCAACTTCTGATGCTTGTAGAAGTCCCTGTATGACAGCTTATGTTCAGCACATGTGTAAAGTACTGGCTGCACCTTCTGCTGGTGGTCAGTAGTGGCCGAAGCATGTAAAGGCAGACATTTGTTTAAAAGCTATGCTTATGTTATGCTCAATTAAGCATTTTGCCAAGAAGACATTCTTGACCTGGGCACTAGACAGAGGCGAGTGGTCAGCTTCACGCCCCTGCCGCTTTACTCTCGCGGGGAAGGAACTCCCGGTACCCAATGGGTAGGAGTCTGGGTGCGCCTCAGAGGCGGTCTGGACGCTGTGGAGAAGATAAATATATTTGCCCCTATTTGAAATCGAACCCTGGCATACCTTATGGTTAGCGTGAATAAAAGTTAATTTTTACCTGTTGTCTTTTTTGAATGTGGAGCTTGGTCGTGAGTGAAGGCCGTATATCTGTGTGTTGCACGTACAAGAACGGTCAGTGCTCTGAGTGCAGTACGTAACATGGAGTCTGTAACAAAGAGAGGGAGGGGGGTCGTGGGCGGGTCAGAAACCGTACGCGCGGCTTGGCGAGTTTTTACTCTATCGACAATTAATTATGGTCATAAAAAAATTCTCATTTTTCAAATTCTTTGACGCGAAAAGCCGTTGAGATCAGCGCTTTGAAGTTGAGAAATGGCATAGTGGGTTTCTGAATATTTGAAAACCATGGCAGCTGTGGCTTCCTTTTAACTCTTGTTATGCCATTGACGGAACGACAGAATTGTTCTGCCCTCTGTGTTGATATATCCCACATCTTCGTTACAAAAAACATTTCCATTATTGTCTTCTGGGAAGTGACACCGTATACTATGGTAGATGTTTACTGACTTCAGAGAAACAACTCTTTGACATGAAGATGGAAGCAGAAGTTCCTTCCGAAACGTTGATAAACATCAACGCATCACATTCCAATACGTAGCACTATTCATAGTTACCTTCTGGAGTCACTCAGATTTTACCTCCTTGCTTCATTTCTTAATTTAATTTAATTTTAACAAGAATTCGACGGTATTTTTATTTTACATGTTGGCGTTTCGAGGTTACCACTGATAGGGTTTAATTATGATAGAACTCGGCTGGTTACTTCGAGAATACGCTTCGAAATAAATATGTGAAATGTTGCACGCGTTTGCACCAAGTGCCGTTTTGCCAGTTTGTTTCAAGTTCAAGGACATAATAATAAAAGTTAGCGGGAAAGCGTTGCGGGTGCAAGTCAGCCGCGCGTGAAAACTGTTTCCATAACACAGAAATGGAGAAGGCCACGTCTGTCCACGGCTCAGTGAGGCGGTGTGGGCGCAGTTGTACACAATGCAGAGAAGGGTGAGGCTAGAAGGGGGTTCTTGAAGAGGAAAACTCCTTACTTGCCTGCTGCAGTGCTGACATGCAAACAGAGTGACCGACTTACACAATCCTACTTTTAATCCGTCTGCGTGTGTAGGTCTGTCAGCTCATTCAAATACCGGGCGCTAACAGACACCAACTGAAGAAAGGAGATGTGTACTCCAGTGGGATGCACATCATCATCACTCCGGGAGCTGAGCCCATCTTGAGAAGCCGCCAATTGTGCAGCTACTCAAGAATTCACCAGAATTTTATTCAACTCGAAGGTTCATTATCATGTTCACAAGAGCCCCACTGGTCCCTGTCCAGAGCCAGATCAATCCAATCACTACCATTCCATCCTATCTCTCTGAGATCCATTTTAATATTGTCCACCCACCTACGCCTTGGTCTTCCCAGTGGTCTCTTTCCTTCTGTCTTTCCCACCAATATCCTATACGCATTCCTCGTCTCCCCCGTTCGTGCTACATGCCCTGCCAACCTCATCCTCCTTGACTTGATCATTCTAATTATACTTGGAGAAGGGTGAAAGTTATGAAGCTCCTCGTTATGCAGTTTTCTCCAACCTCCTGTCACTTCATCTCTCTTCGGTCCAAATATTCTCATCAACACCCTGTTCTTAAACACCCTCAGCCTGTGTTCCACCCTTAATGTCAGAGACCAAGTTTCACACCGATACAGAACCACGGTCAAAATTATAGTTTTGTATATTCTAATTTTTATGTTTTTGGACAGCAGACGAGAAGACAAAAGGTTCTGTACTGAATGGTAGCAAGCATTGCCCGAGTTCAATCTCATCTTAATTTCCACCTGAATCAAATTTTGATCAGTTACTATTCCCAAATATTCGAACTGTGCCACATTTTCAAAACATCTCTTTCCTATCTTCATGTCATGATTTTGCCCTGCATTTTGGTGACGAGTCAGAAGCATATACTCAGTTGAATACAGAGAGTTACAAATTTCATTCATTTCAGTTTTCCCGCATTTTGTTCGTAAGGTGATGGCACAGTTGTCTCTGTGCTTAATTAAGCAGCACGCTATGAAGACTTACAGCGGAATTGAGATACGAACTTTGATGGTGAGGTGGGAAGTGAGCTTCGCTCCACAGCTTCTTCACATCTTAGCCTCCTGTACCAGGTGGGTGGGAGGATGAATGGGGAAGAGAATACCTCGCCTTCGTCGGAAATCGAACCTCTATATATCTGTGATACAAGTCGCAGCTTAGCTACTTAGTGACTGAGACATCTCGCCTGCCTCTTTGCTGGCTTATTTGCAGAGACAAGTGTTTTGTCATGAAGTTAATCGCATACAATATTAGTTTATTTACCTATTCACTTATTTGTTTACTCAACAAAAATGATCTAATATTCAACTGAACTGATATATTAAGAGTTTCAGCTAACTGTGAAGGTTTTTACTTCCCTTTGTTATTATTAGTGCATCCAGGACAATGACCAGTAAATAAAAAAACGTTGTCAGAAATAATAGTAACTTTCCTGTCTTGCGACCGAAGCCGGTACGGGGGTTGGGGTTTCTCTTTAACAATGCCAGTGAGTCGAGTTTCACCCTTCAACCCTCCGGAGCATGAAGCTACGTATATATCCGAAAAAACATTTACAAGTTTAGCTTCTGTTTTTCAAGAAGCAGTCTTATCTCAAACCGGTACATTCTGTTTTCGTCAAATAATCGCGGCTTAATGTGAGAATCACACGAAATCCATAAATGCATTTTTTAGGCAGAGTATGGAATCTATTACCGTTAAAGAATATAGTTCATATAATTATTACTGTGCTTTACAGGGGTACGACAGGTCCTTAATCCGCAGGAAGAAATTTCTGTGTCCATTGACAAACACAGCTGATGTTTGTTGCGCAACATTTATGGGTCTCTTAACTATGTGGAGCATGAAATTAATGTCAATAACATTTATGCATTCAGTTCCTACTCACAGAAATACACGGGTTCATTACAAAGACCAGCTTCTTAATGCTGTTTACGGGAAAAAATGCAGATTATTACGAGAATTGTAAGAAATGCATAACCTAAATTCACTGTGTGAGAAGCTGAGCGCCTTCTTATGTTGAAGAAAGTGATACGGGCGCGCGTTGATGGGCTTAAGTAGTTCGGTATTCTCAGTACGAATGAAGTGTATAGGAGTGATGTTTGCTGAGCAACGTTAGTACATCCTTCAGCCATACATAAGTCCGCCCTAATTACAAGCACTTCACAACAATGTACTCACTTGCTGTTGCGAGAAAGACGGCGATAGAGAGCAGCACCGTACGACCCCACATCGCTCCGTTGTGATGACGAGTGGCTACTGGAGCACAGGCAAGGCCGGTCTTCACTCTTGTACTTCAGCAGGCACAGCAGCAGAGAAATCTGCCCCACCACTTCACTGTCGTCATTATTATAATCGCCTTACTCTCTAACCCAAAACAATTGGACCATATCAAAGAGACTGTGACTGTTGGTTGAAGGACCAGGTTCGATATATGGGATTTGTAGTGAGCAGGCAAAGTTATTGCCACTTTTTCATTTAAAACTTCTGTTCTTTCAGTGAAAGGTGTGTCAGATATTTACATGGGTCAACGGTGAAGTCTAAAGAATAAAGGTACAATTGTAAAATACATTGAAACACTTGCTTTCCTTCAAATATTGCACTGAACATTTAATTAAATTGAGTTCTAATTTGTATTGGGCCGATACGTCCTTAACACACGGTTCTTATGGTTTTAGATTCTGAAATGTGTAAAATTGTGTGTATTCCTTCAAATGATCAAGTGTCTCCTTTTAATTCACATGATTTCTGTTCGCATATCCTAAATTTTTGCATTTACAATATTTTTATTTTATTTTCATATTTAAAGTTAATTTCAGATAAATATATTCGTGTATCTTAAGCTAAACATTGTTATTGAAACTTATTATTATTCTATATGCTAATTTATTATTAGTGACAGCTGTTTATTAAGTACGGTGAGGACCGCAGGAACCCTTTATTCTGAGTAAGTCCTCAGCTGAGTACAGAAGTCCTGATGTTGTGCTGCTCAAACGTTACAGTGACTCTCAGAGATGACTGAGGAGCACCGATAGGTTAATGTTTGGATCGTGAGAACCGCGATTTTCGGATAAATCTGCCTCACTGGCTTTTTCTCAGCCACGAATCCCAGGTATTGAATCTGGGTCTCTGAGGTGAGAAACTGTGTGCAATGCGCCCCTTTCTTTAGCACCAGCATTTTTTTAATTCTCTTAGTTGGGGTGGAGTTCAACTGGGTCCACTCGGCACGGCGGCCGCTAATTGGCCTATTGTAGCCTGCCCCGGGCCATTATGATGATGGAGAATTTGATGGAATGAAGATTGGCAGGGGAAACCGAAGTACTCGGAGAAAACCCACCCCAGCGCCACTTTGTCCACCACAAATCGCACTTGACCAGACCCGCCATTGAACCCGGGCCGCCGCAGTGGGAAGCCAGCGACTAACCGCTTGAGCTATGGCGCGGCCTTAGCACCGGCATGGTTCGTGGTTCGTGTCCCGGTGGGAACTAGTCGACCCGGAATGCTGGGTCTGGACAACGTGCAGTAAAGAACGAAGGGGTGGAGGGGATACGGAGGGAGAAGAGGAAAGGTGCAGGAAGATGAAAGAGGAAGATGAGGCGGAAATATGAAAGTATATGAGTGTGGGTAAAAGGGAAATAACGAAGAGGTGAAGTAGGAGAAGAGAAAAGGAAATAATAAGAAGGGGTATTAAATAGAATGAAGAGACTCAGGAGAAGAATAACATGAAGAGGAAAAGAAGAGACTCAAGAATGTTAATAGAAAGAAGCAGTAGGAAGAAGAAGAAAGAGAAATAATAGACGGAATATGAAAGAAGGAGAAGAGCAAGTAAACGAGGAATGTAAGAAACCAAGAGTATAGGAGGATTAGAAAGAAGTAGGAAGAAGAGAAGGAAATGAGAACATGGGGCAGAAGAGTAGGAATATAGAAAGAAAATGCAGGAGAGAAAGAACACGAATGGAGAAGAGCATGGAGGATAGAAACAAACAGGATAATAGAAACAAAATGGAAATTGGACAGAGGGAACAGAACGCGAAGTACATGAAGAAAAGGAAAAGCGTGGAAATGATGAAAATAAGGGAAATGGACTTAGAAGTGGGAGGTGAAGCAGAAAACGACGACAATGGCAGAAGAAAAGTGAGTAAAAGTGTTTGAGGAGGCAGGCAAGGATTCAGAAGTAAAGTCGTTGCTCTTCCTCGCCGTCCCCATGCGTGTGGTGTTCGGAAAATTACAGCGTCACAAAAAAAGATAAGTTTTTCCTACTACTTGCTTTGGCTCACAAATGGACGTTCTGATGGACGCGTCTGCAAATCTAACAAGAATTGTAGGTTTCTGAACCGTAGAGCGAACACAGCAGGTGGACTGTGCGACAGCTGGCTTCTGCGCCAGTGGTCGCCGTGTTTATATCACAGTACTGACCGACAGACCGCAGATATCACGGGCTGTCCCAAATACGAACCAACTTACGCGCTAGCCCATCATTACGTTGAAATGTAATGTGAAATATACCGGAATTGGTAGATAACAAACTGATTTGAACAGGGCCGTGCAAACTACGACCGTGTGATGCATTGGGCCTCCCCCCTTTATTTATTTATTTTTATTATTATTTACCTAACCCTTCCAGCCGCACTATGGCCCCGAGGTCGACTCAGCTTCCAACAGGAATGAGTACCAGGAATCTTCCCAGGGTGTAACGGTGGTAGGCGTTTAAGGCTGACAACCTTACTGCCATTTCTGAGCAGACTGTCTAGAGAAAATATTGGAGCCTCGATGTCTCACAATCCTATGGGCTTTCACAGCCTCTTACAGGATAGCTTTACCTTAACTTTCTTACCATGTAACTGCAATGAATATTTGCCATGATATTGTTTGGGAATTATACCAGTATTCTTAAAATTAAAACTGAGAAGCTTATCTGTAACTGCAAGCAACGCTATTTGTTGTACTGTGTTCGTGTGTAATGGCATTCAAGATCCTTATAACATGTTTCCGCATATTAAAACATACTTAAATTTGGCTTGACCTTAATACAGCCCGGAAAAAAATGCTTGTATGATGCTACCCTTCGGCTTCATGGCCTACCCACCACTGGACTTGAACTAAGAAAGGGTGTTGAAATTCTCGTGAGACTTGCTTCTCTCTTCGGTATATATTTAATTACAGGATGTGGAGGACTGACCACCCTCTCGAAATAATTAATTCCATGAAAGGGTTTTGTATAGTAAAAGAGTATCCCAGTTGTAGTCATTCATATATAACAACACTGACGGAATACGTGGAAGTGTGAGTCTTCCTTTAGAACTTAACAGTTACTCTGTTAGTCAAGAAATTACCAGAAATTTATGAAGGCCGAAGATTCAGTGCGAAATGGACAAGAGCAAGCTGAACCAATTCAGCAACCTCCAATGCTATTGCTTTAAGATCCGTTTTAAAATTATCCCCTATCTGCGCCTAGATCTTCCTAGGATCTCTTTCCTTCTGGTTCTCCCAGCAAAATTTGTATTTATTTATCTTCTCTCCAGTGTTTTTCTACATGCGTTCCCCATCTTGTCCTCAGTGATTTGATCATTCTAACAATATTTGACACAGAGCAGAGATTATGGAGTTGCTGATTATGCAGTTTTCTCTAACCTCCTATTACTTTCTCCCTCTTTAATTCCAAACAATCTCTTCAGCACCATTTTCTCAAACTTGTTCAGTTAATGGTCTTCCCTTAACATGAGAGACAAGGCTTCAAACCCATACATATCTACAGGCAGAATTTTAACGGTACAAACATCCCCGACTTCAATCTGCTCTTAATTTCTTGACAAATGCAAATTTTGATTTCTTCATGTATATTTCGAAATATTTAAATCTTGTCGCTGTTTAGCAAGACATGGGAACAAGTAACTGTCGCTGGCTTCCCATCGCGGCGGTCCGGATTTGATCCCGAGTCTGGTCAAGTGGAATTTGTGGTGGACAAAGTAGTGCTGGGGCGGGTTTTCTTCGAGTACTTCGGTTTCCCCTGCCAATCTTCATTCCACCAAATTCTCCATCATCATAATCACCTGGGGCAGGCATAATAAGCCAATCAGTGGCCCCCGTGCCGAGTGGACCCAGTTGAACTCCACCCCTGCTACATTTGTTCATTTGTAGTTTATTTAAAAAACATCTTTTTTCTTAAGTAAGTTTCTAGAGCGTCTAACGCTCGGATGATAATGAATCGTGAAATGTCCAGGATTGGGAAGCCGTCGTGTTGTAATGTAAAATGTAATCCCGTAATTTGCCTGGAGGCACTCAAGTAACCCAATAGCACCTTCATGAAATTATGCTTGTACTTAATTTAGCGCACTTCATGAGGATGTACGGCGGACTGGAGGGATACCTCAACGAATTCTTTATGGAGATAAATGGTCAGCATCACGACTTGGCCGCTTTTAGTACAGGTATAGCTAAGAGGTCGTGGAGCCCATAGGGCTGAAAGACGTCGAGGCTTCCACATTTTCGAGATAATTGGCTCACAGATGGTGCTGATGTTGACGCATGTACAAGCCCCTTATACCTATTCGGTAGGAGATTGTGTGGGCCCCCGAGCCGGTTTGGACACCCTGGCGAGGATAAAAATTTCTGCCTCTGTCCAAAATCGTTCTCCAATGATCCGGTCTTCCAGACCATAATCCAGTCGCTACGTACCGGATGGGTTAGCATAGCGGTAAATCTCTAGGCTCGTATCCAGTATATACTGTAAACCGGGACACGGCCATCTAGCTTAGGTTTTTAGGGGGTTTCCCTATTCCTTCCAGACAAAGTTTAGGATAATACGTAAAATTGGCCACGAACACGTCCTTGAAATTTATCAATCATTGTATAATTCGACACTGGTCTAGCAAATAGCATCATAAAGTAATCCTGTAAGCCAAACAGTCCAGTGACTGTACTGACTCAGCTACTTCAGAAATGGTGACAGTGTGTGCCAATATGTACGGTTCTTATGTCGCTTATGCAGCTGACACGTTTGTGCCCTTCTCGCTATCATTAAGACGAGACGTGGCTAGGCTGCAGGAGGTGTCTCGCTTTCAGGCGACAGGCTAAGTGTCGGGAACCCCCGCTTCCTAAAACAGTTTCTCTCATTTTGATTCTTCCTTATATGGCCTTTCGTTCCCTTTAAGTAACGATTTATGACATATTTATCTAAGTTGTTTATGTTATGCAGGATACAATTTAATTCACAGGGGTAGTCTTAGAAGTGCACCTTCTTGTCGTGTCCATAGAACGGCGTTTTTTACGTCGTCACATATATTCAGTTCTTCTAAAACATGTGCCTGCACACTGAACCTTGCAGCCACCTGCTCACTCTGATTTCTCGCTCACGGATATTTCTACGTTCCTCCGAAACGTCGGTTTACACAACATATACACGGCGCCACATACCAGAAGACGGCATTCTTCACGGTAATAAATCTTCGGGTTCCGTAAAATTTTGGGAAACTCTTGAGTAGCTGCACAACTGGCGGCTTCTCAAGAAGGGCTCAGCGCCACGAAGTTAGTCAGTTAGATCTAAGTTTAACCGACTTCGTGGAAACGTCAGTGAAATCGTAGCGTTACATCTGGGAGATAGTACTCGTCATAGTCACAGCTACGAGAACATAAACTTCAGGAGTTCGCGTCATCGACACGTTGGAAGACTACGAAACTCGCCGAAGACTTAACTAATATCGCTGTTTCGATGTTGCATTAACAAGTATGTTTGGGGCGCACCATAGCCCAAGTGGTTAGACGCTGGCTTCACACCGCGGCGGCCCGTGTTCGATTCCGTGTCTGGTCAAGTGGGATTTGTGGTGGACAAAGTGGCGCTGGGGTAGGTTTTCTCCCAGTACTTCGGTTTCCCCTGCCAATCTTCATTCCACCAATTGTAGAGGGCCCTATGGGGGGAAGGGAGGACAACAGAGCGAATCGGCCCACGCCTCTGACCTGGGCGGAGCCCCTAATACTCTTATTCAATTTCAAACATTATGAAAAGGAACTTAGAAGGTTGATTGTTATTCTTGCTCTTTCATGTGTATTCATTTGCATTGTTTACGTGACAGAAAATCTGATTAAATCTATTTATTGTGTATATATTCATTAGTTATTTGGCTTTCGGGGCGGAATGGAACCTCACATTGGTGACGGTCCCGGGCTCGAACTTACTCCCTCAGGTCCTGGAAATATAATTACCTGTTTGTTGTAATGCCTTCTGGGCGTCGCTTTGCTACCAGATTAGTTGCGAATTGTTTCCATGAACTAATTTGACTCTTGCGCTACGCACCTGTTATTGTCACAGTAATGTTGTAAAACTCTAACCATTGCTGTTGAAACCGAGATGTTCTAGTACAGATATTAGAGATGTGTTACTTGATTATGAAACCCATTCATTATAATGTGATGTTATGAATTTCGTTATAAATGTGGCAAGTTGTGCATTATGCTTCAAGTGATCTTTAATTTGAGCTAATTATCGCGTAATAAGAACACTGAAAATAAGTGTGAGACTAATTCGTGCCGGTGAGTGACGTAAGATTTCAAATTTATTATTATTATTAAGTTACCCTTAAAACCATCTCATAATTTAGGAAACTGTTTATCCATTATGATAATGTCTTACACAGGAGATTGTGTTTTGAAATGAAGTGTGTAAGTTACGGAAGTGAATTATTAGAGGTACAGCGAGTCTCGTTGGAGCTTATCAGGATACCAGTTACATTCCACATACTGGTGGCAGCTTCCTTGACGGTAAAGCAGGCCGTAGCCTGACACTGACCTTTCGCCTCCCTCCTGAATTTGGTGATGTGCGCCTTAACTTCACGCCTCATAGACTCTGATAAAATTATGAGGATTGGTGGAATAGCGTTCATGCGTCTGCTGCACAACAAAATGTATTGAAGGTTCTGTTCTTCGTTAAGCACCACGCCACGAAGATGAATTGGGGAGTGGAGATATAGGTCCACGCATTCTAAACCTCGGCATTAGATAAAGGTAAGTGGTTAGTTTAACTCCTCGCCCCCTTTTTTTCCTTGGCACTACAGCCCCCAGTGGGCCTAGGCCTACCTCCATGAACTTCTCCGCTCACTTCGGTTTTTCTAGATCTTACACATTCGGTAGGACTCCTTGGGCGGATGATCAGCTCGTCGCAAGGCCTATACCTGTATACAAACACAGAAAAACACGCACACACAAACTAAACATCCATGCCTTGAGTGGGATTCGAACCCACGATCACGGTTTCCAAGCTAGCGAAGACAGTACATGCCTTAGACCGTTCGGCTACCGTGACCGGCCCTCGTCCCTTTAGCCCCCTGGAAATACTTCCTTGTACTCGTTGGAGAGATCGATGTTTGGGATCCATAGCTGATCTGGATTATGTGGAGAAGAGAAAAATCGCTTATCCCTTACAGGGATGTTTCTCTGGTTCCCCGTCATCCAGCCCATCGCCCGGTTACCATACAGCAGGATATAAGTTTCTCTCAGCGGTGACTATGAAGGATTCTCGCTTTTGGGATATAACGCCGTGCAGTCCGTTGAAAATCAACCGGCGTTTCAGAGGAACATGTATGTTTCACACGGGTTTTTTTCCTTGGCTTATTCTTCGACCCTGAAGGTAGGAGCGACATTTTCCTCCGAAACGTCTGTTGACTTTCAAAGGACTGCACGGCATTCTATAGCAGAAGATACAACACTTTAGTTCCTGTATTGACTTTGTCCTCATCTCTGAAGGTGTACGCCATGTGATGCTCTGAAACGCGAGGCTCCCTCTGAAGTACACTGCGTTACAACCCAGAAGACTACATCCTGTCAGGCATTTTCATGCACACGGGGCCTGCATATCATTGGAATAGCAATGCTTTGTTATGCAGTGGGATGTTCTTGAGACGAGCGGACGGGTCTTATCCTTGCCACAGCGAACCAGGAGCGCGCGAAAGAGAAATGAGAGAGAGAGAGGAGAGGGGCGCTGGACACGATGTCAACAGCACAGAGGCTATTGTAATAGCACCTGAAATGCGTGTCTAATCTGATGGTGTTCTAAAGGAAGGGAGCTGGCGGAAAAACGCAAAGAAGCGAGAAACGAAAAGAAACAGAAGGTTAATCTCAGATGAGACATTTCGTCCTTTATACCGAGACACCGGCGTCACCAGCGCAGCATGCCGCACGCAGTACGAAGGGTTGGACAGGCAATCAAGCAATCATATAATATCAATCGTGTTCTATACGAATTCTATACAGAAAACATCGATAGAAGCCAGAATGTCTACAAATTAAGCAGTCCACAGGCAATTTATACATAAGCAAGTAGCTCTCTAATCTCTCAGCTATAAAAAGGTAAAGGTATCTCTGTAACTGGCCGTGGAGGCCCATAGGGTTATGAGACGTCGAGGCTCCCACATTTCCTCTAGACAGTCGGTTCACAGATGGCGATGAGGTGAGCCTTACGCGCTTGCCGCCCGTTACCCTCAGGAAGTTTCCTGGCAGTGCAGCAGGGTTATACCCTGCTCCTGTCATCTGGCAGTGGAGCAGGTTTTTCTTCGAGTTCTTTGGATTTTCGGTGCTGCACGCCGCTCAACTTGCCTCCTGTTTATGTTTGTTCCTTGCTTTAGATTACTTTTCGACCCTGAACATATCTCCAAAACTACACGGCCTTACAACTCATAAGTCCATTCTCTTCATAGCAACTGCTGTGAGAACCACAAATCATTAATGTAGCATGGAGGTTTATACATCTTACAGAACTACAGATATGGTAACTATGCAAAAAAATGCGGATGTTATGTGGAAATTATGACAAGATGGGATGCTATACTAGTGGAATTTATACACTGAAATACCCAGTGAATATTCCTATTAAGTGAGAACACTTCGAAAGGAACATTAGGCGCAATAACTTTGGATGGAATAGAGTTGTGAGCATTATGTACAAAGGCTCACACAGTCTTCTGTTCGGGCGCTGTTCAGCGATGTCAGTTTGTTCCAGTAGCTCTTTATTCGCAACTCTCAGGTATTTCTGCCCAGAATTATTAATGTTTATATTCAAGGGTTCTCAATTGGAACAGTCATTCTGTGTTGCTGTTTGCGTGATTATTACGGTACAAATATAACGCGCTTTCAGAATTCAGCGGGAGGTCTCAGCATATGTTATAATACGTATTAAGTTTGAAATGTTAACTTTCCCTGATTTATTCCGTATTTCGCTGAAAGTCCTACACGTTATAGAATGATACTGCAACACCGAATTTCGGCGGCATCTCCCTCGAATAACATGCCCAAGCAGGAAATCATAATCTGTCTCTGTTGTAGAGTACACTACATTTCACATGGCCACACGAAAATGTATCAGTACTCAGAGGGTGTGTGCGACTGGTTGAAAGTAAAGACTGCTCGCTCATTAGTGACCTGCAACATGTTAACGCTTAACAGTTCTTGGCTGTGGTAACTGCAATTTGTGTAATGACAGTGATAAATCTGTGTTTACAGAACTTGTATAAATATAAGACCATAACTTTTCGCCAATCTCAGTAGAGACGTGAACACAGTTAGAGGAGCCCAGACATCATAATTCTTCCCAGGGCTTCTTATTTCACGTGCTCTTTTAATAAACCAATGGTACATAAACAAAGTAACACATGACCATGAGCTACTGTGTTGAACTGTGTTCGTTATCCAGTGATCCGATGTCTATCGGAACGCGTGACCTGGGTTCAGTAGCCTTGAAGCCCGATATTCGACCCCAGCCCGAGGCCTGTAGTGAAGTTTCTGTTCTCTGATATCTCTGGACGACCTCGAGAGTTTTACATTATAAAAAGCGAACAAGACCCGTGTAAATATTTGTCGAAATGTAAAGTAAATCTTGAGGGAAGAACAGTGTTACCTCATTCCTGCAAACATGCAAATTCGTGTAGTTATATTACAGCCACTACGCGAACGAGTGTTCGTCACCGTTACTTATGGATAAGGACCTTTACATAGTAGTAATGGTAGTCCCTTCCCAGCATTTTATGGAACCCGAAAGTTCATTACCGTGTTCACAAGAGCCCTCTAGCGGTCTCTATCCTCAGCCATATCAATCCAGTCCATACCATGCCATTCTATATGTCTGAGATCCATTTTAATATTGTTCACCCACCTACGCCTTGGTCTTCCCAGTGGTCTCCTTACTTCCGGCTTTCTCACCAATATCCCACAGTAATAGTAGTAGTAGTAATGCGATAGAAACTTAACTAGAATCCGCTTTCAACATACTCCCAATACCCATAAGCCGGTGGGAAATTCATGCGCACATACACTGCGCCGTGGTTCATGAGGCTGCTTACGCAAGGTATGGCGTACTCGTGTTCATACAGCGGATGGACTTTATATTCACTTCGCTTGGGACACCGAGGAGGTGACTGATGGATTAATATTGATAATTTTCATTTCATACATTCTGTTGTGTTTATTATGTACAATTCTTTATTGGAATCCGTCGTGACACAACAACATAATATACAACTGCACAGCAATATTATCAATACGAAATCAATAGTTAATCACAATAAATTTAACAGCTATTATTGTCACAACATTTCCAGATTAATATCAAATAATACTATCCCTATATCACGGCCTCCAAGCGGTTTACTATAGGTATACATGTCTTTAATATACCGCTCTACATCCGCTGGATTGCAACAGCTGACTTCTTAACATGAAATATCACACGAAGAGTTTTTAACTATATTTTATTACCTCGTACATAACTTTCCTTTTATAATTCATTGTATTTTTATAGCTTTTATATTATAGTGTGCCGGTCACGGTAGCCCAGCGGTCTAAGGCATGTACTGTCTTCGCTCACTTGGAAACCGGGATCGTGGTTTCGAATCCCACTCAGGGCATGGATGTTTAGTTTGTGTGTGTGCGTTCTTCTGTGTTTGTATACAGGCAGAGGCCTTGCGACGAGCTGATCACTCGCCCAAGTAGTCCTACCGAATGTGTAAGATCTAGAAAAACCGAAGTGAACGGAGAAGTTCATGGAGGTAGGCCTAGGCCCACTGGGGCTGTAGTACCAAGGGAGGGGCGATATTATAGTGTAACATAGTGTCAAGTATCCAGTTCTACTGAAATGCAGTTCAACAGTATGTGAATATGGTAATCATGTGTTTTACCTGATGATGGCTTTAGAAGTCGAAACATGTAGGTAAGGTAATGTTGATCTTGAACGTTATGTTGTTGTGTTACGACGGGTTCCAATAAAGAATTGTAGCTTAATACTGAGATGAAGGAACGACGCGGTAGTGTGAGTAGCAACCCTGCTTCATATTTTGGAGGCACTGGGTTCAAATTACGGCCAGGAAACCAGTTTCTATGGTTCATCTTAGTCCCTGAAAACAAATGCTGTCATAGTTGGCCCACCTGCAAGTAGACGATGTGGACTTCCTTCCTTTTCCTAACAGTGCATCTTCAGTAAATGTTATATACAGTCTGAGCCACTGAGCGAATCCTTGCGTGGAAGGCTGAAATCCTATTTAGAGGATCGGTGAATATGCTCCTTATTAACAGCAGTGTTCCTGCTCATCAACACGAGAGCCTAGATTTGGTGATTATCTCATGAAGTAGGTCTTCGCGCAGGCAAAGTCCTTGTGACTTATGAATGCTATGACATTTCTTTTTATTGCAGGTGGGGTGGGACTAAGTCCCTTGTACTGCGGCCACTTTGGCCTATTGTACTGGCCACAGATGATAGGTGAGGGTGATTTTGGAGCAATTGGTGGAATGAAGGTTGGCAGGGGAAACCGAAGTACTCGGAGGAAACCTACCCCAGCGCCACTTTGTCCACCACAAATCCCACTTAACCAGATCCGGGATCGATCCCGGGCCGCCGCGGTGGGAAGCCAGCGACTAACCCCTTGAGCTATGGCGCGACCACTTGCTACGACGTAACTCAAAGTGTTTAGTGGAAAGAAGCGCCATGATAGTACACAGAAGAAATATTGTGGTCGTGGCGAAAGGGATCTCTTAATTTTGACGGATTGACATGTTCTTAGTCGCTTTAAGACGAAAACGTGATTTCTGGAGTGACGTCAGTCAGTCTGTGTCTCCACTATATGTCTGTACCCCTATATACTTACTCATTACGGCTACATAAACGCCTGAATTGATTTTTTAAGAGATTATTCATTGTAGGTCGAATTTAAGTGACTATGAACATTCTACCTCCGAAAGCATTGCTTCTTCCTAGGTTCCACAAAGAAAAAATTTCAGTTTTATTGTAAACACCTGCAACGAATTGGATTAAATTTCAATCCTTATAGAGATCATTTCCATGAATAAAACCGCATACCTGCTACCTTCGTATAATGGTACACAATCTAGTGGCCCGAACGCAAAATATCAGTTTCTGGAAAACAACTTTGACAAAAATAATGATTTTTCTGGAATATTTATTTTAGAATAGCAGAAGGCTTGCGATCTGTCAGGTTTATAGGAGAAGTCCGAAGAAGCGTTGGCTAAATAAGAATACTTCTGTTGCACGTATAACTTAGTTTTATATACACGTTAGTTGAGCAGGTCACTACGGAGTCATTGGTCTTCTCGAGCGTAGAAAGGTTTGTCCAGAGAAACCTTCCTCCTATCTGCTGCTAGCAACAGAAGGTCGTTACTGGTCTTTCTCTTTTGCCTACGGAGTTAACTATCCAACTAGTTACGTTAATATAAAGCCTTACACTTTTAAAATAAGAAGCCTTGAAAGTAAATACTTGACCAGACTAAGCGACCTTTCTGACGGAGGATAGGAAGAAGGCTCAGTTGGGCACGCAGAATCGCTGGCCACGGTACAACCATCTTGGTTAAAGGTTACGGTAAAAGGAAGGAAGCAGAAGTGTTTATTTTTACCCACCTGCTTCACAGAGAAGTAATTTATTTCTTGATTCCATGACATTAGCCACCGGATGCATAAAAATAAGTTCATGTGGTTATTTATTGAGTTAGGTGGGCGTACGAATACATTGCCTTTACTTAGCTTCTGTTTATATGCCGTTAAAGTCTGAATTTCTTCCAAATAATGTATGCATATCTGCTCATCCCTCAGAAAAAACACCACCCCAGTTCCAGCGTTTACCGAGGCTATGTGGAAACAGAAAGAAGTCCTACGAAAGACGCAGCGATAGTCCACTTTAACCGTTTAAATGCCGTATTTCAAATTGAAGAATAAAAAATCCATTGCATACCTCACAGGAAACACATTACGTCTCCCCTAGAAAGTCCAACCGATTTCTGCTGTTTAAGCAAAAATCGCTGTTTATTGTGAGAACCATACGAACACACAACTACGCTGTGTCAGCAGAATGCTAGAGCAGGTGGTGTACATAGTAACCACCGAGTTTTAGAGGGATATACATACAAATGTCGCGCTTACAGAAATTAAATTTATATACAATTTTTGTAAATGTGAGATTTATCAATGATATTACGCAATTTTATGTTAGAGAAGCCAGGATCTGTGTACGGTTTAGATGTTGCTTGAACGTAAGATATGTTGTAGGTCACAAATGAGCGAGCAGTATTTTGTATTAGTCAGTCACGTTTATTTATAATATTGTCACTTGTGCGTGATATACATGGGGTTTGGGCTGGGATGATTGGTTTTATTGACACCTTATACATTCAACTCGGGACTACAAAAAATTATAGCGCTACCGATATTTTCACACTTTTCAGGTCACTGTTACACAAGCACTAGGGTTCTCAGTCTTCATTAGTCGTATCCTGGCAACGGATTTATAACATCTCACATGAGCACACATGAAGTCTTCTTTGCGCAGTCTAATTTCTTTCTTGTCGTTTCTTCCCATTCACTTTTTACTGTCATCTCTCTGTTCCTTGCTGCAACTACCAATTCCGGAACTCAATTCCAATTTCTCTGCTCCTAAGCTCATATCCTGGCAGGCTGTCGCCTCGAAACTCAACTAACTCAAACGATCTTTGTTCTTTTATAAAACCTCGGCACGGACCATTGTGAAAACACTGCCTCTCTATTGTTGAGATCGCGTGCTTTCAGCGCCTTTGCATAGCAACGGAAGTTATTCAGTTGTTGCTTGCGTATTGTTTGCCACGGGATTGTGTTTACCGAGCAGTTGCCCAGCAATGGAAGTCTCCTCTGATTTCACTTTCTGGCGTCATGTTACAATATTTGTTATGGATATGTCAAGTGTAGTGTACGATATAAAGGAAACGGTTAACAATTGACCATTTCTGCGTGTTTTTCTTGGGGGATTGCGTTAAACGTTGACCTCAACACATAGTTCAATAACACGTAGGAATTTGAAAGTATGGGAAAATATTATTACGATAGCTTATATGACTTCCACCTGAATTATCAACTTATGTCTCACTGATTTTTCTATTGAGGACTGTGGCTACCTTAGCTGAACTGTATATGGAAACACCTGACTCTACAGGAAGTGAAGACATCTTAATTGTGGAGGAGGGGAAAATAATCATTAAAGTACTTCACATACTTCTGTGGAAAGAAGGAACGAATACACCTTGAGGACAAATAACACCATGATGGAGTACATAGGACGTGGCGCTGTTAGTATATACTTGTAACACACACAAATACTTGACCGTGTGCTCAGTTCTAAGATCAGTTAAGTAGAAAGTTGTTACAAACAGTGATGGATAAACGGAATCTTAGTAGCCTGAACATACTCGTATTGCGTGTGGAGACATTTTATCCTCTAGGGCCACTGTAAAAACAAGTGCAAAGAGCAGGAGAACTGGCTTATATGTGGCCTTTCTTCATAGCCAAAAGCGCCGTCTATTCACAGTTGTTGAATTCGGAATCATTATGTGTACATAAAAAGAAATTTGTTCTTCATGACAAGGTTATGTAGAAGAAGAATTATTTGTATGTATTCAGCGACATGTGTTCCTGAAATTAGCGTGTAAAATAAATTCAGTGATATTGCAAGAACTGACATTCATCTAGTGGCGAGCTCAAGATTGGTGGAGATATACCTCTACCCCTTCCCATACTTCCATAACGTAGTACGTAATTTCTTGATTATTTCAGCACAGGGGCAGCTGATTCTCCTTTATATTTGATTTCATTGTAAAGTTTTGTATGGGGGCGAAACTCGTCTTCACATTTGAAGAAAAGCATAGACAATGGAGTGTGAGATCTTGGCGCTGAGAATTGCTGAGATGGAGGCAGGGGCAGTATCCAGGAGGAAACTGCATGCTCTTCTCATCTGGGCTCACAATTCGTGCTCTCGGGAAATATCATTAGGATTTACAAATGAGGGTGGCTAAGATGGACGAGGCATTGGAGAGAGGATGGACACATGCAAATATTTGATAGGAAACCATGAGGGGAAAGATACCTCAAGGAAGACACACGCAGCTGGAAGGGTGTGGAATGAATCTTAAAGAAATGAGATGGGGTGTGTGCTGGACTCATCTGGCTTGGGATAGGGACTAGTTTTGGGTTCTGTGAACACACATTGAACATTCTCACAAGCTGAGGGACCGTTTCCTTATCGAGAATGTTCGAACTCCGTAGAGTTAAGTAGATACAATTGTAGCAATAATTTACAGTTTTCTTTATTTGTCCAAAAACCCCCACAAAATTATTTGAGTCAAAATAACCAATTTATACTTCCTTGTTTACGGTTAGAGATCTGATCTCGCTAAGAGTGACATAAATTTTATCTCAGTTCAATCTGTAGAAACACCTTCTTCGAAGTTCTTATTTTCAGACAATTCGACCCACTTATTCTTGTTGTGAACAATTTAGTTACGGGCGCCTTGGTCTCGGAAATGTACTAAATCACGTTAGAATTGATGACTTTGTGATGAAGGCGGTTGTAAGGACCTGCCTATCTAAAAGAAGAAATGTATTCTGTGTTTTAATATGGAAATCAATATGAAATCTGTCATATGCAAGATTGTTATTATTACAGTGGATCATACTGAACTGATCTGGTTATAATGTGTGTCCAATGACCATATTTTGTGCTAGTGATTTTGGAA
Source organism: Cryptotermes secundus (assembly GCF_002891405.2). Classification (NCBI taxonomy): domain Eukaryota; kingdom Metazoa; phylum Arthropoda; class Insecta; order Blattodea; family Kalotermitidae; genus Cryptotermes; species Cryptotermes secundus. The sequence goes on from NW_019738363.1 coordinate 1,177,100, forward strand.
TTTGGGGTTTTGGAACTATTTTCGCACAATTCAGCACATATGAGACCACATCAGTAATTTGGCTTTTCTTTGTTTCAGGTGAGTGGTCGAATCTTTGAAAGCGGCTGTTGTTGTGGCAGCAGTTTCTGTGGTAACTTATACTGAACACATCTTGGAAGTTAAGTTTGTTTTGAGTTCAGTCTAAGAGGTTAAAATTAGAGCAAAGCCAAAGTGTACAAAAAGAAAAAGCTCTGCAGCAGAGTCAGTAAACAGGGCCATGGCGATTGTTCTCCCTGAAACTGAATGTCATCTGTTTTTGTCTCTTCTGTTAATAACGGAAATGGGTCCATTATCTTAATGCTAATGTTGCAGTGTAGATGTCATTAGCGACCCAGAAGAAGTGAAAACTCAGAGCAAAGAAGCGCTTGAGGTGAAAATAATTTTCGTGCTAGACCAAGAAGGACGTGATATAATTTTGTGAATGTTCTCAGTCTGTCCTTTAATTTTGCTGAGACCTCAGCAACAATGATGGTTACCTTAGAAATTTTTCACGCGGTTTTGAAGAGGTGGAACTCTAGTATTTTCTGTGCGTTCATGAGCTACGGTCTTGATTATCAGATCATGGTACATAGCTAGCAATATTTCTATCCTCCCCTCTCTATCGATCGACCCGTCGAGGCAGATCTCGTTAGGCATATCGTGGTCCAGCCTGCTCGAGTTTTAGAGGATCGTTTTGTGTTACGAGTAATTCAGCTATTTTTTAAGAGACTGTACGTGTATATTTTGTTTCGAAATCTTTATGCTTATCTAGAGCCCCCCTGTCTCCATTATTTTTTCAATCACCGAGTGTGTTAGCTTTGCGGCAACTCTCTTAACTCGTATTCGAGAGGTCCTCGGTTACATTCTTGGCCGGATATCCGCTATTTTCATTGAGCTGCTTCGAGGTTTCCCTCAGTATATTCAGGAAAATGCCGCGATAGTACATAAATTGTGCCACTATTGTTTCCTTCACATCATCATTAATCTGTTAAGCAGCCATTCGGCGGAATATAGTCTGTGTATTTATTATGATTCTGACAAAGAAAGGGGATTACCTCTCATACATTTACCGGTTCTCTTATAAGAGAGACGCAGTATTCTCCCTGTGAGGTTGTAACTTGGCCATTAATAAAGTAAGAAGTAAAGTGAAGCTAACCCTGTAACAGGACATGTAAGCCCATAGGGTTGTGAGATGTTGAGGGTCCCACATTATCTAGACAGTCGGCTCAAAGATGGCGGCAAGATTGTCAGCCCTACGCGCCGGCCGCGCTTTACTCCCCAGGAAAATTATTTGATTAATTCCTGGTACTAATTTCTGTTAGAGGCAGAGTCGACCCCAGGGCCATAGTGAGGCTGGAAGGATTAGGTCAATTGAAAAAATGTACCTCATCGGTACTCTAACCCGCGACCTTCCGGCTTATAGCATAGTGTATTAACCAACTACGCTATCGCGTACCCCAAGTATTATTTTTTATTGCTAGTGGGGTGGGACTAAGTCCCTTGTACTGCGGCCACTTCTGGCCTATTGTACCAGCCCCAGATGATAGGTGAGGGTGATTGTGAAGCAATTGGTGAAATGAATATTGGCAGGGGTAACCGAAGTACTCGGAAGAAACCTGCCCCAGCGCCACTTTGTCCACCACAAATCCCACTTGACCAGACCCGGGATCGAACCCGGGCCGCCGCTGTGGGAAGCCAGCGAATAACTGCTTGAGCTATGGCGCGGCCTATTAAGTAAGTACTGTTTGTTACTATTCGTTGGGATGGGGTGAGACTGAGTCCGCTTGGTTCGCCGGCAACTAGTGGTCTTGTTTTACCAGAGCTGGTCGGAACATGATAAGGAGTGTGTAGCAGTTGGTGGAATGAGAATTGGCAGGGGAGACCTAAGTACTCGAGAATATGCGACCCTGTGCCACTCTTCCTCACGTCGCAAATGGGCTGTGACCTAGGACACACTTCTGCCTGGCGGGAAGCAGGTGACTAACTGCCTAGGCTACGTCACTGCTAGGTAACTAAAATCAAGGAAGAATTTGTCGCAAGATGAATTTTATTTTATCCAAATTTGAAACTTCAGCGACGCCCGGGGCCCCTGGAAACTTCTTTATCCTAATGCAGCATTACGCTTCTCTGCTGTTTGTTTTTATCGGTCCCCATGTTACATCGAATATTACACGCAGTGCAATGTGCTCCGGTCACGTGGTGAAGAAATTGAAGCAGTTCAGAGTAGCGCAGATAGTTCGGGGGCGCGCGTTCAGGAGTTGAGAAACGAGTGTGGCCCTAACGCAATTCGTGCCCATTACACACTAATGTAGTGTGTAATTAAACGGAATGAAAATAACAGCTGCTGGCTCATTACTCCAGTTGCGCATCACGATGCTGACTTGTTTCTCAGGTAATCACTCTCTAAGTTGCTCCCTCTTGCCTCTTGCTTCATGTCGATTATCTCTGAGTTAACGTTATAAGGACAAAGTTGTAACGTCTGTACTTGTACGCTGGAGATACCGGGTTCGAATCTCAGATAGGTTACAAGCTACACTCACTCCGGACTTTCTTGTAACATGTATTCGTTTCGAAGGCTAGTGAGCTGAAGACCAAATTTCGTATTATACGCGAACCGGAGAAAATTTCGTGTGTGACGTGTAGGGTATGCAAAAAAGAAAAAAAAAATGTATAAAGAAAGTCGCCAAATCGGCAGTAGCGACCAAAAATTTTAACTCGTCAGTTTCGCCTCTTCAGGACCCAGAGTTAGGGAATCTTATTCAATCAGTTGTGCCACGGAGAAGCAGCGGACCGTATCCGAAGACATGAAGGTCAGCATAATTTGTTAAGTTGTAAAAATCCTTTCATAAATTCTAAATCTTTCCATTATCTCATGTCTGACGTGAAAGCGTTTATTAATTTAGTTCATTAATAGACATACTGATTTTGGACGCCGATCAGAGAAGAGAACAGCAAGGCGCCAGAAAATATTGACCCATCACATTATAGCGATGAAAATATTTGACTGCTATCAGATTTTAAAAATTTGTCGAAACCTGGGCATCATATGTCTCATTTGGGTTGGTGAGTGAATTTCCTGACCACTTACAGGTGGTAACTACAAATAAGTACGTGTATAAACATATTGCTGTTTCTACACTGCACAATTCACTAGTGCACACAATCTACTATTCTAAGTCTGTTACTAGACGTTTCCTGGTGTCTGCTCCAACAAATGTTATTCCTATGCCTCCGGCTCAAGCCCACTCCTCACACACACTGCCGCACAGAAGAACTATCAACTGACCTTGTCCCTTGCTTATAACATCTCGGCACAGACCACATATAAAACATAGCTCTTCTATTGTTGCGTTCAAGTGATGTGTTATTAAGAATCTGTTGCCTAGCGAAGAGGACATGTTTACCGAGCCGTTGCCTAGAAACGGTCGCTGTTTACAGAGTCGCCGCTTAGCAGCGGGGCTATACGGCACATTATACTCGTACTACCACAGTCAATAAGTTCGTGGAATGGCCGCAAAGCGCCGTAAGGGAATTTCCTGCCTATATGTTTCAGCAATGTTTTCGATAGCTATTTCAAGGTTGGCAGACTTGCATAGCGGCCAACGGCAGCTATTTTGAAGGCCGATGTGGATCTGCGTAAGTGTATGTGAATAGCTTGTAATATGTTACGAGGAAACCACATTCCACGATCTTAATGACTCTACCACGCATATATAACGTTCTGCAGATCTTAAGATTTTCACTGTCATTGCACAGTTTCGAATTATCGACCGTAAGTTGTGTGGTATGTCACGAACGAACGAGTAGTTTTTTTTTGTTTCTGTGTATCATGTTTATTCTGTTAGTACGGGTAGTATTTTGATGTGGATATTTGAATTGCAGTATATTGCACAGAATGTGGCTTGCAATTGGCTACTTGTGTTCGAGCTAAGTGGCCTGGAAACAGGGGAAGTGAACAGTACGAGGGCTTGTCTAACAAATGGCAAGACTTCCAGGGGAGTTCTCAGCGGGTTCTGCATAACTGAGAGACCTTTACTATCCCGATATTTGACAGAAATAGCTCAAAATTATTTATTATTGATTTCAAGGCTCCCGGTGCATAGTCATCAGTCCGCCACTGACCTGCCCATCAGTTCCTTCACCTCTCACAACTTTCATGATGACTGTTGTTGCCCTGGGCGCACTGTGGCCTACATTACGGGCGTCCAGCAGCTTCTGTACACACTGCCAAACTTAAATCGCGCAGAATGGACCTCAAGGAGAACACTCACTGTTGGACATATGATGCTTTTATGATCCTTTTCTGTCTTCTGTTGTGCACTTTAAAATTCAGAAAATATTTCTATGTTAGAATACTGTTCATATAATTCTGATCGTTTCATTTTTGGTTATTCGGCGACGCTCTTTCAGCTGAATAATTTTCATGAAGCATTTGCTGATTGAATCATAGAGAAGTTTACAATTGGCGACTTCTCAGGAGGGGCTCAGCTCCATGCCATCAGAAGTTATACCAATAATTATCCGGAGAAAGTGAGAAAAAACACAGTGAGCCTAAATAGGGAAAGTCGGTCAAGGGTTCGAATTTCAACGGGGAATCTGCAGAATAATGTGACATCTAGATCCTTTGCTAGGCAACGACCACGAAACATGCAACTAGACAACTACAGTTACTAGGCAACGACCCATAAACAGAAACAGAGAACCTGTGTTTTCTGTACGGTCCGTGTCGAGATTTAAGTAGTACAGTTATTGAGGCATGAGTTCATTCAGTCGGTCAGCTGAGTTGAGTTAGTTGGTTGGTGAGTGAGTGAGTTAGAGAACTGCTGAGATTCAGCCGTTGTTAGCTGTTGCTGTGAGGAGCTGGTAGCTGAGGCTGGGGATAGTTCGGGAACCCATAGGAAGCGGAACGTTCACCGCTAGAAGCCATTACCGAGCAACGGCTAGTGAAGACGTGACTGTGGATACTAGTGTGTGATAGTAAGTTGTAAAGTTCGGTCACGCGCCGTATCAAAGAGTCCAATAAATTCGAAACCCGTCTGTAGTCACAGTCCGTACATACGCCACGCATTCCCTCTATCTGAAGGCGAAGTATAGAATACGTAGACTTCATCTTCGCGTTCCCTCTACTTCACGGCATTTCATTTTGGTGCAGAGATTATGTTTCCTTTACTGTTTGCTGTATGTTTAAAATAGTCGACCATGCGATTTAATTTTGTGAGGTTTTCGCTGTAGCACTGAGTTAACTCAACTTATTTCTCCGTTCCATTATGAAAGGCATTGGGATCGTTACTAGGATACGGGGGAAATCCCAGACTTTCTTCTACTTTTGGTAGGATACGGGAGAAAATCCGAACTATCTTCCGCCATTATTAGAATATGGGGGTGGGGGAGAATCCAAACTATCTTCTGTTGAAGATGTTTATCCCCTGGAGTATAATACTGTGTAGTCCGTTGAAAGTCGACCGACGTTTCGGAGAAACAGGTTCGAAGAATCGGCTAAGCAAGGAACCAGCGTGAAGCAGGTAGAAAGCAGAGTCACTTATGAAGTGTTTAGGATATTGCGGGAACTCGCTGGGATATGGGGGAAATTGCGAATTTTTCTTCTGCTGTTGCTAGGATGCGAGAGAAAATCCAAATTATCTTCTGCCGCTGTTAAGATATGAGTGAAGTGCAGACCTCTCATGCCGTTGCTAGACAAGGGAAAGAAATGGCGATAGATCGCAAATATAAACTATTGAATAGGAAGGGAGATAAGTGTGAGGCATAGAACGGAAGGAGATAAAAATGAGAAAGGAGGAAGAGAAGTTCATGAGATTGGGCGGGTTATGTAAGTAGCCACCAGTTCTGAAACTGCACGATACTTCTATATAAAGAAGAGGTGTGCGATTTACTGTTTGTCCGAGATATCCGAGGGAGATCGCGCTAAACTTCAGCCTGGAAATATTTTCGATAACACGTAGGACTGGAAAGGAATAGGGGAGTAAGTAGGGAAGTTAATAGCAGGGAAGCCTATGTAACAGACGATGAGGGTTCTGACTCATTTATCAACGGGTCGTACAGTAAATTTACTTTTCGTATTTTTCGGCATATACACACATGAAAAGTCAAACGCAGGTAATGTGCAGTGATGTCTTAAATCGGTTAATTTCGTTTCAATACATTTTTATTGTCTGCAGTAACGGAATATCCAAGTGACTAGAATATCCAGAATAAGAGAGAACATGACATGAAAGTTTATGTACTCCACAGGAGTACCTGGACACCTTGCAGTCCCGATTTTATGACTCGAAGTTCTCTCATTTTACGGTACTGACAGTACACGAAGAAAAAATCAATTTATTTTATTCACTGACTGAATTAAGAGAGCTGAAATATCCCAGTGACCAGGCTGCGAGCTGGACTGCGGAATCAAGGGTCAGTTCCCGGGGAGTGCAGGGCGCACAGGCCCTGCGGCCCACTCCGCTCCTGTCCAGCGGGTGCCGTTGACGTCAATCTCCGTGTAGTGCCAATGGAACGGAGCTGGACCTGAAGTACCTCCCGCGACTCCGTGGCTTTCCGCTTCACTGATCACAGTGATAACTTTTCTGCCTTTTACTGAATAGGGGCACGCGGTAGCATAGTTGGTTGACGCACTGTGCTACAAACCGGAAGGTCGCCGGTTCAGGTCCTCATGAAGTCACTGGATTTTTTTCAATTGACCTAATCCTTCCAGCCGCACTATGTCCCTCGGGTCGACTCAGCCTCTAACAGAAATGAGTACCAGGAATCTTCCTGGGGGTAAAGGACGGACGGCCGGCGCGTAAGGCTGACAACCTTACCGCCATCTTTGAGCCGACTGTCTGGAAAATGTGGGACCCTCAACGTCTCACAACCCAATGGGCCTCCACGGCGTGTTACAGGGATAGCTTTACTTTACCTTTTACTGAATAGAGAATGATAAAGGTAACTGCTGTCATTTGCATGTGCAGTGAAATGCGTAGATGAATATGCCTTGTAGATGCTGCTGATATGTCTGATGAAACGAAACGATTCGTTGCTGATTTCATCTCTGTAGAAGAATCTGAGTGCTTCTTCATTTTGCCTGCGTGTCGGGCGGCGTGTATCGAAACAACACGCTTTCAATTTCAATACGCATATTTGCAATATGTAGCGCCCATAGAAATGCTATTCGAAACCAATCAAGGCATGGGGACATCTCTGAAATGGAGTACATATGTGTTTTGTCCGTTTGCGTTTGTGTGAGCCAGTCACTGGATTTTGTTCCCCTATAATGAACATGACCATTCTGTTGTTCCAAGCCCAATGCACAAACAACATCTCTGTGGTGATAACAAAATGTCCATGAGGTCCTCACGATGGTGACTATGCATAGTATTATTTTCTGCTGCTTTATGCGGTGTAGTTCGGTAGCAATTCGCCGACGTTTCGGAAAAATGTTCTACCTCCAAATTTAGGATGATTAGGTAAGCCAGTAAAGTAATCTTATACTCTTCTACCGTGAAGATGGAGCTAGTACATTCCTGAGAGACGCCTGTAAACTTCTACCAGACTACACGACATCAAGTTCTCGGGAATAATACTCTCCAAACTGTTCACATCTTCACTAGAGTATTGGAGTGTGTCACATGACAGCACCAGTTCTTGGGAAACTCGCAAGCAGCCCTTTCTGAAACATTCTCAGTCTTCACAGCACCCCCAAAAGCGAAGCGTGAGATTTATCGCTGTTAAGCAGGTTACCTAAGTCAACAGATAATCTAACATTGACAAGTTGCATTAGCATGAGCTATGTATTAGGGCACAACCGCGTGAGGTGAGCACTTTCAGCGTATCGTGCCTATTATGTGAATGTGGAGAATATTTTGATACGGATATGTTAATTATTGTATACTGTGTGAAGAAGAAGCTTAACGATTGACTATTTTTGCTTATTACATTTGGGAGATGGTGTGAAATGTCGACCTGGACTCGCTATGCTGTTACATGTAGGACCAGAAGGGAACGTCAGAGGGAGGTGGTTTGCTAGTACAAGAGCTTATATAAAAATGATGAGATTTCCCCTTCAGTTGTGAACGTGTATTAAATTAATATTCTTCTAAATATGTAAAACGAACACTGCCTAGACCATTCTATTCGGACAGTATTTTTTATTGCTAGTGGGTTGGGACTAAGTCTCTTGGACTGCCGCCACTTCTGGCCTATTGTACCAGCCCCAGATGATAGGTGAGGGTGATTGTGGAGCAATTGGTTGAATGAAGATTGGCAGGGGAAACCGAAGTACTCGGAGAAATCCCGCCCCAGCGCCAGTTTGTCCACCACAAATCCCACTTGACCAGACCAGGGATCAACCCGGGCCGCCGCGGTGGGAAGCCAGCGACTAACCGCTTGAGCTATGGCGCGGCCCTATTCGGACAGTAACACGAATTCTGAGACGCCTTCTGGAAAGCAGGTAACACGTGTGCTTTATGGTTGCTGCGAGAGAAGCAGACGGTAAATGTGCCGCTCTTTGCGGTAACCTATATTCGACTCACATTAACTGTGCCCCCTAAGGACTGAATTTCCAGCTCTGAGGACAGAGTGGTTATGTTGATGGCCATGATAAAAAGAAAATGACGCTTTTGCTGAACATTTCTCGCGTGATTCAGAAGGACTTGAGCACATATTAGAGTTATTAACAGTAATCTTGTGGCTTAACATGAAAGCATGACCTCAATCCCTTTAGACTCAACATTGACGGTAGCTCAAATTGAGCTCGGCTTCGTAACGCGCTCTGCTCATCGGGCGTGCAACTAGCAGATTACTCCAGCAGATATATATTTAATGTTGAGAGAGTGAGACGAATACATTCGGAAGAAATAAAACGAGAAGTTGCATTATATCTGGTCATCAGCAAATATTATTATTTGGGTGATCAAAAGTAGGAATTTGCCATGAACCGGGTTTGTGACACACACAAGGAACGCTATAAACGCATATATAATTAGTTACTGTAGGATTCTGACGATGGTGTATAACACACTGATATATTGGGTTTTTGGACTTTATCCATCGTCCTGGTTTTTAAGATAACTAATAGAAACACGACGTTTCGGAAACTGGATCTGTTTCCGTCCTCAGGTGAAAGCTCTTTCTAACGGACCCAACAGAATAGGTGTTTTCCTTCACCTGAGGACGGAAACAAATCCAGTTTCCGAAACGTCGTGTTTTTATTATCTTAAAAACCAGGACGATGGATAAGGTCCAAAAACCAAATATATCCGCATATATAATGTTTGTTAAAAAAACTGAATGAAATAGGCTATTTGATGTACGCGTAGGTGCGAAAATAATGTTACACCCATCTCATAGTTGGGGTTGGGTTGGATTAAGTTGGCGCAGGTTAGGAATGAGTGGCGTCCTCTCGCGAACACTGTAATACACTTTCCGCCTCCGTAAGAGATGTGTAATTTATGGGTCACGATGAAGACCGTATGCGGCTGGAGAAACTAAATTCTCCTCTCTCAAATTATTCACGATTTTTGTGTCGTATAAGTAGAAGCACCCGTACTTCACCCGGTACTTATCAGTATCACGGTAGGTCTGTATTATAACTAAAATATTGTTACACCCATTGCTAGGCAACGGGTTGCGTTTGAGGTTCATAACATTTGCTGTTGAACCAAGATATTTTCGTATCATCTGAAGACCTGATCTCAGCTTACTAAAATTGATTTACCTAATTCACGCTTTCGTACTGACAGCCCAAATTAATGACAAAGTACATAACCACTTGAACAAGAAACTAAGGGCGCCAACCGAGGGAATTTTTACGCAACAAAGCGAAGAAGGGATCTATAAGCGGCCAACCTCTAAGACAGTTGGTAATACTCCTATTTAAGGTATTCATTCATTCATTCATTCATTGTTGGAGGAGGTGGGTTTCCCCATGCACTTACACCAGTTATTGGTCCATTTTGCGTCCTCCTTTAATTTCTACTGTCTCCATACCCTACCGGTACTGGTGCCCGTTATCAGCCCCTTTCTGCCAGCGAGGTTGGCCCTCTACTGGCAGTGGTATCTGATAATTAGTCCCTTTCTGTCAGCGAGATTAAGGTGGAATTAATTGAAAGGTTTTCTGCACATTGCGGTGTGTAGCTTTGAGAACAGTGGCCACATTTGAAGAATACTGATAGTTGTGGTGGCCGAGAAGTAAAGAGCGTTGAGAAGAAAACGTCAATGGCAGCAAGTATTACGGGAAAGTAAATACATTTTGCACACTTTCCAGTACAAGAAATGTGTCCGCCGCATCTCCTGTTGTCCGGTCCCTGCGGGGCACTGGTTGCTCGTAAAGCGGAAGTTACAGAAATACGTGTAACTTTTGTAATAAATTGTATTCAGTCGGGGTCCTAGTGTAGTGAAAGTAACTGAAGGAGTAACTTTGGTACTGGAGTAAACAGAGATTAGAATGGAGGAACACACCGGGATTTATAAATGCATTAATTTCTGTTTTTCTTGCGCCACTGGCCTTCATGTTCATTTTGTATACGCGCAAATACATTTTCTTTCTGTTCTATTCTTTTATGTTCCTTCTTATTCGCTTTATTATAGATTTTTTGCTTCCTTGCTCGTCTCTTTCCTTTCTTCTGCTCTCTTTTATTCTGTTCTCTTTCTCTTCATTTAATATACCTTATCATATAATCTGGTCCTTTCTGTTGTGTTCTCTTCCATTCCCTTCTTCTTTTCTTGTCTTTACTTTCCTTCACTTCCCTTCACTCCCTTCACATTCTTTCCCTTCTCTTCTGTTTCGTATTTTTATGCTCTCTGTTCTCCATTATCTTTCACTTCACATCACTTCCCTTCTCTTCTTCGTCTCGTCACTTCACTTCACTTCACTTCACTTCACTTCACTTCACTTGCTCATAAGCTAACCGAAATACGGGTATTACATTTCAGACAATGAGCACTCGTTTGATATGTTTTTCATTCAATATTTACAGCGATGAAAATATATAAAATAAAAAACCGCGAATTGTAATGAAATACGTTTATATACAGTATATTGTGTAATGTACTAATTTTCTGTACGATAAGCCGTTTTTAAGAATTCTCAGAATTACTTTTTTTTACTATATCCATCGTCCAGTATTCTAGAAATTAGAAAACATAACGTTTGGAAACTGGATCTGTTTCGTCCTCAAGTGGGGGGGGGGTGAAGACAACTACTCAGCTGGGTCCCTTAGAAAGAGCTGACCTCAACCACAGGAAAACCCCAATCAGCATTCACGCAACTATTTCATCACCTGAGGCCAGGCTAATTCGTCGGGAGATAACAAGAAAATATGAAATAAAAATTGTGATATAGCACGCACATGCGTGGAACTGGGATAGAAAAAGAGGTAGAAATTTGTGCTACAAACATAGCAAACAAAACCAAGCGCGTGAACACCAAAGCAAAGAAATTCAAAAATTTGTGAAGACATGTAGTATCGTCCGCTAGTGCCATCTTCTTGTGTTCTTCTGTTGTTGCCATGGACGGGATACCGTTCTCATCCTGTAGTTAAATATTAACTACTAGTCGTTTTACTTATAAATTTAATTTTTGTGGCTCCGATTTACATTAAAATAATGAAGATAATAACAGTGATTATAATAATAAGAGCTATTTGTTGTTTCGGACACATTTATCATCTTTTAATTTACTGCGCAGGCTGGCATGTTCAAGCTAGAAATTTTAGAATAATTGTAACCAATTGAATTTAGCGCTATGATTTTAGAATCGAAAGTTTTAAACTGATTCAGAGTAGTGTTCAGTTATGAACTTTCGTATTTACAAAGCTGAAAGTCCAATTTTCATTGATGCAATTACAGAAGCTCTAAAGTACAGAAAGGTTCATGCGAGCATAATTTATTTCTCCAACATAGTCCAGCAAATGATTACACCTCCCTTCTTCTTCCTTTCCATCTCATTAGCCACTGATTACCCTGTCACGTGACTCTCCTAGGGATGTGATCACAGAAACAAAGAATAAAAACAAGAAGTTCTGGGAAGAAGTAATCGCATACTTTCCTTTCACTGCAAATTAAGCATTTGATACGACAGTTTGAGAGGCTGTAATGTTGGTACTACTGATGAGAAGGGTTTATTAATTACGTCGTTAAGATGACCCCAGGTGGCATGGTGCACATACCAAGTTTCATAGCGATCACTTCGGACATTCAAGTAATATTAAGATTAGTAGGTCAAGAATTTTTGAGACTTCAATGTTGGTATTATTGAGGAAAGGCATTTATGATGTATCCCATTGGGATGGGCTGATGTCCAACGATATACATAACATGTTTCGTAAAGATTGGTTCAGGCATTCAAAAGTTGTTAAGGTTGGATGTACACAGAAAACAAGGTGATCTCATAAGCCAAACCCCTGTTTGTTAAAAATAAGGAAAAACGGTTAGAAAGACCGTGTACTCAGTCGGTATAGCGACTGGTTGCGAACTTGACTACCGAGTGGTCGGAGTTCGAGTCCCGATAGAGTCAAGAATTTTCTCTTCTCCACGTCGTCCAGATCGGCTCTTGGACTAACCGAGCCTCCTATCCACTGGGTACCGTGGGCTGTTTCCCCGGGGGTAAAGCGGCCGAGATGTGAAGCTGAACGCTCACCAACTAATGCTGAGGTTAAGAAAATGTGGCTGTATACATCCACTCCCGCGTACGCCTTCACGCCATAGTGCTTAAATAATTAAGCACAGGGACAGCTTTACCTTTACCTTTTCTTAGTCAGAAATTGTTCCAGCCGACGGATCTTTTGATTGACATTCAAAGTTACCTATTTGGGAAGGAGCGGGAATTATTTATAATGCAGTGTGCCCCCCTTCCTATATATATATATATATATATATTTACTAGTAATAGAACAGCGAACTTAACTTGCCTTTCGTTTGTGTCGCTCAAGGAAACCGAACAGAGAAGTGGCAGTTTTCGCTTTTTCGCAGAGAAGTTCAAGGCGCTCACTCCTGCAGATTTCAGAGACGTTAATTATTATTAGAGACAGATGTAAATAGAGGAGCACGTAGAAGCGTACACATGTAGCGGTATCCTGGCAACCCCCACACTCATCACCTTGAGGTCAAGGAAGAGAGTGAAAGTGCCGGCCGGTAAGCTGATCGACTGGCAAATACTCCGTGTGTTGTCAACTTGCTGCAAATTTCTTGCACACAGGCCACTCGTTCATCAGAACTTGGCAAACTCAATACCTACAGAATTTTACCCCTTTTTTCGTATCTCACAAAAGAAGATTGTGAGCCGGGATAGCTCAGTCGGTATAGCGACTAGATCCAGGCTGGACGACCGAGGAGTCGGGGTTCAAGTCCCGGTAAAGTCAAGAATTTTCTCTTATCCACGTCGTCCAGACCAGCTCTGGGGTCCACCCAGCCTCCAATCCAATGGGTACCGGGAGCTCTTTCCCTGGAGGTAAAGCGGCCGGAACGTGAAGCTTCCCGCTTACTTCCAACAAGTCCCGAGGTCAAGAAAATGTGGATCTATACATCCACTCCCCCATACGTCTTCATGGCGTAGTGTTAATTAGTTAAGCAAAGGGACAACTTTACTGTTTTATTTACAAAAGAAAATTGGTTTGTGGTATCACCGTGAGCTCTGTGTCTACACGTACGAGTATGAGTACACGACTGCGCGTGCGCCCCTGTAATATAATAACTGTTGAGTTAGTGAATGGATTTAAGTCAAATTTTACACGAATATGAAGACATTAGTTCCCAGCTTATTTACGTTTTGAATATCCTGTATATTTAGCGTCCCTGTCATCTGCTCGGATTACACAATGTCTAATGATCAGATGATTAATAAAAAGTATTCTAGCATGTAGAGCCGATGCTGGGCAACGACTGCGAGATAAGCAAATATACTAGAGCCGCTGCTGAGTAGCTGATTCGCAAACGAATATGTTCCCACGGAAATAATTGAACTACAGCAATTAGGAGTGATGTTTTCTACGCTGTTCGCGCCAAGATTTTATATGTTGGACAAGGTGGGATCTGCAGTTAGTGAAGAGAAAAGTGGAAGGTTGGTGTGAGATGACCGACAGCCTGGGAGTTAGGCATTTGGAGCAATAAGTCAATTCGCCAGCCAGTAAGGACGTTAACAAAGGACATCGTTATGATCCGTTACCAAGAAACGACTAGTCAAGACAGAAGACTGTATGTGTGTGCTGCTTTATCAGTGATCTTTGTAGAGTGTATATATCAGTGAGGCTGTTCTAGTTGCTTGTAGTTATGAGTTATGTGTTTACAGGTGTTCAATAAACCCAATCACCAATCCAGACCCAGCCTGTAGTTGTTCGTACACGTGACAGTATGATGGAAAGGTTATGAAAGGAAGAAACATCGTCTCGTTTCGGCTAAATGTGCCTGTGTCTGCAGGAACAGAGGAAAATCACGAAATCTTCAGTCACAACATGTCCCCGGAGAAAGTTTGAGCCCAACTCCCCAATTTGAAGCAAGACCGCCATCAACTCAACCGTGACATTGGGTTAAGTTTTCTATCACCGATAATAGCAACACCAAGCTACTGCGAATTTCTGAAGTGAGAATTATTCGAAATTAATTCGCCGATGAGATGACAAAGTAGAACTGTTGTTTCATATGTGGAAGGCTTATAACAGAAGACGTCACGGCACAACAGTGTCCTACGTCACAGTGACTGAAAAACATCGGTTTAGTCCGTTGGTCAAGCACGGTGCCTGACTGAGCTAACTGCAAGTTTTCGCACTGTAGAAAGTCCGTTTCTTCTCTTGCATATCCGTGTTAATTTGGCGGTTTATGTGTCTTAGCCGCTTTCTTGGGCGCAATTATCGCCTGCCCTAACTAACAGTCTCTTCACACGCTGGCAAATAACTAACTCCAGAGAGCTGAGTCTTTGAGAAGCCACCACTCGCTCAGCTTATGGAATCATAGGTTCATTACCGTGCTCACAAGATCCCGCCACTGGCCCTGGTCACGAGCCACATTAATCTAGTCCATGCCATCTCATATTTCTAGAAGACCAATTTTAGTATTATCCTCCGTCTATCTTTCTAATGGTATTTGCCCTTCTGGCTTTCCCACCAAAACCCTATATGAATTCAGCTTCTTCGCCATGCATGCTACATTCCTTGCGAATCTCATCCTCCGTGACATCATTCTGGTAGCATTTAGCAATGAGCACAAGTTACTGATGTCCTCATTATGCATTTTTCTGCAACTTCGTGTTGTTTCATCTCCCTTAGGTGAGCACTTTCATGTTTTCATCTTCTCCGTGATGAAAATATTTGAAACGAATAGTAAAATTAATCGTCAGTGTTATTCGTTTTGTGTTGTATAATTCGGGTTTATTGAAGAGACCTCTGTGAGATGTGAGGAATTTTGCTAAATGTGTCAGTTGATCCAGGGTTCAAATTTAGACTGGGAGATCCTGCATGATATCATTAGTCAGAAAATTATTTGTGTTATATGACAACACTATACTGACTCTTAACCCTTTGAAATATAATACGTAACGATTAGCTTCCTACGTCACAGAAAACACCACTTCTGGATTGCAAAGACCAGAGGTTTAATTCCCTCTGTCCGGATGATGGTTGCATGGCGTGAGAATTACATAAAGAATTCCCCCAGTCCGTCCCTGTAATGAATTTGACTCTTAAAATGCACTTCCTAATGAGGCAAAGAGAAAGCAGACTGCTAAGTGTCTTGTTTTGTGTTCTAAGTGTCATAACTGCTCTTTCACTCAGCCTTTCAGTTCATCATTGTAACCATTTTAGGATCGTCATCATTGTCGTTATATTGCTGAATGAACCAAATATAATAATAATAATAATAATAATAATAATTAAATCCGTGTTTGTTTACGTGCAAACTTAACAGAACAGTGGCCGATTACGAAGTTAGCACGAGTACATAGAAATACACAAAAATTATTAAAGAGCAAAATACAAAATATGACAGTCTATATAATAGCAATAAATTACGTAATAACACTTCCAAGAAAAACTGAGGTTAGCTCTAACAGGCGAGAAAAGTAAAATAAGTACATTTCCAATAGTTATGCCTTTTGTGACGAGAAAGGACAATACATGTACATACAAACATAGAAGTTAATAATAATAATAATAATAATAATAATAATAGAGGTAAAAAGATAAAGCTATCTCCTTTAACATGTCCTTTTTGCACATTTCGTTGCATAAGTAAAACAGATTAATCACCGGTGATACGTCGTTACGAAACTCAATAGTATAAGTAATTCTTCAGACGTCTATCGATCTGTAAGAATTATTTTTCCTACATAATAGCTCTCTGAAAGCGTTTAACAAAGAAATAAAGTAACATAATTGAATTAACAATTTTGAATAAAGCGATAATGCGAATGACTTCCGAACGTGACGTTGCGAAAGAAGACATAGCGATGCTTTACCTTCCGTTTCCTCTTGCATTGAACGGCCTCGTCGGTTCGCTGACTGATAAGCTACTCAGCAATGAAATTAATTTAATAATAGGTCTCCATGGAAACGAGGGGTGCATTTACAATAGTCCGAACATAGAACTCCACGGCGCTCTATGAATATAGTGATATGAGAGTCTTCTGTTAGTAATTAGATTGATAAAGTGGGAGTCCATGTTTCTGTGTTCACTGACTCTCTGGATACTTACATTGCCATACAGATGAATTCAACTCATCTGTCATGTCTTCCTTTTATAGTCGAAGCGTAGTTAATAGATCGTAAATTTTCAGAAATATGTTTCAGTATATGAATAATGCATCTGCAGTCCTATGGCTTCTGTATGCCACAGTGATATACGGTCCAGATGCAGTTATTTTGCCATCGTTATTATGAAACTTCTAAATCCCAGCAGTTGCTACATGTACCACCTGCTAAACCTGTGCATTCTGCCCACAGAGTGTATTTGTGTTCCATATGGTTACCTCAGTAAATAGCGATTGTTCCGCTAAACAGCATTAACCGGCTGGTCTTTGCAGGGGAGACGTAATGTGTTTTCTGTGAGGTACGAACTGAAGACTCAGTCTTCCAGTGATTAGACAATATGAGGCAAATGCGATTGAAGTTGTAAACATTTATTTAAAGAATGCGTTACACATGCAACCCCATTGCCGAAGGTGAAGGCAAAGGCAAAGTTATCCCTATAATTAAGTAACAAGCACGACAATGTGAATATTTATGGGGAACTGGGGGTGTAGGTTCACTCTTTCTAACCATATCACTAGACTGCCACATTAACCCAGGGGAAAAATTCACCAGTACCAACTGTATTAAAGGCGAGATGGCCCCAGATCCTGTCTTGACGCTAGGGAGAATGGATAAGTTGCTTGCCCCTGCAGAGTATCGAAGAGTCCGTAGGCCAGTCGCTATACTGAACGCCTCATCTCCACTGATGCAATAATTACGACAGCTTTAGAATACATACATACATTGTTTTTCTTCTTTTTCGCTTAACATTAACCACATATAAAATACATCAGCAGCAGTTGCACTAGTGAAGAACACATACTCGTATCTTCAGAGTTTGATAGGTTTCGTTTGTAGAAGCCTTCATTACTCGCTGACGTCACGAGGTCGTGTCTAATTTTGTGCGGTGCGTGTACGTACTGGTGACCTCAGGGTGACAACGACTGGCCATCACAAAGACTCCACGATTTGCAGCATGTTGAGGTCACGGTGGCCACTTTCAAGCTCGGTCCACCTTTCTATTCTCTGAGCCACACTCCAGAATTTAGTAACCTGTTGGCCAGGCCGCGCCATAGCTCAGGCGTTTAGTTGCTGGGTTCCCACCGCGGCGGCCCAGGTTCAATTCATGATCTGGTCAAGTGGGATTTGTGGTAGACAAAGTGGCGCTGGGGTAGGTTTTCTTCGGGTACTTCGGTTTCCCCTGCCAATCTTCATTCCACCAAATTCATCATCATCATAATCACCCGGGGCAGGTACAATAGGCCAATCAGTGGCCGCCGTTCCGAGTGGACCCATCTGAACTCCACCCCTCAGTATAGGAATGTAGAAAATAACATGCAACCTGTGGGCCAGTTTCAGTGTGTACAGTCGAGGCTGATACAGTTGTGTGTTCACCACCTGAAGGGTGGGATATATATACTTTGTCTAAAGCATTTTCGAGGTTGCATCATAAGCAAGTGGTGACGTATCTTCTTATGCATTCAGTAGAAGGTTCTTGAATTATGTTTTCAGTTCACAATGGGAAGGGAACTGGCGAGATCACAGATCTCGTTCCGTGAGGCTGCCTACTCAAGGCATGACTTACCTTCAGAGGCGTACTGGGCGGGCAGTGCATACTATCGTACATGAAGGAGAAGACGGAAAGAAGCGGGAAAAGTAGTTTGAGGGATACATACATGAAATACACACGAACACAGGACAAAGTATGTAAGGTAATGTTCTCCCTGTATTTTAAATTTACAGACCCCGAAAACTCATCTTTTGAGCAGTATCTAGTGAAAGGGGAATGAAGGATATTGTCACAATTACCTGGGTGTGCTTGACTTATAGACGGGGTTTGGATTGGATAATTGTATTTATTGACATTTCTACACTCGGAACTACAGGCAGTTACAGCGCTGTCGCTATTTCCACACCTTAAATTTCACTGTTAGACCCACTACTGCCCTCGATCATCACTAGTCGTATCCTTACAACGGTTTTATAACATTCTCACTGTAACTTCAATTCACATTCTTTTTATATTCTTTTTATAGCCTAATCCCTTTCTTGTCACTTCTTCTCAATTATTCTGCCAACTGGCAACTTCGGAGACTCTCTCAATTCCCTGCTGCAACTGCCAACTCTGGAACTCAACTAACTAATGTCAAAGTCAAAGTCACATTGCGACTGACGATTAGTCAGTCAGTAAGTCTTGGTGTCGAGCCCTAGAACCAACTCTTCTCAAATGAATTCTTCGTTATAACCACTCTGCACGAACCGAATAGAAAACACCGATTCCAACAACCTCTGTGGTTGTGTGTTTACCGATCCATTGTTTCGAAACGGGTTCTTCTATTGTTGCGTGCGTATTCGTTGCGCGGGACTGTGTTTACCTATCCGTTCCATAGAAACGGGTTGTTCTTTTGTTGCGTGCGTATTCGTTGCGCGGGACTGTGTTTACCTATCCGTTCCATAGAAACGGGTTGTTCTTTTGTTGCGTGCGTATTCGTTGCGCGGGACTGTGTTTACCTATCCGTTCCATAGAAACGGGTTGTTCTTTTTTCTCCTACTGCCTGCATGGCAGCGGCTGTGCATGAAGATGAAGACGAGAAGGGGATAGAAGAAGAGAAGAAGGAGGATCTGAGAAATAGGGACAAGATGAAGGAGGAATAAATGAACAGAAAGGAGAAGAGTAAGTAGAAAAAGACAGGAGGAGCAAGAAGTCTGATGAAAATCTAAAAGGAGGAGAGTGAGAAGGAAGACGAGACCGCGATGTTGAAGAAGAGGGTGTAAGGAAATAAAGATAAGTTCCAATAGGAATTGGAGGAAAACGGCAAGAAAGAAACGAAGAAAATGAAATTGGATGGGAATGGGGAGGAAGAGGAGACAGGACGTGAGAAATAGATAGGAAAATAAGAAAATAAGATAAAGAGACAAGGAAAAATCGAAAATGAAGGAAGGGCGGGAGAGGAGAAAAGAATCAGATGAAAAGGAAGAAGATAGGAAAAGTCAGTCGCTGTTCTTTTATGTCATCTCTAAATCCGATGACTTGGATCTGAAAAGGTTAATATAAACTACATCTTGAAGGCATATGGGGGAGTAAACGTAGAGCTCAAGGGATTTATCAGCTTCACACCCCGATCTCTCCCCCCACCCCCCTTCTCGAGAAAAGTTCTTCCGGTATTCATTGGGTAGGAGGTTGGCTGGGCCCCATATCTGTCTCGACGATTTGGAGAAATATTTTGTTTGCCTCTGCTGGGACTCGAATACAGATCTGTCGTCCTTCCAGCCCGTAGACTAGCATCTGTACTAACTAAGCTGCCCGGTTCCGAAATCGGCAGGTCTAGCAATCAAAATAGAAACTATGCTGTTGTCAGATGTTAGATACAAATGTTTATATTCAAAGCCAAAGACTGTAAGTAACCAGCGGACAATTTATTGGGCAGTTCAGTAACTGTGAACTGTTCCAAGAACAACCTGTCCCCTGCAGTCAGTAAGGAAGCAAGCATGTAAGTCAATCTGTCAGTCACTTGACTGCGTTTTCCATTTCTTTTTTGTCTGCACATCACTTTTCCCTCTGTTTCCTGCCTCATTTAGTTCTGATGTCTTGTCAAAGAGAACTAAGCAAATGCACACGGGCTGAACTGCGCATGACAGGAGCTGTCACAGAGATGCTGTGCTGCCATTTCAACTTAAGAGAATAATGTTCACATGCCAGAGAATATCGAACAGCGCAGCAATGAAATGTAGCTAAAACCGTCATTCAACATATATTTTTGTGCAGAAAAATAGTAACTAATTCACTACGACATTTATATCAAATATATTTAATACCAGTTGAGAATTCAGCGGAAATTCATATCATGCATTATATACTACATGTAAGCTTCCCTGCTATTAACTTCCCCTGCTTTCTTCCGTATTCCTGTCTAGTTCTACATGTTATCGAAATGTACATCGAGCCCGATATTTAACGCTATCTCCCATAAATAACACATACAGATAGTAAGTCGTGACCAATCTCCTCTATGTAGTATACTATATTTCAATTATCTTGGGTTCGATTCCCGATGAAGTCATTGGATTTTATTTTTCTTTCAATTGGTCTAATCCTTCCAGCCGCACTATGACTTTCGGGTCGACTCAGCCTCTAACAGAAATGAATACCGGATTCTTCCTGGGGGTAAAGGGCGGCTGTCACGTAAGACTAACATCCTCACCGCCATCTCCTAGCCGATTGTTTATAAAATGTGGAAGACTCGACGTCTCTATGGACATCCACGACCTGTTACGGTGATATCTTTACCTTTACACTTCAAATATCCCCACGGAAATATTATCTTTACTCACAGAAGAAACATGGAACATTGGAACGAAAGAATGCTTGCTCGTTTCTGAGCTACTGCATAATTTATATTCATGAACCGTGTTAACGCTGGATTTTTGTCCCGTCCCGTCCCGTCCCGTCAAATACAAGTTTATAAGGTTAACGCTGCCTTAAGCTTCTCTGTGGTTGGGAACTAAATGTTTAAATTTTATTCAGATGAACTTTATGCTTCATATGTTAAACGATGACATTTTTCACTAGGCGCACAACAGAAACACTGAATCCTTTTCCTAGACGGAAGAGCCGAGGGCGCTTGAAATACGTAGTTATATAAACCATTTGCATGCGGAGTGCTGTATGATGTTCAGGTAATAATGCCAATATGACACTGCATTCACCACGTGCTGAGGTCATGCTAGCATCATATAACTGCAAGCAGTACAGCAAATCACTTTATATGCAGTGTACTCGTGTGTGAGTTTGAACCATGGACTCTCGGTTACACAAAGTGTTGCTCTGTCTCTCACTCAAGTATGGAAATGCAACCGGTTGATTTCCCAGGAGACTTGTCTGTCATATCTACACATAATCACACAACCATTCAAGGGGGTCCATTATGCTACATAGAATTAGTATGGAACCAGCTAAGTCGTCCTCCATTAATTGACCTTAACTCCTCCCGAAACGTCCCGTGTTGACGAAACCGATTTTAACATTTATTTGATTTTTCAGTGTAGGGCTTATAATTTCACTTGTTTTATTAAGAAAGTTGCAAATAAATAAGTATAATGAAAAACTGATAATTTATAAGATTGCACTGTCAGAATGTCATGGCTGGCATACGTGACTGAGTTTGTAAACATTGCCACGGCGCACGCACATTGGCGATTTTCAATTTACCAGGGAAGGTCTACCGTTTATGTATTCGCATATGTTGTGGCAGTGTCGATGAATCAAATAATCGATTAACGTGACGTCAATTAGCGGTGACGATTTACAGTGAAATTCTCATTTAATATTTCTTTGAGGATTAGTGGATTTGAGCATAAATCGAGGATAATCTTACGGAAAGGAAATATGACAAGGAAGTTACTGAATTTTGATCAGTCTGAATGAATTGGTATGAATATAGAAGGAACCCGTCGTTGGCTATTGAAAGATGTTATTCCGGCACAAGCCTGAAGGGACTGAAGAAAGCCACGAAAAATTCCAGTCACGATAGTCGGTTTCCTTTTCGAGTATCGAATCGAATGTCTCCGGAGGGTGTCAGAGGCGTCATCTCCTGAACCACCGTCTCGGTACCGCACAAAATTGTTAATCTTTGAAGAGACGGGTAGTCGCAATAAAAATCCCAACTCGGCTGCCTTACGCTTACGTACCAAACTGTTCTAACTTTTTAAATGAAATAACCCAAAGTTTGTTTAGTTGGAGGTCTTTATTTTTTTGTCACTCTGCACTGAATAACAGTCGATACTATGCAACTTAGGAGTAGCCGCACTGGAAAATACGATAAGAATGTTTTCTGGCTGATCTCTTGCTTCGAGTGGATACGGAGGTAAGGCGGCCGGGTCATGAAGCTGACCACTCACCCCGCCTACCATCTTGTCTCAAATTCGTGGAGCTATACTTTCATGCTCACATTCATTTTTAAAACGTAGTTCTCATACATGAAGAGAATAAAAAATGTTATATTTTCGTCTAGATTTGCACAATAGGAATAGCGTTTTCCTTGTGATGTGAATCAGAAGGGAAGAAGGCATTTGGAAGATATAAGCATAGATAAAAGGAAAAGTTAAAATGGATCTGAAGCAAGAACGTATGAGTTCATGGATTGGATTCATCTGTCTGGAGAAACCCCAGTAGTTCTTTTGGTGAACGTGGTAATCAAAATTCAGCTTCAGTAAAGGGGCGAAATATTTTGACTAGCAGATCGACAACTAAGTATGTGCTAATTGCTTCGTCTGATTTGTCCTTCTTCATTTCATTGCTCTAAGAATATCTGGTGAAGCGTATAGATTATAAAGTTGGTAGTGTTTCAGCTGTTTCGAACCTCTTGCTATATATCTTCCCTTAAGTTCAAGTGTTCTCAGCACCTTGTTCTCAGACACCCACAATCTACGTTCCTCCTCCAGAGCGAGAAACCAAGTTTTATACCCGCACAGAAGAATAATTTTCATGGTTTTATCCTGCCTCTTTTGAAGAATGATGGAATTTTGTTGTGCCATTTCCTTTCAAATTCTCACTAATCACACATGGTCGTCTTTCAGTCTCATTCCGTTCTCTGTAGCTTGTACGCATTAAACATCGTTGTGAAACAATTTAAGAGTCAATCAACCCAATTTATTATTCACTTATTCAGTTCTATGCACTTGAGAAATTGTTGTTAAAGGGACTTAGTGGCGACAGGCCTCTATGTAGGCTTCTCAAGGTTGTCCTTAGAGAACGGTCGGTCTGAGAGTCCAAACACTATAGACAGACTTTCTCTATACACGCTATCTTCCGTGCTGGCAACACAGTTCTCACCGTGGCATGTCTTCATACTCTCATGCTACAGCACACAATCAGTGGTGCGCGTACCCACTTGCTTTTCTACCAGACAGAAAAAATGTCTCGAATAATGAAATATTCACAAAGATTCCAACATATTTCTAATGACAATGATAGTGAATTTTGTTTGATGGTACCTTTATTGATTTATGCAAATTGACAAAAGTAATTATTTACACGCTGTTTATATTTGAAGCATTTGCATAATTTAACGGCTTTGAGACTTCTGATGGACTGAGTCACATTGCTAACTTGACGACCCAGGCTCGATCTGTATACGTTTCGCAAACCCTGCATTTACATAAACTTTTTAAACTGACATTTTAACAAACCAACATATTTCTGTTTTACGAAAATTTATATATTTTTTACAATAAATAATAATATTCAAAAATAGGTCTGCTTTTGTTATTGATTTTAGCTTATAATATGATTCTAGTGTTGCGAGTACCACGAGGTTGCAAACCACTGTTTTGTACACACGAATTGAAAATTGGAAGCACAGTGAAATATTTGATAAGCCGAGAGGAGTGTCATTATACAAAGATTGGGAACTGCTGGTTTATTGTAAGATGGGAAATTGATTTTAAATAAGCCTGTTATTCATGCTTGGGAGAGATAATTAATTTTGAATAGTGAGAATGCAAAGACGTGCTTGAGGTAGCTCAGTGTGTTGCGTACTATAAGGGCTCTTACAGTGACAGCGATAGAACTTTGGGTTTCGTGACGACAGGGATGTACGGAGTTCTGATATCTAGGCGTTAGCGCCGGTGTGTGACACGCAAGACATCTGATATGAATACGAGGCATATGGAGGCTTTTGCGAGGGAACGAGTGAGATGCATAAGTTAATGAAGAACTGGATTTAAACTTAAATTTCCAGATAAATTATTCTTCATCTAACGTCTCCGAGAATGAGAGCCTGTGTGAGAAGTAGTTGTGCTTATAGTTTCGTAAGGTATCTCTCCGCATTAACTTATTAGCCATATTTCCGAATCATTCTTGAGAATCTGCCAGTTGCTCAGCTACCCGAAGGTTCAGTACCGTGTTCACAAGAGTCCTCCACTGGTCGCTATCCTGGGCCATATCAATCCAGTCTATACAACAACATCCTGTCTCTCTAAGATCCATTTTAATATTATTCAGCCAACTATAACTTGGTCTTCTTAGCGGTCTCTTTCCTTCTGGTTTTCCCCCCCAAATACTTTATGTATTCCTCTTCTCTCCCGTGCGTGTTACATGTCCTGCACATCTCACATTTCTTCACTTGAGCGTTCCAATTTTATTTGCTAAAGGTTACAAGTATGAAACTCCTCATTAAGAAGTTTTCCCCAACCTCATATTATTTCAGCCCCCTTGGTTCTAAATGTTCTCCTCGGTATTCTTTTCGAACACCCTCAGCTTTTAAATTTTGTACCTAAGTTCTCATATCCTTATTCCACAGAAGCACCTACATTACGCCCTGTAGAATTATGCCTGCTCTTGTGCTAGGTTGTAACCCCATGTTTCTTTGTACAGTGCATACCAAATGTAAGCATTGCGGTGAGTTTATGTACTTGTACGTCCACCAGACTCTCAGTTCTCCGAAACGAAGGAACTATTTAGATTAAATCTGGCATTTGAAGTCTATATTAAAAGTTGCCCGAGTTTTATTTCTTTTCTTACCTGTCATATCAAAACAGCGAGCTGAAATGGAATTTATTTTCACATTTTTTAACGAGGAATTCCGAGCAGAAAGCCTGTAGAGCTGCATATTTATTGAAGGTCTAAATAAAATTCAGGATTAAAATATAACTATTACTACTCTTTTTTCTTCTCACAGATTCGCGTGTTCGCCATGTTGTTTTTAGTTATTGTGGGGAATTATAAAGTATGGTGCGAGAGGGGTCTCCATTGGCATAATATTTACACCAAATTTCTAATATCTGTCATGATGACTTCCTAAGTCCACTTTTTCCTTAAAGGACTAGCACAAAGTTCGTTGAAATGTCTACGGCAAATAGGGTGTTATCAGCATCATACCTGGTCGCTCCTATGCACTTTTATGAGTTGTAGTCCTTCAGAGTCTCTTAGAAACAACGGTTGCACTGGATATATAAGCTCTTATTATCAAAATTCTGAGAAGAGAGCAATATTTATATTACGATTGTAAGGTATGGCTCCATCTGTTATCAGGCTCAGCGGTGAACGCAATCTTAAGCCGTCTGGTGGCTCCTCCATCATTGTTCCCGCCAACTCGTTTTAACTGGCTTGGAGATTATGTGACACTATTTAGTTTTATATGGAAATAAAAAGTACGCTAGACGTCCCATTATACAGCGGTACGTGTTATGACATAAATAGCATCGATAGCTCACTGTCAGCTTGAATAATCGGAACTATGAAACTGCCAAAGACGAAAGCAAATTTCCACATTGCACAGAAACTGAAGGTCGATAATATAAAGAGACTGCTGGGTAGTCTTATAGGAAGAGACGGACGGAACACGTAGCGCAGGTAAAATGGAGGCGATATTTGGGCTTATTTTATGGGTTTCCGAAGCTGCAAATGAAGAGGAAGACGAAGACGGACGATAACTGGGAGAGATCGAAAGACCGTACAAATAGAGCGAGTGGAGTTAGGTAGCTTGGGATGTTGCTGAATTGCGATGATAAATTTAGAGGAAGGCTGGTGCTTACTGTTTGTAGGTAAAGTTAAGATAAACATGTCTCTCTGTTTAATTATTTAAACACCACGCTATGAGGGCGTATGGCGGAGTGGACATACAGCTCCACAATTCTTCACTTCGGCACTAGATGATGGTGAATGGATAGATTTACCCCCGGGGGAAAGAGTCCCCATTACCCATTGTATATAAATTTGGGTGGGCCGTAGAGTCGGGCTGGACGCTGTGGAATATAGGAAATTTGTTGTCCCTACCTAGAACTGAACCCCGGCCGTCAAGCCCATAGCCTGATGCGGTACAGACAGAGATATATCTGCCCTGCTGTAGATAGGAAGAGATGCAGTGACAGTATTGGCAGAATGAAGACTTGACCTGTGGAAAGTGTGGACTTACGAACCTGTAGACGAACTATGGTTTTACTACAAGAAGAATAAAGGACAAATAACAATTTATTTAATATGATATAGATATCATATGATTCTGCTCCAGGTCCTGACAGGAAAGTGAACCTTTCAAATTGAATTTGTGCAAAAAATAATTACTCACCTGTTTCCTAGAAGTGAAAACGGAAACGGTGTGCCACAAGTACGCGCAGTCAAGATATATAAAGCGGAGGGAGATTTCAACGCAGGCGTGGAAGACGAACCTGTGAAAGGCTGTCGGGTTATGCAACTTGTGTCATCTGGTGGGAAAGTAGGTCACTGTTAATACCGACACGAGGTTATATAAGGAGGCTTGTGGTGCATTGTGTTTACTGTTTGTTAAAAGAGTCTCGTTTTCGCATGCAAAGGAATGACTTCGCAACGTAAACAAACGAAAGAAGCCGTAGCTTCCTTGGTTAGTTGTATTGCCGTGTTCTTTCGGTGTCCAAGTGGCAATGAAATTCTCTCATATTAACAGGGCCAAATTATTTTGTTTACATACTGCATTTAAATTATTTGGAAATGCACGCATCCAGTAAAAAGTCATCCACTTTCGATATTTTTTGTCTAACTATTTAAGAAAATTCATACTTATGGAAGTAATGTGTTCGAGATAATCTCTGGAACCCGATATTTTCGTCACGCGTACCCCAAACACGTGACAATATTTAGCTAGTTAAATTGAGATGCGTGAGTACATGCATGGAGGTCTTCATGTAGAGTTCCCGTTGCTGTTTTCTGACATTATACAGAATTGAAATTTATCGACAGATTTGAAAGAAACTCTATATAAAATTTTATGAAAATACTTGGTATATGTGCACAAACACATTCTTCAGTGCGGCTGTCCGTGTGGTTGCTGGTTCAACCGCTCCTGTTTCACGTCCTACTACATAACATGTTTCGATCTCACAGGGAGCATCGTCAGGTGTGTATATTGTTACTCTTATACTGTTACACTGTTGGCAATGTAACAGGATGCTAAAATAAATCATTTATGAAAATACGTTTAGCTGTTCTCCAGTTATCACGTGTGGAGAGATAAATGGGTATGGGTAAACTAGCTGGCCTGTTCCTTGCAATTCTTTTTATGGAAGCGCCAAAACTCATCAAAACAGCAATGGGAGAAGGCAGTTTCTACAATTGCAGAGGTCGCCTCCACTCGGTTAGTCTCATACGCCTCTTTCTGGTGCCCACTACCGAAAGCCACATTCCTCCTGACGTTGTATCAGGATGATCCTCAGAACTAAACACACTCCCAGGAGGTCACTCATGAAAAGAGGCCGGAAAGAAATCCGCAACAGACGGCAAAGTGCATTTATAGTATCCCCTGTGAGTGTGGCAGAAGCTACATTGGCGAAACAGGCAGACCTCTAGCCGTGCTACTCCGTGAACACAAGTAAAATTTCCAACAAGGTCTTCTAGAAAAATCAAAATTAGCCCAACATGTCTATGAAGAGGTTCATAGAATACGCTTGGATGAAGATAGGGGTTTGGAAACTGAAAGTAACAACAAATACAGAAGATACAAGGAATCGGCACATTTGGCATGATTAACCAGTCCAATCAGCCAAACCAGTTTGGACTTTTCTCCTATGTGGATCCCCCTCATAAGCAAAGAGGTGTCTAACTCAACAGAGAAATTCCGTATGAGACGTGACAAATTCTTCATTGGTTTCCACAAGGTTTCAGCTTTCAGTGTTCAGGTTTTACTCCATAGATGACAGAATGTTAGATACTACACGTCTTCACAATTTTTTTTTCACTTCTTTCATTGATGCTTATGCACTTGGTTTTGTTGGCTAGGTTTGTAACATAAATTTCTTCTTCCTTTTCTATCCTAGTCCTACGCATGTGCTTTACTTATCACAATTTTTATTGCATATTTTCTTGTTATCTCCCGCTGAATTAGCCTGGTCTCATGCGATTAAATAGCTGTGTGAATCTGACAGGGGTTGTCCAGTGGTTGAGGTTAGCTCTTTCTAAGGGACCCAGCTGAGAAGGTGTCTTCACCCCTCACTTGAGGACGGAAACAGACCCAGTTTCCGAAACATATTTTCTATAATACCGGACTGTCGAAAGTGTCCCAAAACTCACTAATTCTGACGGATAGCTCAAGATAGCTCATTGACGTTTCGGAGGAACGTACTGCATCCAGCTTGAAGGTCAAAAAGTAATCTGGCTAAATAACCAGTAAGACGTAAGCAGCGAGCACAGCTCCAGACATAAATGAAATTCTACCAGACTTAACGGCGTTGCATCCCAGACGACAGTACTTTTGAAATATCATTTTCGGTTCTTTTTACGTACACGTCCAATAAGAAACAGAGCGTAACTCTTTTGTGACACCCGTCTCACCTCTCCTTGAAGGATTCTTTTTTTCAGTTTCCGTTACTTAACTGTCCCTGCTGTTAATGTGATTAATTTCCAGCAGTAACTTGATATTCGCGGGACAGGCGGACTGACGTATTAAAGAACAGGCCCTTTTAGATTTCACCGCGATGGAACGAGGCGTGTGTATTTAACGGAAGTATGTCAGGCTTTTATATTAATTAATTCATTCGTTACAAATGTGGGCCATTCAATTAGGAAACTGATGCGTGTTCTTCTCCGGTGTATAGAAACCTGAAGGTCACAATATACAGAACTCTTCATTCTGCACAGATTCACATATCCCCATGCAGGGTGCTTGACTAAGCACAGACATTTTACGAAGATTTTCATGGCTTTCCTCAGGACCAGGTAAGTCGCGGAATCTTATGGAGCTGAGCCCTTCTTGAGGAGAAGCCAAATCTGCAGCTACTCAAGAATTTTATGGAACCCGAAGGTTCATTGCAGTGTTCACAAGAGCCTTCCACTGGTACCTATACTCGAGCCAGATCAATCCAATCTATACCATCCCAACCTATCTCTCTAAGATCCATTTTAATATT
Source organism: Cryptotermes secundus (assembly GCF_002891405.2). Classification (NCBI taxonomy): domain Eukaryota; kingdom Metazoa; phylum Arthropoda; class Insecta; order Blattodea; family Kalotermitidae; genus Cryptotermes; species Cryptotermes secundus. The sequence continues at coordinate 1,206,706 of NW_019738363.1, forward strand.
GTCCACCCACCTACACCTAGATCTTCTCAGTGGTCTTTTTCCGTCTGGCTTTCCCACCAATATCAAGTCGCGGGATTTTATCTTAGATTAGCCCGCAAACAATTTCTTTCATTGTTCAGTTACCATCCACTCTTTTTCATATGTGGATTGGTCACTACGACTTCCTCCCCAGTTTTTTCACGCGCCTTATAGATACACGTATTCATGCTGTCCTTTGCTTGCGTTACTTTTCTTAAGATATTAGTAGCACAGAATGATAGGATGATTGATGGGTGGTGAATAGGAATGGATTTTGAAGGAAGCGTTCGTTGCATAATCGAGGTACTATATAGACTTGAGAAAAACCAAATTCGTCACTCAGGTTAGCCAATGTTTCCATCGAGATTCGAACCTAACACCTTTTGTATAGGAGTCCAAAGCGTCAATGGTAATGCATCCAGTTCATATTTATATCATCTTTACTTTTTGGGGGGGGGGTTAAATAGTGTTTGCGCTTGACACGCTGCCGTAAACTAACCGACAGACCAACTTCAGGAACTTTCAGATCACTGTATGTAGCTAATGGGCAAGCAAAATTCAACGCTTCTTGAACCGTACTCGTTACATCTTCCGCGTGCTTATGCAAAATGTTGGAAACAGCTCAATTACATTTAGTGGTTTCCGAAATGAAATGCTTTACTTGTAATGGGTGGACTGAAGCCTCGTTAGGGCTTCTATTTCTCCCTTCTGCATTCTGACGCGGGAGTTGGAGCCTAGTGTTTACGAAGCGTTAGTGTTGCAGTATTGAACAATATTCATTCGGGAGAGGCTTGGTGGTAATGTAGGAACATCACTGGGACCGCGGGGGTGTGAATTCCTTGTAATGTTTCTCGCTGCCTCTGGGTTGGGTTTCATTGTGGTGCCGGAGACGGTAGCATATGTAACTGCAGTCTACTCCTTGATGGGATCTAGTGTAACGTTCTAGAACAAGTTGGTCAGCTCATGTTTCTAGTGCCATATTCCGACTATCTGTAATGCCCTTACGAGATTTATTATTATGATGTTGATATTTACTCCTTTATGTGTATTTGCGCCTTTGATGTTGCATATCTGTTTTCTAAAGATGACCATTTAATATAGTGATTTCCAGGATTCATGTGATGATACCCCATCAGCTTAACAAATGTTTCATCGCGCCCCATTTCTTAATTGAATGTTTATACATTATGTGGGTTTCGTACTTAAAGATCAACCAATTTGGGGGTTTTATCAGTAAAAATATTGTGGCGTGCTGTCTTAAAGCTAGAATATCTGAGTCATAGCGGGCGTCTATTGTTAGGCAACGGCTCGGTATCCGCGGTTCCACATCATTGTCGGGGTGATAATGAATCATAACAGACGTTACCACGGAAATGAAATGAAGGTTTAGCGCAATTCACGCGGTAACGAATACATTAGCTACCCGATAAATAGCTTCACCCAATCCGGAACCCATTAATTTCTTGTCGCGTTACCAGGACACGTGACAATATTTATAAGGATTTAGAAACGCTCGAAGTTAAATACTCTGTGTTTGGCACTCTCAGAACTATAATCCATACAATTATACAACACACCTTTCTCGCACCCCTTAACTTTCTATGCTACTTTCTTGCTTGCCTTACATTTCGACCCTGAAGATAAAGGCAATATGATTCTCCGAAACGTTGGTGAATGTATAAAGACCTACACTGTGCTGCAATCCAGCAGATCTGTTTGTCACAATTTCTCCGAAATTTTGTTATAACAAACGTTATACTGAAGTTATAGAACACTATTTCCGCATTGCCACAATTTCGGGGTGGACCGAATTGCGAATTTTCGACGTGCATCTAAAGCTGAATAATTCGTCTGTGTGCGGCGACAGAGCACATCTGACTTCACAGTTGTCTAATCAAGGCCAAATTGTATACAATAATGATACTTAACCTAACTCTTGGTCGAATGCTGTGATAGTTGAAGAGTGAATGTCAGAGAATGTGCGGAGTACTCGACATCTCTGAGAACGTAGTGGAACCAGTTACTTGCCGAAGTCGGTGGCTTTGTTATAACCTAGATAACGTCGTTGTAAGTGACGAGACGTTGAACATGCGGTAAGGGAGAGTCGGGTGTTATGGGGGTACATTAAATTTTATTGGCTCTGAGTCATCAGATATTTTCTGTAAGAATGTGAACTCAGATTTAGATTAAATTCAGTTGTAGTTTCGAAGGTGAGACTAAATTTCTGGTTATATAAATTGTTTGAACGCAACTAAGGATTTTGTAAAATTGTCAAAATACCTTGTTTTACCCGCCAGTCAGGGTAATACAGGGGACCATGATTTGTGTTAGAACACACTTGATTACTTGAATGCAAAAATAATATTCAAACATTGGCAATTAAATATAACTTGAAACATAGCTTACAGAACACTTCATGCAGGAGTTTGCGTCATCTGAATGTTCGATGTTCATACTGAATTCCACTGATCATCAAGTGAACCCCGAACAGTTTACAATGAACCATCAAAAGGAGATTATATCGACGCAAGATGAGCAAAAACTTTCCACCTCGTTGAATCGTCATGCATACTGAGAGCCTCGCTTTGCTTGACTAGTACACTTGCACTTCTTAAGAGAAAAGCACTTTTCTAAGTGAGAACACCCCTCCCCCCAAAGTTTTACCTAATCACACACTTTTCCGCTCCCCTAATAATTATTTTCTTATTTATTCCTCTTGAAGACTGTGGTATTGTTAAATTCTTTAGAGCAAATGTTACTTTTTAATCTTGATAAGACTAACACATGATTTACGATTTTAACTGAAGTTAAGAACGTTTCGGAAAAGTATACTACCCTGTCTTCGGATATAGTTATATCCTGAAGATGGAGGAAGTGTGTTCTTCCAACGATTTTGCTAGCCTGTAAAACTACACGGTGTCTTTAAATACAGGGCTACATCCGTGAAACTACACCGTTTCTTAAAATACAGGGCTTCACGTGTGAAACTACACGGTGTCTAAAAATACAGGACTACAGTATGGACTACAGTCTCGAATTTATTTTTAATTAAAACGGAAGTACAGTAGTGTACAAGTTGGAAACATGAATGGCGCGGAGGCTATTACAAACGAGGAGCCCTTCATGATTTTCAGGAGAGTGAAACTTGATCTCCCACTCTAATGGATGGGCCTGGATTGAGGGAGTTTGAGACCAGAGCGCCGAAGAGAATATTTTGACATCAGAGAGCGAGAGAGAGGAAATTGCGTAATGCTGAGCTACATATTGTGTTCTCATGATCATTACCTTATTAAAGTGTTCTGTTAAAAACATTCCGTAAGCCAGGAGAAGGTAGAAACTCTTTCAGGCCTACCAAATTATGCAGCTTCGCTACTCCACGATCATTGAATGAGTAGAAAGGATTTCTATTGCTCGCATGCAATGGTTTCTGCATATGCGTCACAGCGCAGCCTCTTGGGATCCCTCACACCGCTTCACTGTACACACGGAATTCTCCGCATGTTTGTAATCTGAATTGTATTTTCTCTCTAGGTAGGCAACACAACAAGCGTGCGTGTGAAACGGCCTGCTTAAACAGTGTGCCTCAGGCGTTACCCTTTACCTGATCAATAAAGCTCTTGTGGTTGAAATAACGTTAACTAGTACCAAACTTTTGTGAATATACTGTATGTATAATACGGAAATAATAGTAAATGGGACTTTCTTTCTTGTAGTGTGAAATTTATTGGGCTACATGGCCGTGTCATAGCTCAAGCGGTTAGTCGCTGGCTTCCCACCGCGGCGGTCCGGGTTCGATCCCGGGTCTGGTCAAGTGGGATTTGTAGTGGACAAAGTGGCACTGGGGCAGGTTTCCCCTGCCAATCTTCATTCCACCAATTGCTCCACAATCACCCTCACCTGTCGTCTGGAGCTGGTACAATAGGTCAGAAGTGGCCGCAGTACAAGGGACTTAGTCCCACCCCACAAGCAATAATATATAAATATTAAATGTGGTATTTTAGCGTCCTGTTGCACTGATTTTCGTCCATGATATGTATGCAGTGTCCATCTTTTAGTGCACTCAATTTCACTTTTTATTTCACAACAAGTGAAATTGAGTGTGCTAAAAGACGGACACTGCACACATATCATGGATATAAATATATAAAATATTGGGCTAGATTCGCATTTACGCCAACTTAGATGGACGGGTTAAGGATTCCAGACGTGATGCTTCCAAGGTGTACGTTTAGAAATGGATTTTCGAAGGGAGTTATCAGTCTTCATATAATTGCTTCCATTGGAATAAATGAAAGAGCGATAGTTATATTAGTAAATTAACCAATTACAAATTCGTAGTCTGTTTACATAATGGGTTTAATCTTTAAAATGGAGAAGCCGTAAGTTTCCTGTGAGGTACGAACCGAATTCTTAAATATTATTCAGTAGAAATTCGTGCTTCGAAAGGCTAATCATTAATCAAGTAGAGAAGTAGTATTCGTTATTTATCCCGTCTACTTAAGAGATAAATACATTCGATCCTCACCATACAAATATAACAAAGACTGTATGATACTATTATTGTAACTTCAGGACAGTTGCCATGTAAACATGTCATACGAAAATTTAAAGTCACATATTAACAAAACAATAACAGATTTTTAAACCATGAGCCATGTTATTATAAATGTTTAAATAAATATTCTAAACTTAGTTACTGCTCAAGTTGTTTGACATATAACAGCTGCTTAATTGTGCGTGCGTGTGTGTGCGCACGTGCGCGCGCCCCCTTGATAATGGTTCCAGAGCGAAATTCTTTTGTCAAAGTAAATTATAATAAAGTGTATGGTTGTTAAACTATTTCATTGATGGTTAAATCTGTTATATGGCTAGGAGATTCAATGGCATGTGTTAAACGTTGATAGGGTTTGAGTTTCTCACGTCGGTGAAAATCAAGGTTACTATATTCAGGTATATAATTCTATTAAGTTTTGTAGACAGATACAAATGTTTCGAAGGCCTGTATTGCCTCCATCTTCAGATACCCATCCAGAAGACCTTAACATTTATTTATTTATTTATTTACATCGCGAAACAAAATGTCGGTGTCGAACGCTGGATATTACTGCTTCATATTCGAGAAATCTGGGATCTAGGCTTCAAATCTCGGCTGTAAGACAGCATGTACGGACTTAGTATTCGATTTTTTCAGCCTCTCCAGATGATTACCGGAACAGGACATGAAATTCCATTCATATTCTTTCCAATTGCTTATTCGCTAATCACCTAGTGATTCGACTCTATATAACATGGGCTGTTGCAAGTTTATGTTTATTTCAAAAACGTCCGATCACTCGAATTTAAGGGTGTGACAGATGCAAGGAGCTCACGGTTTGGAGGGAAGTCACACACTGGCTCTTGTAGAATTCAGAATCAAATCTTGTATCGGTCAGTTGAAATTCCATTGTCTTACTAATAAACATTAGTAACCAAGTTGTAAGCGCTGAAGTAGTAACGCTAGGAGCAGTAACGCTAGAAGCAAAAGTCTTGTGCCTCAAAGCAACGAAACTAAAAAATTAAGCAAATTTACAAGAAAAATTAATAGTGGAGTAAGTTAAAGGGCACAAACCTTTAATAAACAGTTGAACTTGATATGTGCGTGTGTAGCTTTGAATTTATTTCCTGCCTTCTAGGAGCTGAGGCCCGCTAAATGTCTTGAGAAAGTGACCGTCAGCTCTACCGAAAACAAGAAACCTCGCCTCCTTGTATAATAAAAACAACCTGAGATAATTATTAGTAAGCGCGAAACAGGCAGCTTAATAAAGGCGACCAACGAGTGGTAAGGAGGTAAGGAGCAGTTAAAGGGTATAGCAGAAACTGTGAAGCCAGCGATAAGAACTGAAAATTGATTTTTAGGGTTACACACCTATCTCGTCCATGGTTTATGTTAACCGTCTTACAGTGTATACACTTTTTCACCTTATTCTTCACTTCCACACTACATGTTTCAGCACTAATGTGCCATCCTCAGGTGTCTTTATGCACGTTAAACTATTGTACTGCATGCCATGATGTCTTCATTCTAAAATGACTAAAATCTGTATTCGTCATATATGTCGATGAATTCTAAATAATAAAACTTTTCAGGATTCATCCTACGTCGCACTAAACACGTGAATTACGCCAATCCTCTTTTATGTGAGAATTCTTCCTACACACACATGTGTATCGTGTTCTGTGTTGTGTTTTGCTCCTGTTACTACATGCGTTGTACTACTCCTATCTCATTCAGACTAATAATTTCAATCAAGATTTATTTTCCTGCTAATGAACTTAAGCCCTTAACATAAATTTAATACCTTGCAGCAAATTTACACGTTCATAATATGACACACCCGAGCATATACTGTACCGGCTCACATATCTGCCGGAGAAGTTGCCGAACAGGCGGGGCGTTGCGGTTATCTGCTGTCTTGCGGGAAAACGTGAAAGTATCCCAGGGCTTAATTAATTAGTTCAGCACTTCGTCGTGAATTCATAAGTGGAATGGAAGTTTAAATCCACATGTTCTTCACCTTGGCACTGGGTGGAGGTGACTGGTCAGTTTTACACCTCCGGCCACTTTCACCGTCGAAATAGCACAAGGTGGCCAGTGGACAGAAAACGGAGTAGGCCCCTGAGTCGGTCTGGACACTGTGGAGATGAACGGAATCGCCTGCCCCTACAGGGAATCGAATCAGTATTCCTCGGAGTCCAGCCCTCAGCATGTCACTATTCGTACTCAGGTAGCGCGTCTCCCCACTCTCTTGAGGGTAGTTCAGCATATTACGAGGCAGATAAGTTGACGAGTTGCGACACGAGTTGGCCTCATTAGCGCGATTTCAAGTACGAGTTCATGTCGTTGGAAATTTCCATCTCTCCACGAAATCTCCGGAATGTTTCCCACTTCTGATATCCAAGGAAACATTTCACGCACACTCACGAGCACTTGTGTTACTTGATAGCTTCTGAGTTCTCACCACGATCACTACGAACGTTACTGTCTTCTCGAATGTAACACCGTGTAGCCTGGTAGGTCGTTAGAGTAGTTTCGGAGGAACTGGCTTCCTCCATTTTCAGGTTAGATTATACCCTTCGATTTGGGAGATCACCAAACCACATAATAAGAACACTCACTCCCATTAATCACTTTGTCCTTGAAGATGGAGGCTTCCTGTTTCTCCGAAACACCGCAAACAACCTACTTTCATAAGGTATAAATTCCCAAGATTTGGATCAACATTATCAATATAATTATGTCTTTGAATAGAATTTATGAATTCGTAATATTTACGTCGAACGGACGTTGGGGCTGTTGTGTGTTATCGCGGTCAGTTAAATAAGAATTGAAGAAGCAGTTCCTGCCTATAATCATCGTTATACCTCTTCCCCGGAGGAAACACTTGTCCTTGAACAGCCTGTAACAGAGAAAGTGTTTCATTACACATTGCCGTCAGCAAGAATAGAAGCAAAGGAAAAATATTTGTACGACTCGGCCAGTATACTGTACGAGTATAGACTACAGAGCTTCGAATGGTATGACGACTGAGGAACGACGAACTTGGAGGCATTTCGAATTAAGCGAACCCCCCCNTGTCCCAGAAATTTCCCCCCCGAAAAATAAGATCACCCTTTTCGTATTTGTCGTTTCCGAGGTAATGCCCAGCAAATGTTAATATAATTTAAAGAGCCTGCATAAACGAATATGATAAATTTGCTAGAATGGGCCCAAAGTGAAGACAACCAATCCGAAGATGGTTTATTTTGTGACTTGAATGGAACATCGATTGCTTTATATATCCGGGCTGCGCGGACCTTTCTCAATATCAGGACAGTTGAGGGAAGGCAAGGCACGTGGCTTTCGCGTCTGCTGCATCCAACTCACTTTAAGAAATGTCAGGTATCGAATATGTGAGATGCAAGTCCCTTGATACAATCGCTCTGTATCCACAGAAATACTTAGGCGGCTGTTTCTAAGAGTTTTGCAGCATTTACAACTTCGAAACGTAACTGATAGAAAGTTAAAATTATTGAGTAAAAACTCGTCCTGTAAGTACTGGAATGTTCTACGTACATCAACATAAAATTTCGGAAAACTTAGTTTGAAGTTGAGCTACAGTTTAATACGGCTTAGAACAATACCGAGTTACGTATATCTTCAGTTTTATGAATTCTTCCACTCCGTTGAAAGTTAACCGACGTTTCGGAGGAACATGTCGCCTCCGTGTTAATGGTCGAAGGATAAACCAAGCAAGAAATCAGCATTAAGTAGTTCAGTTCTTTTGGGACTTTCGATAAGGAGTTTATTAAAGATGGTTGATATAAGAAATCAATTTAATTACTTCGGTGCTTGAAGATAACCAATGTGAAGAACAGATCCTGTGGTTAGATTGTTGTTATGAAGGTACATTGCTCGTTCACACGCGCACACATGCAACACGGTGATACAGAATAACTCGTAACTTTTCAGGGCATCATCTTCTGAGGGCACTGAGATAAGTAAAATCAAGAATTAGGGATTTTCATGCAGTACCTAGCTCTTGCAGTTATGTACGTTTTAATAACCCGACAAAATTTTTCTGTGGTTTTACCGAGATTTTAATGCACATGAATGTGGGTTAGAACATAGCACGTCTTCTGTGATGTGTGTGTGTGTGTGTGTGGCACCGTGGGGGTGAAAAGGGGGAGATTGTATGGCTTGAAAACGGGTGTACTCGTTCAGGTTAAGGGGTGGGGAGAGAATCAATATGTAGTTCGTGCGCTGTGCCACGAGAGCTCGCTGGAGGCGCACGCTACACTGAGGGTCGACTCGCTTGCTTACTCGAGTTGAGGTACAAGTGTTGAACTAAGCGACACACAGTGGGAGCCACGTTGGTGAGGATCCAATCACAGCCCTAGGTAATGTAACACCAAAATAACAACGGCATAAATAAAATAAAGCAAGTCGTGTGGTCCTGTATTCACACTGTTGCATGCCCCCTGTGAATGTAATGATAATAACATCATAAAATTGTATGCATTATGTTGAATTGAGGTTATGTATCATAAACTTAACCCTCCCCCCCCCAGAATTCCCTTCTATGTGTGTAGTAGTGAATGTCATAGATGTGTGGCGTCACGTGTGATTGACAGTGACCGTGGCGGTGTACACCAGTCATAAATTCCGTCGTAATGTCCTCAGCAAATTACCCTATATGCTTCTGATGAGAAAAGCGTGGAAAATGTGTTTGTTTCGAAGCGTTTACTGACTGAAAACATTTGCTTATGAATGTCTTGTCCTTCTGATGTGTCGATTTCGGATGATGATACGGACCTCGGCGGCGGAAGACATTTTATCAGAAGTGTATGTTTTGTTTCAATGATTGGAGTTGATGGGAGCAGTTAAGGATTTATGAATCTATTTCCTGTATGTTATCAAGGAATAAAGAAGTAGTTTGTCCAGATTCAGCAGTATTGTCATATTGATATTAGTAGAACGTTACTTCGCTTTGAATTATTGAGATGCAATCTGATTCGTACATATGCGAAAAGAAAGAATGTCTCAGGCTTAGACTGAAGTGCTACAGAAGAAGTATGAACTTGAAACAGAAGAGTAGATGCTCATGTCAGAAGTTACATAACTACGCATGCCTTCTCGCTCTGCATTGTTTTGTAATAATATTTGTTATGAAGAAAGATGTATCACTCTTGCCGTAACGTGTTGGAATTACGCTACTGCGGCCCGTTCTCCAAGTCTTGGAGTCCAAAGAGCTTAGAACTGGAAAGATGGGTTTAGATATCGATTTTACGAAATGTAGACCCATACAACTCTGTTTTGTTCTCATATTCTGTTTTCACTATGTCTTATATATTAGCATTATAATTAGCTGATATACGTAAATTGTACGCCTGTTAAAATTTCAAGAGAATGTTGAAATATTCAGTGTTACACCATACTTAACGTGAAGGTACAGGATGGCCAACTTAAATGTGAATGAAATTTTAAAATTGTGAGAAATTAATTTGTACGTACGTCTTAGCGCTGCAACCAGTTGATAGAAAATATTCTGTACCAGAAAACAATCTTTTATCTGGTCATATGTGGGGGTATTTATTGCTAACAAATAGTCTTCAGCAATATTTCATGACGTAGAGCGAAATTTTGAATTGCGCAATCCTGAAATACGGACTGCGCATGCTTAACTTCGCCGAAATACATTTGACAGATATGGACCAAACAAGGAACATGATTTGTAAAAGCTATATAAAGAGATCTGGTAAAAAACGCACCCTCGCATTCTCCCATGCTTCGTTACGTGTTTCATTTGGCGGACAGAAAAAGAAAACAGAGGCGATAATTAAAAAAAGCAATACCGGTTAGGTCACTAGAAACTCGGTAACAGTTCCCGTTAAAAGTAATTACATTAGAGGAAGGACCACGGCATAATAGTAAACAAAATTCCTCAGCTTTTGAGGCAACACGTATTTCATTAATGCAATGTCCATGTAATGCCCCTGTAATACCTCTAATGCATTCACATAACGTTACAGTTGTGATTATCTAGAATTTGAATATAGTTTATTAATAAAAAAAGAAGACCTGAATTGAAACGTAAAATTTATGACTAATAGGCATACCTAAAACGGCAACGAAAATATAGTTTATATTTTGGAATATCTGGCTGTTCAAGCAGATGATATCCACTTTTGTAAGTTGAGAATTTTTAAGGTTTATGTATATTTTTATATATGTGTAGTAGAAATCTGTTAGGGCCCATTTCTTGTCTCTCAGATACAGATTCAATTATTTGTATTGACAGTAGAGGCAGAATCATCATTCGAGCAAATACACAATTATACTGACTTCTTCAAGTAAAGAAATTTTGCCCGATATTGCAAATTAAATATTTCTGCAAGACTCAAAAATTAATTTTTTGTTAACAAAATTTTGTATTTGGAAATAATAATTTTTTTCCATGACATTTAATCAGGAAATTTCTAAATAAATTCCTCATCAAATTTCGTCGATTTTTTTTAGTTTTCAGAGACGAACTCTGTTCGGAATCAAAAGAAAAATGAATCTTAAAATCAACAAAAAAAATAATTTGCGAAGACTTTTAAATGACGGACAGATTATGTTGTGTAACACCTGTAATAGGTCTCAGTAGTCCTAAGACTTGAGAGGACAGTAATGATAATAAACCTGTACCCAAAAAGAAGACGCCTACGAGTATCGATTTCTGACATCACAAAACACGATTTGATGTTAGTTTGGAATATGCTGACCCTCTCTTGAAATTCTTGAAACGATTTTAAAATTAGAACGTCTGATAATAGTTCCTTCTACTCCTACAATTATATTCAAACGAGAAAGTTCGGTTCCCATTCTAAAAGAAAAACATAAAGTTTCAATAGGACTGGACTCGAAGGACGGAGACAGATATACGCTTATGAGGGAGACAGACAAAGAAGGATATATACAGTAAAACTTGGTTATAGCAACATCGGTTTCTGCGACACCTTGTCTATTGCGTCAAATATTCAGTGGTACGAACTAATTCCCCATAAAGCAACTGTTTTTATACTTTGCTTAGTACGACATGCACAAATGCATCAACCTCGTATGTAACGTCATTTTCATTCCTGAATTTCTCTGATATCGTGGGAAAGTTCGATGTGTCTGCCCACCCTCACTTTCTCT
>NW_019738363.1:1218634-1252324 GCF_002891405.2 Cryptotermes secundus
GTTAGTCTGTACTTAACTACGTATTTCACTAAAAAATGCAACATTTTAACTCGGTTTTTGGTAGATTTTTACGTGACTAACATAAGGCTACTGTGGAAGTGCCCATTTCGGTTACAACGACATTCGTTTATAACGACACTATTTTTAGGTCCCTTTGATGACGTTATAACCAAGTTCTACTGTGTGTGTATATATATATATATATATATACACAATTAGTAACATAAATTAGAAGATTACGTAACAAGTATCATTGTAGTTTCGAAAGTCAAACATCTGAAATAAAATTAACCTTTGAAGAATACTATCTTTTCGGCTGTGACATCATATAGTCTGGTAGACGATTACCGGTATTTCGGAGAAATGTACTGTTTTCATATTCGGGGTTGAAGGGCGAGCCGATTAAACGTTTACGAAATACGGCTTCGCATTCCAAGTGATATTACTCATCATAGCCGTAAATGTCACAGAACTAACCTACTGCTTCCTGCTGTTCTTCGCTCGGCTTTCTTTTCGATCCTGAAGATGGAGCCAGTACGTTTCTCCGAAACGTAATTATACTTCCATCAGACTACACGTCGAAACACGTAGTGAGATATTAGTCTTCATATATACAGCCATGATAAACACTAATCTCGCCTAATCTATTTCCTTTCGTGTCTTCCGCTTCGATTCACAGATTGTCTGCATCAGGTTCGCAAACTGATCCAAACTGTGAAATGCTGATGTATGGGGCAGATAGTATTTTTTTATTGCTAGTGGGGTGGGACTAAGTCCATTCTACTGCTGTCATTTCTGGCCTATTGTACCAGCCCCAGATGATAGGTGAGGGTGAATGTGGAACAATTGGTGGAATGAAGATCGGCAGGGGAAACCGAAGTACTCGGAGAAAACCTGCCCCAGCACCACTTTGTCCATCACAAATCCCACTTGACCAGACCCGGGATCGAGCCCGGGCCGCCGCAATGGGAAGCCAGCGACTAACCGCTTGAGCTATGCCGCGGCCTGCACATAGTACAGTATGGACTCTTTACAAGGTCCCCATATTCCGAACGGTATGGAGTTGTTACGTCCACTGAGGTTCCCTCTGTCAGCTAAGGTCAAGAATTGAGGTCACACTCCCCAGCCTTGCGCCATACTGTAGGGACTTCCCCTCGGATCCGCATTTCTCATCACGGTCATCTACTAACTTGCAGTTCTTGACCAACAAAGTAGGATCTGCCCCTTGAGTTCACGTAAAATTCTCTTACAAATTTCAATATACGTACGTTCCACGGATAAGAAACAAAATATGTAGGTACAAGTAATGGAATAGACTCCCCTTTGCCCACATCACAGCGGTTTCTATGCAATTCGGCAAAATTTGTTTTATACAAAGCTCAGTCGGGTGTATTTTGTTACGTTGGGTCTTATATTCTCAAGAACGCTTACGATGACGAGAACTGTGTTTTGGGATGTAAGTCGCCGCAGTCCGGTAGAAGTTCACTCACGTTTCGAAGCAACATACTGCTTCTTTCTTCACTGGCGAAAAGTAACTCAAGTAGGAAGCCAGTAAAATGAGACGACAAACGTAATGTTCTCTTAGACCCTGAGAATGGAGGCAATAAGTCCCTGTGAAACGTCGATGGGCTTCTGCCGGACACTACTGCAGGTACCAGAAGGTACATTCTAATTTAGAGTGACACAGTGAGGTTTCACTCAGTTACTGAAAGTTCGGCCATGTTTATACGCGGAAGAGTCAGGACACTTTTGCACGAAACATCGATCCATGCACTCACATAAGGGAACGGCGTACGCTGAAAACATGCCAGGAACTGCGACATGAATGGAATTCAACAGTGAAGTTAAACACTTCAGAAGGAGTGCCATCTGCCGCCTGAAACGATACGGTGCTTCACTCTGTTCTCCGAGTGTACGCTCAGTCCTACGGAACTTCAGATAGTGTACATTTTCAAGGAATCGTTAATTTCATCCAGTACGACACACTTCACTTAAACACATACGAATTATAAACGGGTGGGTGGGAGAGAGGTAAGGGGACATATTCTTCTTATGCTTAATTAAGGACCGTACCATGAAAACGTATGGCGAAGTGGATGTGAAACTCCACGGATTCTTTCTGAGAAGGTTTGTGACTTTACATTCGGGAGAGTCCCGTTTAAAATCACGGTCGGTCTGACTGGTTTTTGAGTCCACCTAGCTGAAGTTCATTGTTGGTTTCTACGTCCTTCCACGTAAATGCTAGGATAGTATCTCAAAAACATGCCACGGCTGGTTCCTTCCAAATATTTTCAAATTCATTATTCTACACTTCTGTTCGACGTGATATGCTGTTAATGTTTCTTTTTGTTCTTCTTTTTCCTCTCGCTCCAACTTTGGAGCACAGGGCTGATTTCTCAGTTTCATGATCATTTTTACAGACGGTAGGACTCCTTGGACGGGTGATCATCTCGTCGCAAGGTCTCTCCCCAAACACGGAATAAACGCATACACACACAAATATCCATGCCCTGAGTGGGATTCGAACCCACGATCCCGGCTTTCGAGCGAGCGAAGACAGTACATGCCTCACACCGCTCGGCTACCGTGACCGACACTGTTAAAATACTGACACTAAATTTAAATAGACCATAAATTCCCTATGTCACGCATTTAACCCAAGAAATAGATTAAGGTGAGCGGTCAGCTTCACGCCTTGGCCGCTCTACCTCCTGAGGGACCCGACTTCTTATTCGCTAGAAGGCTCAGTGAAACCTGTAGCTGCTCTGAATAATGTGAAGGAGCTAAAAGTCTCTTGACACTTCGGGGAATCGAACCACGATTCATCGTTTGTCAGCCTGTAATTAATCACTATGGCCCACGTTCTTCTGAAGTAAAGTGACAGGAGAAACATTTGTGCCGAAGGGGCGGTGAAGACGAATCCTATAATTCAAGGTCGTCAGACTGACAGATATTGAAACGTACTAACACAGGACATTCATATAATTAAGACTGCAAACATGGGGATTCTAATAAATAAAGATATTTCAAAGCTACCGCTTAATGCCAAGCGGATATCACGATAAACAATAAGCCTTTTCATTCCTTACGTAAGCTTTCATGTTAACTTCCACTGCTTTCTTCCGTATTCGTTTTCAGCCTTATGCCGAATTTTAACGCCAACTCCCACGAATGATATGCACAAATATTAACAAAATATTCATGATACATTGAAACAAAATGTTGCTCCCCCATTCATTTGTTTCATTTTTTCTTCCTTGGCACTACAGCCCGAGTGGGCCTAGGCCTACCTCCATGAACTTCTCCGTTCACTTCGGTTTTTCTAGATCTTACACGTTCGGTAGGACTCCTCGGGCGGGTGATCAGCTCGTCGCAAGGCCTCTACCTGTACACAAACACAGAAAAACGCACACAAACATCCATGCCCTGAGTGGGATTCGAACTCACGATCCCGGTTTCCGAGCGAGCGAAGACAGTACATGCCTTAGACCGCTCGGCTACCGTGACCGGCTCTTTTGTTTCATGCTGTGTGTTAATCCTCTATTATTTGTTCGTATAACAATTGAGAATTGTTCATTTTAGAGCTTTCATCTCACATCTCCACATATATAAGTGTAAGAAATGTGGTTAGGTAACAGAGCAAACCGAAGACCTGGGAATAGATTCCCACGGAAGGGTTAGGTTACAGTAGCTTTGATCTTATGGCTGGAATGCCTCTGGCGTTTAATTCTCAAACATGATTGTGTTCCAGTGGCAACACCTTCATACCCGCTTTTCTTTTCAGAATTGACCACATTTGCCCTGAAAGCTATTCAGAAGGAAATTTACACAACTGTAACGTCTTAAGATGTGTTTCTGACTTCTGGAAAGCTACTTTAGAAACTGTCTGCATTACTTATCCTGATGGCCTTCCTATCTTACCGGTCTGACACGCTACGGCCTGTGTGGCTTCTTCTGAGATCCGATACACGACCGAGCGTCCCCAGGAACTTGGGTGTTTCGCAATAAATCTTCCGAATGCTTCGCCGTACGTAACTTCGTAACGGGGAAGCAGAACGGATGCAAGGGGTGTCCAACTGGCAGCAGAAAGCTTGCCAGTGTCATCAGGATTTTTTATTCAAGCATTTAAAATAAGTTTTCATACTGAGGCCTATACCGATTTCTCAATATGGCCTATTCTGGTCCTGAATCAATTTCTGAAAGTATGGATTATTTGAACATTATTTTTGTAGGCTTCCTTGGACAGGGGATCGGTCTGCTTCAAGGCCTCTACCTGTACAGCACTTCAATAAAAATTGAGATGATAAATACTGATGCGGATGAAATTCGAACCCGCGATCCCCGTGACGGAAGGGTAGTAGGCTTTACAGACGTTAACGGAGCAGGTTTTAAACAATTTCGCGAGAAGTTTTCAAACCTATTAAATCAGTTAATCTCGTAGTCTCTCTGTCTCAGCCAGTTTTATCATACAAAAATTAATCATAGAATTAATACATTAATCAGTAAGTAATACAATTTGATATTAATTAGTAGTCAGCTAAACAGTTGAACATTTCGATGCTCAGTTATGCATTCAGTCGATCCATCCGAGAAGTATTTAATGAGTCAGTTAATTGTACGAATAGTTAATCAGTAAGTCAGCCGATTTGACAGTCAGTGAAACAGCCGATCAATTAGATATTCAGTCAGCTCATTAGCTACCTGTTTACTTATGTAGTCAGTTTGTCAGAAACATAAATTATAGATAACTTGTTATATACATGAATTTAATTTCCGATTTGAACTAGGCTGAACTCAAATATTTATAGATTTTAATTAACTAAATTTCTGTCTGCGTGGATATTATTTCGCTGAGAATCAATATCTCTTTATCTGCTTTCCGACATTAACAAACGGCTGCACACTTCGCTACAAGCGAGTATTGATTTAGAACAAGGAAATTAAATGAAAATATAATCTACATGTCATTCCCTTGTCTGTATGGATCACTGAATCTTTTTATTCTTTCCCTGAGTCCCTCCGGGCTTATCCCGGCAAAGTATTTCAAGTTCGGCCTCGCTTCCTCATTTATCCCTTTCAATCTTTTTTTCGATGATTATTCTACAGCTCCTCGCTGTAGTCATGTGGTCAGAATTGCTGACAGCGTTATTAAATAAACCACAAATTAATAAATACTAGCATAAAGCCCCTTCAACTTCGGAAGGGAAATAGTTTCAGTTATCAGTACTATATTTAGCATGTGCTATAACCGTCAACACACCAAATAAAGCGGGAATAACTTCAGTGAAGACAACAGATGTTGGTATATGACTTACGTATTTAATGTAAGTGTAAATTGGGCTACATGTTTCGACCTATAATCTAGGCCGTCATCAGGCACCTCTGTATGATCTATAACTCCAGTGATTAGAGAAAATAGTCATAATATGGATCCATATTTATGCAACTGATATCTGTTGCAAACGAATATATTTATGAAGTGAACACAGATTGTGTTTGTGTGTCCTCCAGCGTTTGCTGAGCAGTCTTGCAGTTTTATTGGTTCCGTCACCATAATTCGTGCATAATTGTTATATATTATTTCGCAGCAAGTTTCGGCGATGTATGGCCATCATCAGGTGAAATGTTTACACACACTCTCTGCTTTGTTTCAGAATAAAATTTAGAGGCGATTTTCTTGAGTACCTTTCTACCTAATGTACGCTTTATAGTGCCACAAAGAGGAGGAACTATTGTGTTTGTGAGCTTGAGGTTTATCATTTTCATTATGCAGTTTCCGTTTACCATGGCAACGAAATGTCAAGCGTGAAGGGAAGTTACATAACAGGTTACGCACGAGCAAAGAATCTTTAATGCATCGTGTCTATTTTGTGAGTATTGATAATATTGTGATTGTGTACATATTAAATGTATACTGCATAAAGGACAGAGTTAACAGTTGACTGTTTACACGTGTTATTCGAGGGAGACGGCGTTAAACGTCGGCCTTGACGCAGCATTAAGTGTCGTATAGCTATGGGTTAATAGTATTGTGGCGTGCCGCCAGGAAGGCCGGACTGTAGAACGTCAGTTACTGGTCAACGGTTAACAATTCCTAGACAACAAAACATAAAGATACTGTTATCTAGGGAAGTGCTTAAGCAACAGAGACCGAATTGTTGATTTCCCACAGCAACGAATGCGCAACAGTAGGGCTTCCATTGCTAGGTAATGAATGCGTATACACGACTGACAACAGTACATGATATCCATTGCCGAACAGCAGTGTGTTTTCTGTGGGTGGTCCGTGTGGAGTCTATATAGGGAGCAGTGAACCCAGAATAGTTAGAATCCAACGAGCGATGAGGGAAGAACTAGGAACGAAATCCCCACCGAGAATGTCGGTGCAAGAGGAAACGTCTGAAGGCGTTACTGAGAGTGATTATAATTGTGAGAGTAAACAAATAATTGTTCAATAAACATTCATCTAATCCGCAATCCATCGTTTCTTGTCGCGTTAACTAGGAAACACGCGACGGTATTAAAGATCATATGAGGAATGATGAGACTTGCAGTTGAATTCTCAGAGCATGTTACGATGGTTTTCTTTGTTTCTAGAAGTTATATCAGAACCCAAAATGAATCAACGTGGTTCCTGATACAGGAGTCTTGTTCAGAGAAGGGCGTGCAGTTTTGGAACAGATGACGCTGTGTTCCAAAATGGAGGGCAACAGCTGGTCTGCCTCACACTATCCACAATTACTGGCGCCTGACACCCCGTCAATCATTTCGGAATTCGCTGCCATTAATGATTAGCACGCTCTGTTCCGGGAGTGAAGACGCAGTGTTCAGCTTTGCCGGAGGGAACCTCGCATTCCTGCTCTGTAGGCAGATGCATATGCATTCCTTCATTTATTTATCGTTTCCTTAACGACGCTGTCAGTAGTTCAGAATAACCACATGCGTCGAAAAGCTGAATTAGTGAACACAGAATTAAAAATTCTGGCACATGAAGTGGTCGTGGCCTAATTTGAAGGACTAACCCATTAAATCCATGGAGCAGGGTCCTCCCCTCTGTATTCTGTATCCTTACTAGTTTTCCCCGCGCGGCCTACTCTTCTACCCTCACGAAGGAGGCGTTACATTATGCATGAACGTAATGCCGAGCAAAGTGATGTACTGTAACGCCCTAGACTTGTAATATGGAGGTTTTAGGTTTAAATATCGGCCTCCACACCGACTATGCTGATTCAAGTGTTTTGTGACTTTCCTCAGTTGCAGCAAAACGACGGTACAGTGATTCCATTAAGCCATGGCTACTGCGTTCCAAATTATTATCAGTGGTCTGTTCATCAAACGTCTGCTTGGCGTTATATAATATGCCACATTGATAGCGCCATAAAACAAATCTCAAAGGAAATGACGATCTTAGAATATGCGCATATTTCCTAAATAGGAATCTGGACATTCACATCCTTTACAAAAATATCACAAGCTCGGCAATAAAGCTGTAATTCGTTAGTCCAAAGTCGGCCACAGATAGTGGTCAGATCCATGAAAAACTGAGTAACCTTTAACAACGTGTTCAAATTGATATTGTGATATGTATACCCTTTGCTAGACGACTCGGTAAACACATATCCGCACAAGCAAACTCGGTCAACAGTAGGATGTCTGTTGCTAGGTAACGGATCAGTAAACACACCTCCTTAAAAATAGAGGTTTTGTTTTTCTAGGGGTCCGTGCAAAGTGGTTATAAGGAAATATTCGGCAAAATAGAACAGTAATAGCCGAGAAGAGTCGAGTTTCGAGACACCAGCCTGCCGGGATATGAGCTTGGGACTGAATTGAGTCGAGTCTTCGGAGTTGACAGTTTCAAAATAATGGAAGCAAAGGAATTAGACTGTGAAGAGAAGACTTCATATGTAATTCGAAGTGACAGTGAGACTGTTATAAATCCGTTGGCAGGATACGACTAGTGAAGACAGAACCCTACTACGTGCGTAACGGTGAACTGTGAAGTATGTAAATCAGCGGTAGCGCTCTATTGTCTGTGTGTATAAGATGCAGTAAATTCAATCGTCCAATCCAGAACCCGTCTTATAAGTCACGCACAACCCCCTACACGTGACAATATTTTAGAAAATTTCAGTTACTGTACTCGCGAGTGATGTATTAGAATTACAAAACAAGTTAGGAACAAGTAATCGACAGGAAGCCGGACAACTGGTCGCACCCACATATGTAAGTCACATGTCTAAACAGAAGACAAGATCTACCAGTGGGGTGCTTGGAAATATAACGGGCTGATGGGCCATAATTTTAAATGATACTGACAGTGGTGACGGATAAATTGCTAACTTCATGACATATTTTCTGCAGCACTGATTACATAGCATGGACTAGTCGAATTCTGGTGAATGATGAATTTTGAAGCCTATCAAATGAAGAGACAGTGTCACATTGAAAGGCAGTATCCTAACATTAAATAAAACCGACGAAAAATCTAGGTCAGTCTTTTGACTGTGTTTTGAATCCAGGACTCTGTGGCTTTACTCCGCAAACGAACTATACCGACCAAGCGACCGCCGCTTGTCAGGGAAGTTAGTGCCAACTTTAGCAGGTAGAGGGTATCAGCGCAAGAAATCCCGGCGGCCGTTACTTTCGGGTTTCTAGACCGGCGAATCGAGGACTACCGCTATACAAACTATGGGTACTAGTGATTCACCTAGGTGTGGGAGTGACGATATGATTGATAGGGAAGTGGTGATACTTTTGTTCGTATTAGTGATGGTTGTTATTACCTTCACAAGGACTTTGGGGTCTGCTGGTTATACTTTTCTTTTAAGAAGACTGAACATTACAGTGCCGAAAGTTCTAGGCGTCTAGTTTGCTTCGAAATATTAATAACATTTCTCTCTTAATAATAATAGCCGCCAGGCATCTGAGAAAATGGATTCATTTGGAAAGAAGAAGAAGGGAAATACGTAAAAATTAAATAAAATATCCCAAGTTCATCTCTTGTTCGGGAAAGGCACTTAAAAGCTCTGTGAATTATTCATTTGTTTTTTCTGGAAACAGATTTATCCTATTTTAAAACAATTCATTTCTGTTATTTTTATTATAACAATTCAGAGTATGTCATATTTTAAATCGAAGTATAAAAAAGGGGGGAAGAACAATTCCAACAAAATGGAGAGATTAAGGAAGTAATGGTGAGCTTTCAAAAAGAGAAACAGAAGTGAGAGGAACTGTTATTGGCGCTCTTTTCCCGGAGAAGTGACTTTCATACTTCGCGTACAAGGCGGGAACTCAAAGCAGTAAGTTCCGGTCATGAATTGTGTTTTGAAAAATAAGTTGCAAGAATTTGAACACCTATATACAGTCACACCTCAATTTTTCGCACTTGCTCTTAGCCTTACTGACTTTCTTAAATAGCAGTGGCCCCTAAATTTCTAGATTTCTTCGCTTGGAATGTCTGTATTTCTACTGGACCTCCTAATTGCGTACAAACTTCTTGTATCCTATCTAGTCGTCTGTCCACAGAAATCTATATATCTGGACTACAAGCCGTTTTTTCAAGAGCTAAGAGTATTGCAGGATCAGATCTTGATACGGCAGATGTGTGGAGCAGCAACAACAATGACGGACCCACACTTCTGAACCATAACAATGAAATCTTTTTGTTACATGTACACCTATTGCTAGGCAACGGATTGATAAACAAGTTCCCTTGAAGACAGATTCTTCGTAAATAGTCCCGTTGCCAGGTCACTCAACAATAGGAAGATTGTTTATAGCTCGTTGCTAGGCAAAAATCAGCGCGCCAATGTGGACTTGCGAGATAGCTATCACGTGACTAGTTTTTAGTGTGGTCCGCGCCATGCCCAGTGCTAAACAACAGAACAAGTCTACAGTAATAGGTGTTTCCTATTAGGTCCGTGCCGAAGGTGTATAGGGTTCAGTGAAGGTCGTTTCCAGTCACTCATAGATGAGAAGCAGTGAGTCAAGGATACGAAGCCGTCACAGAAGAGAGTCCAGGAGGGTTCAGCAGCTGAGAGTACAAGGACGAAAATGGAACATGTCCTTAGGGAATAGTGAAGATTAATTGAGTACAGATTAGGACAGAGGAGTAGAGAGTGATTAAAGACGAAATAAGAAGACTTCATAATGATTCGACGCGCTAGTTTGTGTGTTGAGATCCGTTGCCAGGAGACGACTAGTGGGCACTAAGAATTCGAGTGCGTGTTCAACGATGAACTATGAAGTGTGTAAATCAGCGATAGCCTTGTATTAAATGTAATTAAGAGACATTTTAAGCGGAGTGCTAATAAATCCAATCATCCGAACTAGAACCCGTTATTTTCGTCACGCGTAACACCCTGCACGTGATATCATTCTACGACATTATTCTTCCTTGTGTTATTTGGTCTCCAAAACACCTTGTCCCATTGAATCTGGGGTTCTCGCGGCAGTGCATATTCAGAGTCCTGTCTTCTGGATACAGCGCCGTGTAATTGGGCATAATTTCACCGAAGTTAACAAGTACATACTCTCTTCAGCATTAAATGTTAAACCAGGCCGCGCCATAGCTCAAGCAGTTAGTCGCTGGCTTCGTACCGCGGCGGCCAGAGTTCGATCGCTGGGTGTGGTCAAGTGGGATTTGTGGTGGACTAAGTGGCGCTGGGGCACGTTTCCTCCGAGTACTTCAGTTTCCCCTACAAATCTTCATTCCATCAAATTCTACATCATCATAATTACCCGGGGCAGGCTACAATATGCCAATCACTGGCCGCCGTGCCGAGTGGACCCAGTTGGACTCCACCCCCGACTAAGCGAATTAAAAAAAAATGTTATACCAAGCGGCGCGTAAATATGAAGACGGTTTGTTCCACCAAAACATCATTGAACATTTACTGTGTGGCGCAGTGCTGTTCGAATTGATGTGTGCTTATTTCTTGTATCTAATTTATGTACCGTCACTTCAGTATTGTAGTGTACTGTGTCCATCAACGCCAGTTTTCAGGAAACTGGGTTCGAAGCTAAGGAATCAGTTGCAGTTTCAATGTGGCTTATAGCAAGACACATTCTGAGAGCTCACACTTGCAAGTGAGTGTGGATGGGGCAACACAAAACGGAGAACTGTGACGGTGCATCATCTCATTTGCGCCCCAAAGCGGAGGTACGGCACTTCAGCACTTAGGCTGCGGTACCGTCCCCTCATTGTGTGGCAAATGCGATAACTGAGTCATGATGGGGAGGTGACATGGAATGGTGGCTAACAGAGGAGAGCAGAATTCCTGTGACGTAATTTAGCCCCACTGCAACTTATCCCTCCAGAAGTGAGACGTGGCCCATCATGAGACTGAACCGGGTTTCTCTGCGACATACTGACTTCCTACACCGACTGAGTTATGTCCTTGTCTCCGAAGCGTTATATATCAATTAAATGTGACAGTCATAGGCCAATTAAACTAGACTGCGACTTGGTGCGGTGAAGAGGAAGCGACCAGCTTGCTCCAACATAACACTTCCGTTACAGAAGAAGTCAAAACATTTCCTTACTTCTTTCTTAATTCCTTCCTTCGTTTTCTGTCTTCCTCTTCCTTTTTCTTCCCGCCCTTTTCTTTCCTTCCATTTCCTTTCCGTTTATTAGTTTGTATACCAAGTGACAGAGAGAAAGACACATTCAGACGAAACAGTTTGGTTTAGATCCCTCTGAGGGGGGGAAGTGACCTCATGGTGGGAGGTCGTGTTTTTTATATGAAAAACTATTTTAAACGAAATATGGAGGTACGTTTTCTAAGACGTTTCGCCTTGTTGAAGTAGTTTAGTTGTCCTACAGTATTACAGAATTCAGACTCATAAAGCATCTGAGGTTTTAGGGAATAGACGACATCACAAGTCTGCATACTCTTATGTGTTATATTATGAGGAGCAAACACCTTTTCTGTACGGGCTGTCAAAGAGACTTGTAGTAGTGGTATTGGTCACGTGATAGCTTACGTGCGTTATGCTGAAGATGAAATAAATAATGAGTAGTCGACTTCCCCTGAAATAGCGCTCAGGGCTCCGGCGACGCATGTCTTTCTCGGCATTGGCTTCAGAGCATGAACCGGGATTCATTTAGTTTCCATCCGGACGCGAGTTTTGGGCTCTTCTTCAGTTTCTCTGCGAGTCTGTTAATTATGTGAGTTCCTAGCAGAGCAAAATATTGGCTCTTGTATTACAGCCACGGGTTCAGAATTCTCTCGAGATATTGTGGGTGACCACAGAAATATCTTCACAGTATAATTAATCTCCTGGAAAATTCTTGAGACGAGAAATCGACTCCTGTTTCCGCGTTCACTTGATGAAATATTCAGTCCCCCCTAAGCCCGTTCTGAAGCACTTGCTGCTGCTTGATTATTGTGTAATTGTTCTGCTCTGTTTCTAGTTACATCGCTAATTTTCTGCCGTTCATTTACTGGTCTTACTGCTGCATCAGTGCCCATAAATTCTCTCTTTCTTTCCTATTTGTCTCTGTCCTAGCGCGTTCTGTTTATGCTCTTACCTGAGTCTCCGCCTTTCTTACCTCTTTTGCCTTCACTTTCCTTTGTCGCTTCTGCAACCCAAGCTCCTTATATCCTGTCTTTTGGTATCAGCATCTCTGTCCATTTGTTTGCAGAATTATCTCATTAACTTTCCTATCTCTTAACGGTTTGTTGCTCGCCTCTTTGGTCTTTGTGTGATGTATGTAATTATACTTCCCTTACCTTTGTTTGCTCGTGTCTGGTCCAGGTCTCCTTGAGCTGAAGCTCTCTTTATTAACGTTTATTGCCTGGCGTCCTCCTTTTGCCCCTTTCTGGTATCATTTTTACAGTTTAATTTCATCCATTCACATCTCTTGATCCTTGTAAACACTACACGTCTCTGCCCTTGCAGCTGGAGGGTATAGACGGAAGTGCGAAGATAGCATTAGATACTAAAATAGGATTCATCTGGGTGAGACGCGCTGTTGTGAACACGGTAATGAATATTCGGGTTCTGCGAAGTATTGGCAAATTCTTGAGTAGCTGACCGTCTGGCGGCTTCTCAAGAAGGACTCAGTGAGTCAGAGCCTACTCTGTTCCTCTGTTTATACAACCATATTTATCATCTTTTTCCTCAGTCTCTTCATTTCTCGTGCTTTTCTACAGCACAAGTGGCTCACGCGACAACACTTATTTATTTGGAAGGTTTTCGTTCGTCGACTGAAACATTGACTACTCCGACAAAGGTTTTTCGTGGGCTTCTTCAGTGCCTTCAGGCACATGCTGGGATAATATTAAATAAAGACCACACCCTCTTCTTTCTACATCTTTTCCAGTAAATGTTAAAAAAACGTAAATATGTTCCTGTGCTTGATTTATTAATGACTATGTCATGAAGACGTGTGGGGAGCTGGAGGTATAACTCCAACATTCTTGATCTCGGCACTAGATTTAGGTGCGTTGTCAGCTTCACGCTCCGGCTACTTCACCACTAGGTCAATAACCCACGGTACCCATTGGGTAGGAGGCTTGGTGGGTCCCAAAATCCGTCTGAATTCTGTGGAGAAGAGAAACAACTTTCTCCTGCCGGTAATCTGCCCGCGACTGTCAAGCCCTTAGCCCGGCGCCTAAATCCTCTCCAGTGCAGTTAATTATATAGTAGGCATCCTGGCTCGGCGACGCTGTGCAACTTGATACACTTACAGCGTCTTTAAATGAACCATAAATATATTAAACTAGTTTCTTTTTCTAAATATCTTTGTACCCATTATATCTCGATGCCTCTACCGCAGTTTACTTTAAACTCTGTTCCTTTTGTTGTTCTGTAATGTTTGTGTTCATATCTTCGTACATTAGTCCCTGTGTATTGTTTCTCTACCAGTTTCTATTTTCCCTTTTTTGTAAAGCGAACACTCATTGTCTTTTGTTCATTTTCTCATGTCACTTTTTGTTTAACCTTATATTCCCCCAAAAGGCCATGCCATATTTCTATTTTATCGTTTTTTGCATGTCTTACTTCTTATTTGTTTATTTATTACTGTAAAACCAGCTGAGAATTTAACGGCAACTCTCACTGTGTGTTGTATAACTTTTTATTTTATTAACTTACCCTGTTCGCTCTCGTATTCCTTCCCTGTCTTGCAGGTTATCGAATGATGGGTGGAGGCAGGAGTTTGAAGCCACATTCCACTATTAAAACATAAGTAATCAATCGTAAACTGTTCCCTTTAAGTGGTGCCTCACATTTATCCGCATCAAAATATAAATCCTAACAGAATAGACACGATACACTGAATCAAAATACTGCTCGCTGGTTCGTGACCTAATACTCGACTTACGTTGATGAAGCATCATAACGTTGGATACTTTTTTGCTGTACTAACCGGAAATTGTTTAATTTCGGAATACTCATCTCGCGCCTGCGAAACTTACATGTGCATGTACACCCAAGGATATTGATCGAACACGTGATAAGTTACACTAAGGCTAGACGAAATTGCAGGACCTTCGTAGGTTGTTATATGCACTTAGAAATGGCAGGATGGTCAAATGGGGATTATTTAAATTCAGTTGTGATTCTGGTGTATGAGACGAGTTAGTTTCACAATTCTTCTCGTATAATTGCCTTCACGTAAGCACCTGATCGAAGAATAGCGCTCTGATTTTATACAATTTTGCCTCACGATATGAATTAACTAACTTCAAGGAGCTGAGCCCTTCTTGAGAAGCCGCCAATTGTGCAGCTGCTCAAGAATTTCCCAACATTTTATGGGACACGAAGGTTTATCACCTTGTCCACAAGGGCCGTCCACTGGTACCTATCCTGAGCCAGATCAGTCCGATCCACACCACCACATCCTATATCTCTGAGATCCATTTTAATATTACCAATCCACCGAAGTCTTGGTCTTCCTAGTGATCTCTTTCCTTCTGTCTTTCTCACCAATATCCTATATGTATTCTTTTCCCACGCATTCTTGCTACATTCCCTGCCCATCTCATTCTCCTTGACTTGATCATTGTGAGTTTACACGACGAAGAATACAAGTTATGAAGCCCCTCATTGTGCAGTTTTCATGATACGCGCAAAGAAGTGTGAGGTTTGATTTCCTTTCATAATTCCGCACATCTATAAAAGGATCCTGCAGTGTTCGTTGTGTTTCTTACTCCACAGAGGGTTCTGCTGTGTAACACCGCTTCCGCTATTGCTTGTCGCAACGAAAGTGGATTTTAGAGATATTCATCAGGTTTGGTTACATCTGAAGTTATCATAATTGGAATTCCTTGTCGATTCCACTGATGTAAAATGCGTAAAATTACTTGTTGTCTTATATAACTCCTAGAGGCTCAAGTAAAGTAAGGAAGAGAGTGCTTACACAGTTCTGAAGATTAGGAACGACTGTTTTGTATTCAGATATACGATTCATGTTATTATGACTTTTCTTATTTACTTATTTAAGTAATGGCGATTTCCATAATTCATGTTATATGTTGCCCAATATTAGGATGAAAGGCGAATAATGAATTGGAAGGGATGTGGAAGGAAGCGACAGTTGACCTCTGTTGAGGTATTCTTCCGGAACTTGTTTGGAATTACTGAGGAAAATAACTAAAATTTTCACACTATCCGGTCTCGAGGCAAAATACAGCGAAGCTGTAATGTTCTTATGCTTAATTAAGAACCAAATTTTGATGACGTAGGAGGCAGTGCATGTATCCTCAGTTCTTTCTTCATTTCATCTGGCAAACATACAGAGTGTATGCACACAATGTAATACAATATAAACGTCAGCAGCCCTAAGGGAACAATAACTCTAAATAGGGAACTCAAGTAAGTGGCCAGCTTCATGCCCTGTTCTCTTTATCCGCGGAGGTGTCCCCAGCGCATGTGAGAGTCTGTTTGGGCATCACAGCCGATCTTGACACTGTGCAGAAGGAAAGATCCTTCCATTTTGAGTTCGTGACAGCTCTTTTCGCTCGTCTTGATGTCTTCCCGTACCTGGCCAAATCGTTGCCTTCTGCGTTGTCCCGTATGTCTCTTTCCTTTAAATTTTAATTATAATGCCCTTCTGGATGTCTTTGTTCTTTAGTTTTTACATGCTGAAACAGTTGTAATCGTTTTAATTCTAACTTTGTTAATGAATTTTGAATTTCAGGTTCCCCCTAAAATTACACGCCCAGTTCTATTCCTTCTTATCCTCCCTGCTGCTGAGGAGTTCCATAATCCCTGTTGATATAACTCGCGCAATTTTGTGCACTGTACTAAACTTAAAGTAACGCCTCTGGTGTAGGAATTAGGAAATTCCACAAGTGCTTCGTCTGTTACATATTCATCTCAACGTCCTGGATGGATTCAAATTATCATCAGCAACTGGAGGGATTATGATTATATCGACCCCATTAGAATCTTCTCATGTTAGCCCATCTTTTCTTAGGTCTTCGCCGTTTTTCTCTCGCGTAGAGCAGTTAAATCCTCTGTCTGCTATGGGGCTTCTTCCATTCTTTCTGTGGTCTCTCTGTAATACCATTCAGCTGTAATTCCTCCTTAACATATTCGCTTCGCCTTTGATCTCGAAATGCAACTCCTGCTACTGATCTGTTTGAATTAATTTAAATATTTTAATATTTCTTTCAAATTTGTCTGCAAGATCAGATCTTGCCACTTATTTTAGAAACTGCAATTTTTCTTAGGGACCCGGGATAGCGACTCGCTACACGCTGGACTACCGAGGGATCGGAGTTCGAGTCCCGGTGGGGCAAGAATTTTATCCTCTCCAACTAGTCCAGACTGGCTCTGTGGTTCACCCAAACTCCTATCCAAAGGGTACCGGGGGCTCTTTCCTCGGGGTTACAGCGTCAGGGGCGTGAAGCTGACCACTCACCTCCAACTAGTGCCGAGGTCAAAATGTGGATCTATACATCCACTCCCACATACACCTTCATGGCATAGTACTTTATTGGTTAAGCAGGAGGCAACTTTACCTTTGCCTGCAAGTATCCTTAGCAAGTTCATTTAGTATAGAGTTTCTTACCTATGACTTTTAATTTAGTGTGTGTATCCATATCTTTAGTGCAGCTAGTGTAACACTGTTGGAGAATTGAGCGGCGAATCTCAATATATGTAATACAAACTTTTCTACTTATTAACTTCCACTTATAACTTCCGCATTTCTTTCCAGTCATATATCTTATCGAATGATGCATCGAGGGGGACGTTTCAACTCCATATCCCACGAATAGCACACATCAATAGTCAGTCATAAGCCTACTCATTTATATAGCGTACTGCTCTTCGTATAAACTCAAACTCCGTGGTTCTAGTCCGCAAGCGAACTATACCGACCGAGCTACCACCGCTTGTCGGCGAAGTGAATGCCAACTTTAGCGGATAGAGGGTGTCGCGAGGTGAGCGCCACGAATTCCCACGTCCGTTAATTTCGGTTTTCTAGACCGGGGTCGCTATTTCCTTCAAGTAGCTCCTCAATTATCCTCACGAGGCTGAACCCCGTTCCAGATCCACTACTTCTCAGAAAATCTTGTAGCACCGGGAATCGAACCCGGACATCTGGATCTATAGCCAGAAGCTCTGACCACTAGACCAAAGAAGCCAAAATACACCATTAATACTCAGAGAATAAATAAAATACACTAAAACAAAAGACTGAGTTTTCATGCTCTAGCCTGTAACTTATGTGTTTTCACTAGCCATTTCTTCACGCTTGTGTGTGTGTGTGTGTGTGTGTGTGGGGGGGGTAGCTATTTAGTTCGTTTCCATGTCTGAAACTGTAGGAATATAATCTCGTGTTACTTAATATAATAAGTGCTTCACTTTCTGTCGGACACTGTAGTTATATGCATTACTGTCACAGAGCGAGAGTACTATCAGCTGTAAAAACGACCTCCCCCCCCCCCGCAAAAAAGACTCCTGTTTCCTTGACAGCGCAATTCCATGTAATGCAAGTCTAGTGAGATTGAGTTAGCTAGCGAGGAGGAAGGCCTTGACAAAAACTGAATTAAGGAGCAGCGCAACTCATAAATGTCACCGTAATGATATTGCAGCCGTTAGAAACGTGACCTACTGCAAATTCATGTTCACATTCGTGTTCACATGAGCCCTCCACTGGTCCCTCTCCTCAGCCAGAACAATCCAGTCCGTACTGTTCCATCCTCTCTCTCCAAGATCCATTTTAACATTGTTCACCCACCTACGTCTTGGTCTTCCTAATGGTCTCTTTCCTACTGGCTTTCCCAGCAAAATCACATATGCATTCCTCTTCTACCCCACTCGTTCTACATGCCCTCTCCATCTCATCATCCTTAACTTGCTCATTCTATTTCAGTTGCCACATATTACTATTAAGAGTAATTAAGAGTTTATAAGCCGTGGTACTGTTACCGGATTTAGCATTGCCTCTTGATTCTTCTCCGGTGGTTGTATAGAAGTGTTGGTTCTGTTACAGTTCATTTTGATTTTGTTACAGCAACTACATCCTGCAGGAGTTGATTACAGGATTACTTTTCGTCATTGCTTCGTGTTATGGCGGATTTTACGTTATAGCGAAGAGATTTGTGTTGCAGCTGCTGGAAGTGATCATGAATCGAAAGTGATTTTTATCAAACGCGGATTATTGCTGCCTCCAGTGTGGGCTTATGGAGCCGTGTGAAGACGCGAACCATGTTAAAGGGACGAACAGTTTGGCAGTTGCAAACTGTACACAGTATATCGAGTGTTCAGCTCAATGCGTCGGATGACGTCAGGACTATACCTGCGTATTTATGGGAGTTATGAGGATCGGTTTCGTAGTTGAAGTACATAAAATTAGGACCTGTCCATCCACTTTCGAAACTACAGAACACATCTTGGTAAATTTAGATAATGGAGGCGAAAGAACATTAATGATGTCACCAGTCAGTTGAGGACAGTTCCTTCCTGTAAAACAAAAGTGGGTCAGTGGTAATATTTTCACGTGATTGACTATAGGTGGAGTTTTGGATTGATAACTGTTTTTATTGAGCACTTACAGAACCTAAGTACAAGTAACGATAGCGCTATTGCTAATTCACACACACTACAATTCACTACAGCACGCACTAATTCGTCTCAGTCTTCTGTATCTTCACCGGTAGTTGCCTGTCAACTGCTTCCAACTCCATAGCTCCATCAGCTTCCGTGTTCAGCTTCCGGCGACTGTCTCACAACTTACCAGTACCTTAAGCTTGTCCTGCTTATAACACCTCGGCACGGAGCGCGCAGGAAAAACAGTTCTATAGTTGCAGCACGTAGTTATCGTACGGACCGCTTAGGAAACACCGTATCCAAGTTACTCCATTGTTGCATGTTACGAATCTTCTGCCTAGCAAAGGGAGTGTTTGCAGAGCTGTTCCAAACCGAGGGATTTCTCTTTTGGCTTAAAAGTTTTTGCCTTGAGGAAGTGTGTCACAATACACGTCAGCAGAAATGTATGTAAATTTGAATTTGAAAATTTGATCGGAAGCGAAAGCTTGTGAGATCTAGGCATAAATGGAAGAGAAATGCTGAAGTATACGGCATTAAGAGGCAAGTCACCATCGAAATACATCTTGTTTACTGCTTGCGCTTTGGTGGCTACTTGCATCTTAATTTGATGTGGAAAATTAATCCAACCAGAATATTAAAATGTGTAATTTTTGTGAACGGAAATAAAAATTTCATGAAAGGCATTCCGCAGTGGAGATGGTGAACTGTAAAGATTAACCCGGAAATAGCTACGTTATGGGGTTTGGATAGAATAAACATGATTATTGTTTCGGACATTTTTACACACTCAAACCTCTTGAAAAATGACGATTTTGGAAAGAGATCCAGTTTCCGAAACGTCTTTGAAAAGACACAGGACGCTTGACATTGTCCGATATAACAGTGTTGCTTGTTGGTAGCATCAGTTTACGTGGCTTGTGTTACGCCACTCTCAATATCACAGTCTGTATGTCTGAGTTAGTAGAATTTTTGACGAAAATTGAGTTGGAAGAGATTTGGAAGAAAGACATTGTGAGTTAAACGAGTTATTATCTAAGCCTTTGCCTGGAGGGACCTAGAAAATGACGCAGACCTCTGTCAGGTCAGCCGGTGTCTCGGTCGAAATTTGAACACAGCACTCCCCAGTACAAGTATAGACCACTACCGATACACCAGCCTTCTCTGTTGTACCGTTGTCAGGAACATGTAGACTTTTTTTATTGCTATTGAGGTGGGAGTAATTCCCTTGTACTGCGGCCACTTCTGACCTATGACACCAGCCGCAGATGATAGGTGAGGGTGAATTTGGAGCAATTGGTGGAATGAAGATTGGCAGGGGAAACCGAAGTACTCGGAGAAAACCTGCCCCAGCGCCACTTTGTCCACCATAAATCCACATGACCAGACCCGGGATCGAACCCGGGCCGCCACGGTGGGAAGCCAGCGACTAACCGCTTGAGCTATGGCGCGGCCGACATGTAGACTTCGTCTGAACAGAGTTCAGTTGTCGCTTGTGCGGAACAGAAGGTAACTAATAACAGGGAAGCAAGTGGCTTAACGACCGCTGTTTCAGGAGGGATCAACACCGCGGCTCGAACGTCGAACGTTCTCTGTGCCTACAGAGTTGACGAAGTAGAACATGACATGACTGGACACTCAAAACACTGACCCTCCTTAGTGATGGTACTGAGAGAGCCATTAGAAACAAAATTATTTTAAACATATTATCACGTGTTGGGAATGTCACGCGACAAATAACTTCACGCCGTCTTGGATGTAGCGAATTTATTGAACACTCGCTCTCACATTTACACAATTCACAGTTTCCCAACTACTGCCATCGGCAGTATCACACATACTTCTGCTGTAGTCACTGCCGCTCACTCGGTACAACTCAGCTCGTAGCTGCTGGACTTAAACTCATGCAGAATACTTAATCCTCCATAATAGTAACTCTCTCGTAACTCAGTCGGCGTGAATTTATTTGTCCCGTGACACATGCCCAACACCTGTCAGTATTAAAACATATACATTGAATCGTGGCGTAACCGTGTATATTTAATTATATCAGCTGTATATAATTTCGAAATGCTATAGCAAACATACCTTCACCTGGCTGTTGAAGTGTACTGTCTGTATCAGCAGTAATTATCAGGAAAGTGAGTTTGAAGATAGGTGATCAACTGCAGAGTAAACGTGGCTTAGAACAAAATAAATTATACGGTCTCGAACTTGGAAGCAATATCAAGCTATGGAAATATCTGTAAATAATGCAATACATTACGGAAAAAACTTTTAATATCTGATTTTTTTCCCTGAATTGGACACAGAAGACCTATTCTTAGGGCATGACTATTTCTGTGAGTTTAATTTGATCTGTTTGCATAAAAAACATACTGTTTGTCAGTGGTATAATTCAGATTGTACCATGCCCACTATATATAATTAGGCAGCACAAAATATTTTTTAATTAAAATTACATGTCTCTGGCATCAAAGATATGTAACATAATTTCCATAGAAACATAGTATTTTGAGGAAATATCATTTTTACAAAAGCTCCTCTTGAGATATAAAATTTTGTCTTTAACAGTGAGTGGCAAATTCGTCAATACACTGCAACCCGATCATTACGAACACCACGTTAACGATCGACAATTGAATTCTTTTAGAATACTTCCCAGTGCACAAGGTCAAATCAGCTAATTTATAATAATTATATTGACAAATGTCGTATAATATGCTTATTTGCTCATGCATAAAAATTTTATTTATCCTGTTATTGCATGCTTCATAATTGTCACACAGATATTCCTCGTTTTACTGACATTCGTGTTGCAGAACTTTAAGAACGAATGCATGCTCTCTGTTCTACTTGTCATCCGAACATGTATTCGCTCATACTAAAGCCTTTCCGAACAAAAACGGAAACGTGTGGACAAAAACGAAAGGAAAAACTGCAGTGTTTCCCAGTAATTCCACCTTATGCTTTGCTCCAGTTCGCATCTTATACAAGATTTTGTTGATTTCCTAAAAAAATTAACAATTTTTATTTGTATCTTTATAGGATATAGTGTCTAGTAGTTACGGCATAATCTGACATGATTCCGATGCTTATATGTTTTTTCAACCAATAAATCGATAACCCCCCCATTTGTCCTATAAATACATAACTGCCAATTATAAAATTTCTTCTACGGGAAACACTGATTCGCATTACAAAATTTCTCCGTATGAACTCTCTCCAGGAATATAAATTTTCTGATGAGCGGCGACTGGCTGTATTGATTTTCGTTTGTGTGGGTCATG
The DNA here is from genome assembly GCF_002891405.2 of Cryptotermes secundus. Lineage (NCBI taxonomy): Eukaryota > Metazoa > Arthropoda > Insecta > Blattodea > Kalotermitidae > Cryptotermes > Cryptotermes secundus. The sequence goes on from NW_019738363.1 coordinate 1,240,930, forward strand.
TGAATATTTTATGCTTCAGCGGTTCTCCTGTTATCACTTTAAATCTGATATGCGATAACTGGAAGTACCTCGTTTGATTTCCACACGAATTTGCACAGGAATTTTATACTTGAGGGAATGTTGTAAGCATGGAAGGAACTGGACTGCGAACTTTCGCAAATAAATTCTAAAAAGCTTTGACTTTCAAGCGTTATTTTAAAGTGAAAAATAAATGCAATATGTGGGTGTCATGTCAGTTTATCTGTTCTTCTGTCCTACCGTTACCTATTATCAGCGCTTAAATTTCTTGACAGATCTGTAAGAGACTTTGTGAGTATTTTAGACTTGAAGATTGAGGAATTATACTTCTCCGAAACGTTGGTACCCTCGTGCCATATACGAACCCGACGACATATCTCAAAATACCTCAATACACCTTTATCTGTCTCCGTCAAAACCTCGAATATTACAGACCCCTGTCTCATCAGTTTATATATAATGACTATTCTTGAAGTTTCTGTCGGTTCCCGATATGTCTGTCCCATGCCGTGATACTAACTTTTCTAAATGTAAATAAATGTGACACCGCTGTTTGTCGCGAATATTTGAGCAATTCTTCTTCTTCCGCTTTCATTGTACATTAGGCCTACATACTCACTGCAAGGAGTCCGGTCTCCAACATACACCTACCGTCCTGCAGTTACTATTGGAGTGAAGAGTGCACGAGCGGCTACCTCAGCAGTAGGGTTCTCTACGTGTCCGTTATCTTTCATGAAGCCCTCTCTCCCTCTTTGTCTGTATCACTGTTATCTTGTCCAAACCGCAGGGGGCTCCAAGTTTGGAGTTGATTTTATTATCATTATTGCTTCAGATTCGTTAAAATCAAGGAGAAACTTAAAGCTACCGATGTATTTACAAGAAGGCCAGCAGTAAATGCGGGTGTAGGCAAACTACGGCCCACAGGCTGGATCCGGTTCCCGACAACCTTCCATCCGACCTCCAAAGTTAATGTGAAAATTTGCCTATTCCATTACTTTTTAATCTGTACAATTTTAAAATTAAAATTAAAAAAAAATGACTGTCATCATCTGCAAGCTGCGCCGTCTGTAGCGCTGGTGTGGTGACTGATATCATTGAATGTGCAGATTGTAGGTTTCCGACTATTAAAAGAATATTGCGGTCACCTTTTTACGGACTGGAAATCCCCTTGCAAACTGTAACCCAGCCCCTTTGCAAAAAAGAATGGACACTTTTGCTCAGATGACTACTGTTGAAGGTAGAGTCATAGGAAGTTGAAAATACTTGTAAACACTGAATTACTTGCTACTAAAATGGTTGAAAAAAGATTTGGAGACAAAATTACAGTCTTCTGATATGTGAAGCCGTGTAGTTTGGTAGGTGGACATGAACGTTTTGAAGGAATCTGCTGTCTTCTTCCGTGAAGATTAAGGCAACAGGTTCGGTAGAAACATTGGTACCAATCTACCAGACTCCACGGCTTTACATTACACAATGCCGTATTCTTCATATCGCTCTGAGAGTCTCAATTGCTGCAAGGTTTGGATGACTGGCAACAGAGGCGTACAGGATTAAATTCTCAAGTGTTCTGTGCTAAAATATTTGTCAGAGAGCAAAGAATCGATTCGTGTGAGAGAGCAAGACTGAATTTCACTCTCAGACCTGTTCTGGAGCACTTATACTCTCCTGTCTAACGGGATACTGAAGAACATTGCCCTATACCTGCAGCTGATGGACCACGTCCGTCAAGTTTAAGGACCAGATCCTGCCTCCGAAATTTTTTTCCGGTCGTCCGAGGTATTGTGAAGATTAGCCTACCTTTATTTTACTTTATATTGTCACTTTCTCTAGTGACTACAGGCGTGGTTTGAATTGGTGAATGGATTTATTGACCACTTACAGGTCGTAACTACAAATAACTGTAGCACTATTTCTGATTTCAATACTACAAATCAATAGGACACGCTGAGTCTTGTCAGCCTTAAGTAGTCGTATCCTGGCAACGGATTTATAACAGTCTGACTGTAACTGCAGTACACAAGTAGTCTTCTTTGTACAGCCTAACTCCTTTCTTGCAGTTTCTTCTCAGTCATCTTCGAATGCTATCTGAAGACACTCCCTGAATTCCATTTCTGCCTTCCTTGGATCCTCGTTATATAGCCTTGGGTGGGGTCCAACAGAAAACTCAATTTCCATCGTTACAGCCCAACAATACTTGGATTGTTACTTACGTACTTGTTGCCTAGAAATGAACGTCTACTCTGGCTCCGCTCTTCCGACTTTCAGCCGTCATGTCACAATATCCACATTTCCAAATATAAATTCTCAAATGTTGTAATTGCGTATTTTCCACAAGAGCACCAAAGTTTATTTAAGCCCATTTTGCAACGGTAAATATTTATTACACTTCCCGACCGGCAGAATCCTGCAGTAGACCTAACCGGGTCATTTGGCTACAAGATTTGTCCACCCCTTATCTAGTACTTAAGTTAAGAATGCGCCGGTTCATACCTCCACTCCCCCAAATGATTTCATGGGCGTAGTGCCCAGGAATAAATTTACCTTTAAGAGAACATATCTGTTATTATATTAGCCAAGTTCAGTCGGAACCGGTTCGGTCATTTGGGAAAATATTCTTAAAATGTGGCATGGTTGAATATGACGTGGTGATAATTACACCCCTGGCTGTCCGTCCATATGTCCTTAACTCTCGCGTATCGCTTTATCTACTGCCGACGTGTATTACAATCTTGTAGCTGCGCCTGCAGGACACTGTTTACACATGACAAGGATGTTGGTGAAGTTGTCTACTGTGCACGGCGCAATCTCTTTACACTAGTTTCATCATTCGTAGCTTCCTTCATTATTGTCCTTACATTTCGACAAGCTCTTTCTGCACATGCTTCCGCCCTCAATTCTAATCTCTCTACTTTTGCGTCGCTTTTGCCCGTGTCTTCGAAACCAACCCTTTCCTCGTACAAGACTTCATTACACGTCACGTGTTCTGTTCGTTCGCTTCACACGAAGAGTGTGCCTCTTCAAGGGTCTGCGTGCACACGGCTCAGGCACTTGGCGCAGTAATATCCCCGTTACTCCAGGAGAGGTTTGCACCCTTCCATTTATAAGTTCCACTTTGCACAATAAATTGATGGCGTCTATCTTTTGGGATGTAACGCCGTGTAGTCTGTTAAAATTGAGCCGATGTCTCGAAGAAATAAGTAGCCTGTATCTTCAGAGTTGAAGACTAAGTCAAGCGAGAATCCAGCATGAAGCAAGTAGCAAGATTTTCTTCTATCCTGAAGATGGAGGCAAAATGTTCTTCCGAAACATCTGTTGAATTTCAACGCGCTACACGGCATCATGTCCCAGAAGATAGAATTCTTCATAATCACAGCTGTGAGAACCTCACATGTTACACACACAAAATAATTTTGTTGGAAAATTTCACAGGCGTTTCAGTTTACTTTTCCTATAAAGACCAATTATAACATAATTATCTGATTCATAAAAATACTCTTCAGCACCAACATTTAATTAGTAACACATGAATTCCCCTTAAACCAGTTTTAATTAAATCTGGTTCGTTTTCATTATTGTTTAACATCTGTATAAAACATAAAGCCTTATCTACTATTAACAGTGCATTTGTTACTATAAACCAATTTATGCTTGAAATTAATTCTCAATAAACAATTTCCTTCCATAAAAGCCACTTTTCTCTTCACAAAGTCTTGCAAAACACAATACAGCACGGTATTTACCTTATCAATTAAGAAACCCTCAGCCCTTTCCAAAAATTAAACGCATACCTGTCATTTAAATACATCATAGCTTAACGAATATTATGAACTCCTCAATTTGGAAGATCCATGGGAGAAGAAAAATTAAGGAGATCTGACGACAAATGAAATGGTCCTGAGATTAAGTAACACAAGGATGAATAAAATTACATAATGAGGAGTTTCATAATTTGTATATACCATTCATCAAATATTATTAGGTTAATAGAAGCAAGGAAGATAACAATGGCTTAAAATATAGCATGGGAAGATGAAAATGCTTACAGAATTTTAATTGAAACATACGAAAAGAAAATACTATTTGACAGATGTCACCGAAGATACAAGAATAATGTTAAAGTGTACGATATTTGTTGCCGGTGGTACAGCTTCGGGCCGGTCACAGTCGCCGCGCCGTCTAAGGCATGAACTGTCTTCGCTCGCTTGAACGCTGGGATCGTTCTAAAGGACTGCAGAGATAGAGCGATAGATAGATAGACAGACAGACAGACAGATGGGTAGATGGTTGGATGGATGGATGGACTGACGGACGGACGGGCAAACAGATGGATGGATAGGTAGATGGGTAGGTAAGTAGGTAGGTAGATAGACAGACGGATGGATGGATAAAATTTCGGACTGGTTTCAAGCTTAATTAAATGAAGAAATTTCCCTCAAATAACTTTTTTCTTATTTAGCAATATGATATTTCAGTGGCGTCATGGCTACATGATGACTTTATGTAATAGAGCATAGAGCTGGGGGGATGGTACTTGTTTGCGCATTACAGCTGTGTTTTCGTGACGCGTAATGAACCGCCAGATTTCTAATTAGCAATTTTCCTAATCGACCTGACCACTAGAAATGAACGCTCTGGTACAGTCCACATCTAAACTGAATGGACACTTGGCTGTTTTAACATACCTCTTTGGCTTGGTGGGTACCAGCGTTCCCAAATTTAGTTTGCTATGGAACTCAATCGTATAATCGGGCAGAAGCTTACCGATGTTTCGGAGAAACGCGGCATTTCCTTCTTGGTTTATGAGTAAATCACGTAAATGAGCTAGAATTAGGAAGCTGATTACTACAGCTTGCTTACGTGGTTTATTCTTGAACCCTGAAGATGGAGGCAGTATATCCCTCCGAAACGTTAGTGAACATCTACCAAACTATACGTCGTCACATCACAGGAGATAGGACTATTCTCTTAATTACATAAGAACACAAGTGGTAAACCCCGTATTGTGTTGTGTGCTGTAAGTAATACATCGACGAAATTCGATATTTGGTACTCCTGTTGCCCATCAAGGCAAGGAGGATTGGGTGGGCAGGGCATTTAGCACGAATGAGGGAGACGAGGAATGTATATGGGATATTGGTGGGAAAGCCAGAAGGAAAGAGACCACTGGGAAGACCAAGGCCTAGGCTGGTGGACAATATTAAATGGACTTAGAGAGATAGGATGGGGTGGTATGGATTGGATTGACCTGGCTCAGGATAGGGACCAGTGGAGGGCTGTTGTGAACACGGTAATGAACTTTCAGATCCCATAAAATGCTGGGAAATTCTTGAGTAGCTGCAGAATTGGCGGCTCCTCAAGAAGGGCTCAGCTCCATGAGTAAGTAAGCATTACCCGTCGAGACTTTATCATCATCTTGTATAGCGTTTCTCCTCGTTCGCAAAACCGTTAACAAAAATCAGGATCTTTTTACGAACTGGAGACAATATATTGTTGTACTCCTGTTTATAGACAACTTTCTGTAATGCCTCTGAATTAGTTTCTGTTAGTTTCTAGGTTAGAATCGAACGAACGTCGAGGATTTGTGAGGCGAAATTGTTACACGCGTATGAAGACATATAGATCTGTAAGTGAGCTGCAGTGGTTTGTCCGCTCTGGGAGGTATGGCTTGCAGCTATTCAGGTGGTGAATGGGCTCAAAATTGTCGTTAATTAAAAATTCGCTGTCCCATCTACGTATTGCAGGGACTAAACTAGAACCGTGTGCACGAGTCTAGATCACGATGCAGAGGAGTGGGACAGAATTGACAGCCTCATCTTATTCAGTTCCTTGGGTTACGGTTATTTCAAGGTTCTATTAAATTCCTCCTTTGTTTTAGTTTATACTTTGTCCCTTTAAAGTACTGTTAGCTACGTGTACGTCCAACTTTAATCTTCAGATGCTGCAAGTTTCCCACACGGTGTGTTTATGTGTTTCGTGTGATTGTCACAGAAAGCAGTGATTACTTCACTGAACAGCGCTAACTACCTATCCTTTATAATGAAGATGCTGTATGTTTTCTGAGAGGATGGAATCCAGTTCATGAATGCTATTTAAAAAGTTCAGTTACAAGTCTTTCATCCTCTGTTCTTCGAATGTGATCAGGCCACTTCTCTCATAAAAGGTGGTCAGCTTCACGCCACGGCCGCTTTACACCCCGAGAAAGAGCCCGCAGTACCCATTGTATAGGAGCCTGGGTGGGCCCCAGAGCCGGTCTGAACGACGTGGAGAAAAGAAAATTCTTGACCCTACCGGGTCTCGAACTCCGACACCTCAGCCGTCCAGCCCGTAACCAGTCGCTATACCGACTGCGCTATCCCGTCTCCCCGTTTGTCTTATAATGCTATGTATCGCATCTTCCGTTCTCCCAATGTCATCAGGCCATTTCTCCTCCTCTGCTGTTAGAAAATCCTTTGTTTTGGAGGTTGGACGCAAGGCCGGCGACCTAGCTCTGTAACAGATATTGTTGCGAAATCCAAAGGAGTAAAAATCGCATGGTGTGTTCGCAGCACGTAGCCAAGGATAGAGAGACCTGGCAGAATTTCCTAAGGAGGACTGTGGCTCGGAAAGAGCTGTTTTGCCCATGATGGTAATATGAGCAAGCGTTGAATCTCTCCGCCGAGTGTTCGTTTCGCTATTTGTCTGATAACCTCATCCCATTGTTATGCCAGAGGGGTCGTAATTCAGGAACTTTAATAACGCCCTTTCTCGTCTCTCACATGTCACGTCCTTAGCAGTCCGGCTGAAGGCACAATTCTTTTGTAACTTTCTGTTTGTGCTTCAACTGTATTTCTTTTCATGTCGACTGGATTGCGGGATAGGTGACACGTCCAGTGGACGTTCTGTTTTTGAACTGGAAATGAAACGGGATAAAGGGCGTAGGAAAATATTATTTAATATACTTTTGTTTGAAGTTTAATAAGAACAAGAGTAAAAGTACCCAATTTCGTGACAACCCATATCCCTGAAGTTACTTCTGGAGCCATATGACGAAAAGACTTAGAACTAGTCGTGGAGCGCCTAAGAGTACCTAATTTCGTTGCGAAGTGGCGATGGGTGTCGCACCAGGAAATAAGAAATTGGTGCGTCTACCGCACGTCCATTCTGAGGAGCTCAGGCGAATGAATGGTTTGTCGGAATTAAACTTGAACCCATTTTAAGCTGTAATTTTCTCCGTTAATACTCGTGCATTCTTAGAGTCTGCAGCCCTTCTAGACGCATGGTACCAGCTAGAAACATCGCCTTTCATTTCCGTTATTGTCTTGTTCGCCATCTTCTATCTTTTAACCATTTCCTCTTTCATCTTTTCCGCTATCTTTCGCTTTCTTTCATGTCTTCCTACTCCATTTGTCTTTCTTCCTTTTCTTACTGTTCTACGTTTTCTTTCCTCATTTCCTTATCTTCCTCTTCTCCCCGCACCATCTCCTTTTTCTACTCCCTCTCTTGTTCTCCTAGTTTCCGATTCCATCTCCACCTACTCGTCCTAACCGTCTTTTCTTCCTGCTTCCTTCATTATGTTTCTGTCTCTCTTCCTTCTCATTTTCCATTCTTCCATTTCCACTTTACTTCTCTTCCATTTCGTATGTTTTTCCCCCTTACTTATTCTCTTTTTCTTTCTTTCCTTCTTTTCCTATCCATGTCTTGTTCCTCTTTCCGTTCTTCGTTTTTATTCCTTCCCGTCTCCACTTATTTTTTCTCTCCCTTTATTCTTATTTTCTTTCTCCTCTTCTTCCTATCCATATTTCTCCTTTTATTCTTCTCCATTTTCTTTTGTCCACTTTGTTTACTCCTTTTTCCTCTTCTTCTAGTTTTCATTTACCTCTCTTCTTCCTCATTCTCTCCACGCGCTTTACTTCCTGCCTCTCTTCTATTCCCCTTCTCATTCTCTTCCTCCTTTCCCCTTCCTCTCTTCATCGTTCTATTCTGTTCCTAAGCAACAACTCTTCCTCTGTCTCCCTGCTTCATGTCCTTTCATTCTCCTTGCATCTGTTCTGTGGTCTGACTTATACAAGCAGATTCTCTGCCCGGCACTGCAGCTGCTGAACTTCTCCAGTGCTGCCGTTGTGTTTCCATAGCGACAGGCTGTGATAATACCAGAGTACTGGCCGCGTTTGTCATCTGTTTGTCACGTGTCACCTAGAGTAATAGATTGCCCAGAACAACTCTTTTGCTGCGAGGTTAGTAGCTGTTTCAGACGCGAATTGCGAGTTTGTGAGGATAGGAGTGCAATATTGATTGATGTTTTCAATCACGCTTGTTCTTTCTTGTTACTATACTATCCTCTTTTCCTGATCTATCATCAATTCCGACGTGTCTCTGGTTTGTGCCTACCACGCACATTTTAACGTAGTGTAACGCAGTAATGTGATCTCGAAAGAAATTCATCTCGAGATATCGAAGGATTTACACGTTCCGAACACGGATGAATGTTTTTGGAATGCCGTCTGTATGCACGTGGCCCTTGTTAGTGACGGCATTTATTAATATCAGGTGTTTAAGAGCCTGTCCATCATAGGTCAGTGTCCGATGAATATGGATGCACTTTCTCCCAGAGGGGTGGGGGTGCTTCAGATGAACTCCCGAAAACAATAATACGTCTTTCTCAAAAAAAAAAAATACCCCAACGACTTTGATTAAATTTCAGTATTTTCTGGAGACTGTGTCTTTGTATACGGCATATTCACTAAAATAACGGCACATACTCTAGCAACCCGAACATGAAATGCTACTTTTCCGGAAAATAGCACTGCTTTAATTAATTTTCAGTACTTTATGGAGCCAGTTCTTCTAAATAAAACCTTATATGTGGCATCTTCATGCAAAAATAAGGCCAAGACGCGTACATTAGGAAGTGTGTGGAAGACCTTTATTAATTTTTTAAACAAAGTTATTAATTTCTCATTAATATACGGTTTCAGAATTAAGGTTGCTTAGCTGTTCAGACTAAAGGCAAATGGTGTTGAGGCGGAGGAGTAGTGTAACCACTAAGAATATTTTCGCGTTTTTCTGCAGTTTTTTATTACATCTTTGCTTGTGTTATATTCTCCACGACTTCTCGTAATCCGTTTCGCGTTTCTCAGGTTCCTTAACAATTCTCCGTCATTATCTCCAAACATCCAGGTCTCTGTGTTCATGCATCTGCCCCTTCCTGTGCTTCCTCCACTTCTCTGCATTACACACTCGCTGTTCCTTGCAGTCTCTTCTGTTTCTTCATATCTCTTACAGCAGCATCAGAGCTCCCCTGCTTTTCCCAGTGCCCTCTTCCCGCATAAATTCCATTCCGTGTCTCCACGCACAACAAATCTGTGTCCAGATCTCTCCTACTCAAATCTCTTTCAATCTCTATTCACATTCTGCTTTACTGCCCACCATTTCGAAACCTCTCTGCTCTCTCCGTATCTGTCTTACACATTTTCTGACACATATTTCAATACGTATCCGAAATCGGTTCCCATTCCCCGACCTTTCCCAGGAGCGGTGAAGACAGTTGCGTGTGGAACCAGTTGATCGAAACTCTGTTATCAGACAAGAGAGACCAACGAAATGAGGATATGGGAGAGTGATTAACCAAGAAGAAGAGAAGCAGGAGGTTATAAATAAGGAAAGAACGTGGAAGAGTGAGACAGAGAGAGGAGAGGCGATTAAGTAAACCAAATTAAAAGGAGAGAGAATTTGTGAATTGTACGTACGCTATATGATGTGGCGAAAGAAGGGACCAACTAATACAAACAACACCAAATAACGCGATTGGCATCTTCAGCTTGGTTAAGAACCAGAGGATGCTGTTCTTTTTGGAACCAGTATTGATGTCTCATCCAGTTGTACTAGTAATTGCAGCTAGTCTGTAGACAAATCCCTCTGTGTGGAATTCGGGAGGTGCTAGGCTCGAACTCTGGCTATGTTGACTCACTTTTCTCATGTTCTTCCTCAGTTCCTCTAGGCGAATTTAGGGAGAATATCCGCCGGTTAGTCCACGATCGCTTCTTTCCAAGTCCATTTCTGTTCATCTTTCGTCAGTCATCCGACTACGTTATCGCGATACTGACAGTGTCGTAAGATAATCCACACGCCCCACCTCCACTGACTCCCATAACAATCTGTTCACATAGCGCCCTCTCTTTCTTCTGATTGTTCATTGTTTATCAGTTCACGCTCTCTCTTAATATTCGTATATCTAAATCTGTTCTCCTTTCGCAGTTTCCTCCAGTTTTGCCAACACAAACTTGATGTATTTTCCGTCGTGTTCAGCACTCTTTTTTTGTTACCTCCCACACACCAGTTCCTTCCAGTTCCCTCCACTTTCTCCTAACTTGTCCGTGTGGCTCGTCCAGTGTGTCCCTCACGCGTACGTGGCCCAGCTTTGTCCCCACTCCTTCCAACTCGTCCCCATGTGTCCAGACCCCACCGCACACCCACTCGCGATTTATGTGCCCGTCCTGCCACACACATTTGTTAAATCTGACAGTAAATTAAAACGATAATTAAAGGCGTGGATGTGCTAAGCCGCATGGAGTTCAGATGCGCTGACCCCTCAAGGGAACACGGAACACGTTTCTAATATACTCGTACAGTCATACCATCGAAAAGAATCCGCGTTTCTTGCTATAATGTCTGGAAAATGAACTGCCCCTTTCTGTGGATAATTTTACTGCGCCATCAACATCAGGACTCTCACATACCGAGAAGGTTAGCTCAGGCGATAAGGCTCTAGACTTTGATTTGGGAGGTGCCTAATTCGAATCTTGGTCAGGACACCGACTCTCCTGACCTGAGGTTCTTTGTGTTTTCATTGTGTCCGGGCAGATTCCGAGATATCGAACTGAATGAGGCCGATTACGTACTGTCATCCATTCAGTTGACCTTATGCAATTAGAGTGTTCATAGTTTTGTTAGGAAATAGCAACAAATAATTTGACTCCAGATGCTTGTGCCTGAAGGCACTGAACCAGAGGTGCAAGCGGAAATTGCCTGCCAGTAAATTTAAAGAAATGATTGTGCTACATATGGATTTTCTGTTTCAAGAAGTGATCTGAATGCTGAATTTGTTTCCTTTCAGGTAAGTATGATGTCCATGTGCCTATTGCGACTTCATAAAGAGCATGTAAGTAAATAAATAAGTAATGTAAACAAATACCATAAATGTAAGTTTTGAGGTTTTCACGGCGATGACAATGAAGAAAGTTGTCTTCTGGGTTTAGGCACCGTGTATTCTTCGTTTTGGCCGACGTTTCGGAGGAACGTAGCGCCTCCATCTTCAGAGCAGTTGAATAGCTGCGGAGAGCAGTAGCTGTGGTGATAGGATGTGGAAGGTGCTGCTTATATACGAAGTAGGCAGGGGGGG
>NW_019738363.1:1253176-1264351 GCF_002891405.2 Cryptotermes secundus
CCCCCCTGCCTACTTCGTATATAAGCAGCACCTTCCACATCCTATCACCACAGCTACTGCTCTCCGCAGCTATTCAACTGCTCTGAAGATGGAGGCGCTACGTTCCTCCGAAACGTCGGCCAAAACGAAGAATACACGGTGCCTAAACCCAGAAGACAACTTTCTTCAAATACCATAAAGTCCGTCCGGAGTACTATCGGCAACCTTAGGGAAGAATGTCTTGTGTTGGTATGTTTGATGTTCCCATCGTCATGTGAATATTGCAGGTATTTTGAAAACAGAATGTAGCAACTTTCTAATGATGATGTGACGGTCTGCGTCATTAAATGATGATAACGACGCTTGTGTTCATAGTAGATGAAATATTTTGTCACGTGTATTAATGACTACCTCAGGATAGGGACCAGTGGAGGGCTCTTGTGAACACGGTGATGAACCTTCAGGTTCCATAAAATGCTGGGAAATTCTTGAGTAGCTGCAGAATTGGCGGCTCCTCAACAAGGGCCCAGCTCCATGAGTAAGTAAGTATTGATGACTATAGACACCGACTCCGTTGTTGCTTGCGGGCATTACATAGCAACGGCTGTTTCTCTGGCTCCACAGTTCTTGCTTTTGATCAGTTAGCCACAATATTATAGGATAGCCTTAAAAAGCATAATAGATTACGCAGTCTACGGAATATTCCGGTTATAAAACTGAAGCAATACGTTTCGACACTGATACAAAAGGGTTGATTATTTTCCGTATGAATACACCCGTTCTACATACGAGATCCATCTGCCGACCAAATTCGCAACTATTAGCAAGTTTGGAAGCCTTTTATCTGAATTTAGTGATGTTTTGAAATTTTTTTTTTCAAACTTTCCACATTACTTTTACGGGGCTGTCAGCAGAGATCTTTCTCCGTTTGAAGCACTGCTATCTCCTGGACCGAACATCCAGTTATATAGAAACTGTACAGGTTGGATTTCCATTAAAGTTCAGTCATGCAGACATGAAGTGTATCCTCCACTACATAACTTTTATTGGCCTGATTTATTTATGGAACCAGAGACAGCGCGTATAAGTAGCTGAATGACAAAGAAACACGCTAAGTAACAGACAAAGAAAGTAACTGAATCAGCGTAGGAGAAGACTGCTTTGTGAGAAGTCAGAATGCTTACTCTAAGAAAGGAAGCTACACTGAACCTTCTGTAGGATATAAGCCAAAGAAATGAAGAAGATCTTGACGTTGTGAGATGAAACTGATAGAACTTTGAGGAATATCCAATACACATTTCTCTGAAGATAAATTAACGGTTTGAAACGAAAGGCAAGAACAAATATATATATATATATATNAGTATAAAATTTTGAGGAACAGCTTAATACTGAATGTTTATGCATAATATTCATGGGAGAAGGCGTTAGACTTCGGCCTCGAATGATCATTCGATAATATTTAGGACTGGAAAAAATACGGGAGAAAGCAGGGAAGTTGTTAATGTAAAACTTATAAAAGTAATTATGAGTTTTCCTGTTTAATTCTCAGTGGGCGATGCACTAATAAATAAATTAATAAGTAAACATCAAACCTGTGTACCAAGAGTAACATTAATTAAGATTCCTTCTAATATTATAATTCCAATTACCCGTAAACCTACATCGTCTCACGCTCTGAAAATTCGTATCAGTAATTCATAATCCTTTACTGTGTTACATTATCGGCGCCGAGTTATAAAGGTCCTGTTGACTCCCAAGGACGGAGTACGCGTACTGCCATGTATTTGCTGTGAGACTATAATAAAATTTCCATCTCAAAATGTATTCAGTTTCGCAGGCATCGATATTCGACCTGTAGACGCTCCGATTATGAAGGTCGGTCATCCGTACGGAGGGTTGACACGCATGGCGTCATCTCAAGTTTGCAGAACATGCGTTACTTTCATGTCGAGATAATTTAGTTACACGACACATTGCCTACCTGCAAGGGGAACCTTCAGAATTGCATCTACACGTACCTGTCCATGTTCAGGGGTCTGAACAGCCATTATACCGCCCTACTTTTTTTTGAACAGTTTGCCTTTTCTAAAAAACCGTCAGTTTATCCGACACCAGGCTCGAAACAACTAAAGTAGGATGTACATTTACGCTACACGTTTATAAACTCTTCTGTTAAAATTACTTAAATTTCATCATCTGTGTTCTGTGTGATGTTGTAGATGGTCATCAGCCTCCATTTTCTGGGTAGAATTCTTCACTGAACTATTGACAGATTTCTTTCTGCTTCAAAGACGAAAGCAAGAAAATTCTTCGAAATGCTGTTAACCACATACCACACAACACGGTATAATAATACGTTTTATGCCACCGCCATAAAGGACCTGATGTTTTCAAGTAATAGGCTATAGACAATATGTTATTGGCAATGAGATCATAAGCTTGTAGATTTATTTGTGTAATGCGTTGCAAGTTTTGGAGTGGAATATGTTGTAACCCTACTGAGAGTTCATTCTGCATCTTGAACATTACTTGTTTCCTTCTTTTAACATCTTTGAGGGTACGTTACATCTTGAGTATGTAAACTTTCCGAGAAAATTCCCATGTGGTTTCACCGTGGCCTCTAAAGTGATTTGGTTCCATTGTGTGTTGGAAATAGGTTGAATGTAATAGTATACCTCATCTGCTATAGGAACGAGATTACGTCATCATCAGTTCTTCGAAGTAAACCGTCGTGTCATTATTATAAAACTTACTACATTATATTTTCAACTTAATTCTGATTTTTCTACACCAGTGTAGAATTCGAACATATTTACACAGGACTTTTTTGCGTAGACAAAATATGACATGCGCTGGTGTGTAAGGCAGGTGGACGTTACCTTCCTAACAACGGTGTTAGGTGATGCACCTTCAGAGATGTTTTAGATAAAATTCATGTGTATATTTATAGACACATGTGTAGTGCTTCTAGTATTTTAGACACTAGCGAGACAAATATATATTAGATTTATTGCAAAATTTATCCCTGAAATTGTATGTGAAAAAAAATTGTACACAAATATTTTGAAACGAAATTACGAAGGCGGTACGAGCGAAGTTCATGTGTTCGTAGGGGCTGTGGAATGTTATCGATAGATCGAAATCCGAAACCGTGAGAAGTATCAGGTAACGTAAGATGACGGATAAGTGGGACGCTATGCTGACACCGAAGTATCTGAGTACCTCAGCTCAGGTAGCACTGAGAGTGAACGGTGACGGATTTGCAGTTTGCAGTCATTCATAGCTGAGAAGCCGTGGCCGGAAGGATATGTGAGGATTCAGCTGTGAAGTGTTAACAGAAATTGAAGACTTTATGTGCTATACTCGTAGTTACAAAAGTATTGAGAGTTGAAGAAGTAATTTCAGTTACCACCTGTAAGTGGTCAATAAATCCAATTACCAATCAGAACCCGTTTGAATCACTGATACACGTCACAATATGCATAATGTACGTGCGTGAAATTGTAAATATTGTAAACTTATATAATTTGTCACGTCATTTGACAAGGGAGAAGTGGTCGAGGAGAATGCACTTGAATGAGAGAACAGTTACCCATCCGACAGTGACTAAAATCTGGTCATGGCTCCTAGATGGCGTCCTACAGCAACACGAATTGACTGTCGTTAGTTCGTAACGTAACTTCAACTTGAGTTCGGTCGCCGTGCCCGCTTTCACAGTTGCTGAATGATTCTGGGTCTATTGCGACGCTCTCTCCACAGACAACCTACGCTTTTCTTCCGACGCTACAAGTGCCCATTGAATGCATCCACTTTCCGCGTTCCGAAGTGCCGTCGTCTTTCCTCCTTGAACCACTTTGATCATTTAGAAATTGCTCTCCTTTCAAACTGTTTCTCTCTCCATAGGGTCCGGTCTCTTCCATGAAAATATCAGGGACACTCTTCTCCGAACTCTGTATGGAACAGTAGCAAAGTTGCCTGGTTCCGATGTCTGACATTTCAGAAATTATCGCATGAGAATCAGTGTATGCGTTGCAGTATACAGAGCGCTCCTTTATTCTTCTGAGGAAGTAACCTGTGCAGTTCATTTACAGAGATGTTCTCCATAAGTGACTGAAACGTAATCAATATCGTTGTAGTCTTTTTGAGAAAATCGAAATTTGTAATCGCCTCTGTGGTCTAGTGGTTAACGTTCCTGGCTACAGATCCAGAGGTCCGGGTTCGATTCCCAACGCTACCAGATTTTCCGAGAAGTAGTGGGTCTGGAAAGGGGTCGACTCAGCCTTGTGAGGATAACTCAGGAGATATTTCAAGGAAATAACGGCTCCGGTTTCGAAAACCGAGATTAACGGCCGTGGGGATTCGTTGCGCTAACCACGCGACACCCTCTATCCGCTAAAGTTGGCACCAACTACGCCGATAAACGGCGGTCTCTCGGTCGGTATAGTTCGCTTGCGGACTAAAACCACGGAGTTCGTTTTGAGGGCCCACAATATTTTGAGCTAGAATGTTCAAGTTAACCTGGCAGTGGCTTATGGCGGATGAACTCTTAAGAACTGAATATGAATTCAATCTGCTAGCGAGGCTCACATGCATGTATATATATATATATATATATACGCATATAAATATGTGAGTATATATTGTTATGTAGTATGTCTGACTCAACGATAACAGATCGAAACCTGATTCAAGAAGAAATAAAGAGGAGATTGAACTCGGGTAATGCTTGCTACCATTCAGTCCAGAACCTTTTATCTTTTCGTCTGCTGTCCAAAAACATAAAAATTAGAATATACAAAATACAAAAATATTTTTCCTTTGGTTCTGCATGGGTGTGAAACTTGGTCTCTGACATTAAGAGAGGAACATAGACTGAGTGTGTTTGAGAACAGGGTGCTGAGAAGAATATTTGGACCGAAGAAAGATGAAGTGACAGGAGGTTTGAGAAAACTGCATAATGAGGAGCTTCATAACTCATACTCTTCTCCAAGTATAATTAGAATGATCAAGTCAAGGAGGCTGAGGTGGGCAGGGCATAGAGCACGAATGATGGAAACGAGGAATGCGTGTAGGATATTGGTGTTAAATTCAGAAGGAAGGAGACCACTGGCAAGACCAAGTCGTAGGTGGGTGGACAATATTAAAATGGATCTAAGGAAGATAGGATTGGATGGTATTGATTGGATTGATTTGGCTCAGGATAGGGACCAGTGATGGCTCTTGTGAACACGGTGATGATAATTAATTTAATAGGTACCACGCCATGGAGATGTATGAGGAGTAGAGGTACAGCTGCAGTATTCTTCATCTAGGCGCTATATGGAAGTGAGTGTTCAGCTTCCAGCCTCTTCCGCTTTACCCCCTGCGAAGAGCACCCGATACACATTGGATGGGAGGCTTTATAGATCCCAGAATCAGTTTATATTCTTTGGAATACAGAAAAATATCTTGCCCTTACCGGGAATCGAACGTTGGCCGTCCCGCCTGTAGCTCGTCGCTTTACCAGCTGAGCTTTCCCGTCTCCTGTGTTTCCTATATTAAAGAGTAAACGCAGGGGACTTACTCTAAGGCAGTATACTTACGGAGTAAGATACGAAAGCTGACATGGAAACTAAACCAGTCGAAACGTCGCGCAGCGTGGGATTTGAGACGGTGAATGGGATGCATATTGTTAACGCTGCTGAAGAGTTCTGTGTTCTGTTATATAACGCCGTGTAGTCTGTTGAAAGTCAGCCCCTTGTTTCGGAGGAAAAGCCAGACAAGCAACTTGTATGAAGCAGGCAAGAAGCAGAGCACAACAACCAACTAGAAGTGGTATAATGTTCTTGGGATATCAATTGACAATATTTCCTGATAAAGGAAACAAGAAATATTTCCGAAACGTTTGGCTTCCTTTTCCGATTGACTGGTAGCCCGAGATATTATTTTATTAGTACGAATGATTTATTATTAATGACCGGTAACGGAAGAAGCCGAAGAGGCAGATACTTTTGAGAGATGTCAACCAGGAATCAACACCGATACGGAGATATCCACTTTAATTTTCTCCCCCGCAGAGAAACGGTCTCCGCTGCCTTTGTGCTCCACGCGAAAACGAAGAAAAACCCAGGGTTGGTTCTGTGACGTCATGCAGGAGTTTCCAGGTACAGCAACGCTGTCTGATGTCTAGAAACTCACTCGGTTCTTTAGACGTGTTCTCATAGCTTTGAACATTGCCAGTTCCAGCAATTTCGTGATGTGATACGGGTTCTGCAACGCTGAATTGCCTCCTTACACATCTTCTGTAAACTGACGTATTCCAAAGAATATCTCTCTCTGTATATGAAGTAATGCAACGGTGGTTCAGCGCAAGTTCGGGAAGAGTTCGCAGAAACGCCGATGGAGTCGCCATTTGACGGCATGCAAGTACGCCGACCGCAGAGTCTAAACTTGGAGGTGGCGCGGCACATCGCAGTAACAAACAGAGAAATTTCAACATACTCTGAAGTAACTTATTTTAAAGCCAATGAATTATTTTTTTAATTAATGTTGTCACGATAATAGGATTATGAATATAGACGGGGTACAAATTGGTGAATTGATTTATTGACCAACTACAAGTAATTGCAGCTCCACCGCTAATCTTCACACTTATAAATCACTCCTACAAACACTAGGTATTCTCCAGCCTGCAGTGTCTTCACTAGTCGTGTCCTGGCAACGGCTTCTAACTGTGGAGATTCTTCTGCTTGCCACCTGCCTTTCCTGGTTCTTGGCTTGGCTTACTCTTGGGCACTGAATGTGACGGGGATCTGTTTCTCCTAAGCGTCTGGCTACCTCTAAGTTACACGGTGCCCCAACTTAGAAGACCGTTCTCCTTATAGTCACCTCCGTGAGCACCTCAAATCCAATATCACGTTTAAATTGATCTTAAAGAAGTGTGGCAATATGTCCTGAATCTGAGACAGTATAAGGACCAGCGTCAAATTCTTGTAAATTGGTAATAAACTACCGGATTTCACAAGTGAGTGGGGATTTATTGACCGCCTGAGCCACTGTTAGCTTCGGAAGATGGAAACTCCACCACAGCATTAGCTATTTAGCCTATTCCAGTGGTTTCTAAAATTTATAATATAAGAGGCCCCACCAATCATCGTTTTCACCAATTCTTTAGAACCCCCATTACTTTTTCTAAATATGAACATTTTTTTAATATTGTTTATAATCAAATAACCAGACCAAGACTGCGAATAAAGGCCGCGCCTTACCTCAAGCGGTTAGTCGCTGGCTTCCCACCGCGGTGGCCCGGGTTCGATTCTGGGTCTGGTCAAGTGGGATTTGTGGTGGACAAAATGGCACTGGGGTGGGTTTTCTCCGAGTACTTCGGTTTCCCTTGCCAATCTTCATTCCACCAAATTCTCCATCATCATAGTCACCCGGGACAGGCTACAATAGGACAATCAGTGGCCGCCGTGCCGAGTGGACCCAGTTGGACCCCACCCCCCACTAAGCGAATTAAAAAAAAAAGACTGTGAATAAATAATTAAAATTTTAAGAAGAAAATGCTGCTTGTTGCCTGTTGTTTTGCTATGAATAATGCACACAAATAATGACATTTAGTAACGTATTCTTTTATTATTTCTAGAGTAGCACTCAGACATGTGCTTACAGAAGAAATGATTAAGTGCATCTAAGACGAATTATTTCATCGCGTATTTGTCATTAAACTCGATTCTCTCTTACGGTCTTATGCTGCGCCTCACCAACAGACGCTTAATTGGGGTTGAGAATCATGGGATAACAAGTGCTAGACACTTTGGATTTAGGTAGGCCTTTAAAAGTTCTGCGGACCATGAAACATTAGTTAAGCTTTAGAATGGTACCCCTGAACGTTCGGGTAGCCCTTAACTATCGGGGAATGTAGAAATTCTCCCGAGCTGCGTGTAACCAAGAACAGACGACGCCACACGTTTGTAACAATTGGTTAGTTGAAGCGCAGAAGCGGACAGTTGGACATTCAGCTGTAATTAGCAGAGAGAACCACTGAAAGATCCTTTTAATGTGGATTTATATCCGAAATGGTTGTACGGGATATCGCGTAGCATTCAGGAAGTGGACGCTATTGTACAGAGTTCTCCCTATCGCATTATAAATACTGTAATACCAGTTAAGAAATTAACTGGAAGCCTACATCGTTTGTTAAATAGTCTGTCGTGCTGTAACACATCCTGTATTCCCTGTATTCCTTTCCCGCCCTTCATGCTAAATGATAATACGTCACGATCGCAGTTGTGCCCCATTTTGCACTAATAACCCGCACAAATAATCCATTGTGAAGTCTCGTTTATATACCACAGCTAAATATTATCGACACTCAGAGATTAAGAACATACAAGTTACAGCGCGTAGTCCAGTAACAATGCATAACACGGAAATACTTTTAAAGGCGCTGGGAACAATTGCATTCAATTGGAATAGAGAAAGCTGCATGAGAAAGGGAGGAAAGGAACTGAGTTGACAAGAAAAATTGAATAGATCCCGGAGAAAAGCTGACGTATTTAAAGTGACTGCCAGAGACCTGCAGTCAAATTCAGGCACTGGAATAAATAAGAATAACGGACGAGGCGTCTCTTGCCTTCGGTCGGTTCGTGAATGTTTTACCATGCAAACGACCACTGCGCACAGATGCATGCTTGAAGTCTCGCAAGGAATAGCTTGCATTGACTGAGTTTCTTAGCGTTTTCTTCGGTCCCTCCATGTCAGTGATATGGCAGCGTTCTGCATTACTTCTGTAATCTTCTTGCTTGTCTGCTGCAGTTAAATTAATTGCAGTATATATGACTCAATCAGTGTAGCGAATGTTTCCACATTTGATGGCCGAGGAAATGTTTCATGGCAGGAGAGAGATATTTGTATGTTGTCCACACCATCCCGCCTGGCTCTGGGGCCCACCTAGGCTGCTTCCGTAGACAAATCCCGAAGGAAAGAGATTAACTTTCGAAATCTAAGCGTAGATGAGAAAGTAAAATTAAATATGAATATTAAGAAATGGATGCGTGTGTATTAGATTAGTTAGAGTGAAATAGCAAGCTGTTGTGGATTTCATAAATGATTATTAAATGTAANTACACTTCATGCAGTCGCAACTCACGTAAATAAATATACGAACTGTAAAAGCTGACTTACATGTTGCGTAGATTTCTAGTCCATACTGGCTGACAGATACAGTATATGTGACACACCGCAGCGTGTTTTAATATTATTTACAAAGAACGCGTAATCATCATTTACGGAGTATTTGAGTTCGCCAAACCTGAACCATTCGACTTCCCCGTTATGCAGATGTGTCAGAGAAGTTGCCGCACCATCACGGCGTACCGTCACACGGAGCGAAGGCAGCTGCAGAATGCTGGCTCCCTGCCGCAGAGGAACCGAATCTTGTGCAGAATTAGCAATGACCACGTAGACGTTGCTCCGAGTTATGTTTTCCGCGGTAATTCACGTCTTCGCTTTGCTCTTCTTACCACTTCTGATGATTGTCACTGACGAATGCTGTCTTCTGAGACGTGACACCATGTGGTCAGGTGGAACGATGGATCTTTGAGAGATAAAATGGGATGGTATGGATTAGATTGATCTGGCTCGGGATAAGGACCAGTGGATGGCTCTTGTGAACACAGCAATGAACATTTGGGTTGCATAAAATGCTGGGAAGTTCTTGAGTGGCTGCAGATTTGGCTTCTCAAGAAAGGCTCTGTTCCCTAATTAAGTAAGTAATCTTGCTACCATTCGACGGTACATTCATAGATACCGACAGCATTGATACACGAACCATGAATAATTGAACAAATTCTCAGTCGGAACAGGACATGGATTTATTACTGAGATCATTTGATAGGAATAAAAAATTAATGATTATTGTGATAATGGCGATAACATAGTAATAATTCTATTGATGCTGACTGGAAGAGTAAAGAAATTCTGAACTTCCCTCAAAACCCGGAACCTACGACATTGTTCAATGAAGCTCCCCACTAGATTCTGCACTAACCTTATTGCTGAATTAAGAATATAGGAAAAGGAGCAAATAAGGAGGCAGAGTGGTAGGAAATCTTGAAGTTACGGAAGAAAGAGTGAGATAGAAAATAATAAAGCTAATAGGACGAAGGAATAAAAAATAAATAAATCAATAGTGAATGAAAAAGAGGAAAAGTGGAAGTTAGAAGGAAGATAGAGAGGGAGGTAGGAGGACGGAGGAAAGGAGGGGGTTGTGTACACGCCAAATACGCTTCCGCCTGAATGCAATTTTGATCTTAGCTCCGCTGCTTCGGATATCACGTGATAGTCCCTCGGATCTGGTCAGCAGTGAGCAAATTGCCAATTATTTAAACCGATCTATTGTCACGTTTCCGAGCCTCTGTGAAATTAATCCTTGAAATCTGCTGCTGCCGCCTTACGGCCAGCCATCGGCATTCGTTAACGAGAGCTGTGACTCTCCTGTCATGACAGCGTGGCAGCTTTACACAAACCGAATTTCACAAATTTCTTGAGTCTCGAATTGCAGATTTGATTTTCTCATATCGGTTACTACCAGTGGGTCGCCTTGGATATGACGCCGTGTAGATACCAGATTTACTAATAACCCTGCTGCGGCCATCTTCAGTGAAGAAGAGGTGAATTTACATCGCAGAAGAAAAAATGGACATAACGCCTGAAAGCTGAAATAGTCAATTGCTAGACAACGGCACGGTACGAAATTAACACACACTTCTGCGACAACGGATAGACGTGGAATAGTGGACGAGCCGTTGGAATTAATTCTTTCTATTCAGCTAGCGCCGATTTATGAAAGAGGAAACACGTAATTCATTCAACCATTCAGTCGTAATAGAGCTCAGTGTTCAGTGCAGTTCAGGAGAGTTCATTCGTCCTTAGTGATTCGTAAGTGACCGATTCGAAAATCAGAACCAATTTAGTCATACTGGACGAGAAGACACTCATAGTCAATAAGGAATGGAGCGAGTCTTGAGCTGTTATTATTAGTTATAATTATAATAGAATTGCCAATAAATCCAATCGTCCAATCCAGAACCTGCTATTATTAGTCACTTAGCACTGTGTTGCACATTGTAGATACTGTAGTTACATTAAAGGACAAACATAACATAAATTTAACAATAATAATAATAATAATAATAATAATAATAATAAAAG
>NW_019738363.1:1264700-1270502 GCF_002891405.2 Cryptotermes secundus
ATGTTTATTTACGTGCAATAACTTAACAGCACAGTGGCCAATTACAAAGTTAGCACGAGTATATAAGGTACAGAAAATAATTAAAACAAAATACAAATATGACAAATAAATCTGTGAACATAAATCTAAAGAAGACTGAAATATATACATACATTTATGAAATATTACAAACGTTGCTAATACTGTTAGTAACTAAATACTAAGACAATAATAATAATAATAATAATTTGACCTGTTCTATTTTACGTGCTCACTCAAGAGCCCAAAGGCATATCTTTTTATTGCTAGTGGTATGGGACTAAGTCCCTTGCACTGTGGCCACTTCTGGCCTATGGTACCAGCCGCAGATGATAGGTGAGGGTGATTGTGGGGCAATTGGTGGAATGAAGATTGGCAGGGGAAACCGAAGTACTCGGAGAAAACCTGCCGCAGCACCACTTTGTCCATTACAAATCCCACTTTACCAGATCCGGGATCGAACCCGGCCACCGCGGTGATAAACCAGCGACTAATCTCTTCAGCTATGGCGCGGCTGTACAGCCCAAAGGCATAAAAGACAATAATAAATATTAAGTGGGTATACCTGCATAGTTCCCCCGCCCAAGGGCTTACGATGCCTGGCACTAATGTGACGTCATTTAAGTTGCACTTCACAGTGAACGACTTCTGAAATAAAACTGGCGTTGCTAACCGGTCTGCCAGATGTTCAGAGAGAACTACAGAATAAGACAGGTCAGAAGTTCTTTGTGCTTGCAACGTGTAACATGATTAGGCCTACATTGAAAAGAAATTCCATTATGGAGGCTCGTTCTTAAGAATATGCCTTAGTATGATTTATGTATCTTTGTGAATTCCACTGGGCGCAGTAATGTCGTTTCTAAGATTTAAAATCATGTTTTTTTAGAAAAAGGTTCTGAAAATAATTCGATTGTCGATATGGGTGGAGGTAATTGTGCATTCCTTTAATCTTGCCGTGTTTCACTTTTAAAGGTATGGAAACATGAACTGAAAGCAAAGAAACGATAATGAAGTTACAAAATGGTTATGTACATGGGAAACGCTTGAATAGAGTAAGTTTTATAGTTATGCCACGTTGAAATTGAAATTTAATGTGAATTAATTAAAATTTCGATGTCAACGGAAGATGGCATGATGTGTACACACAATGCTGCCAACGTAATCACAGTTCAGGCATTCTAGCTCTCGTTACGGGATGTAAATGAGGGAGAATTAATTGAGATTTCAAAATTAACATTTTAATTGACGGAAAATGACAGTCCGGCATTTCAATTCTGACACTTGTTTTTGTTTGTTTTTCTGTTGTATTTTCTTTCAGTTTCAGGTAACCCTTTCTGTGGTTCAAGGAGATTCTCTATGACTCAGTTCCGTCTACAGCCCCTGATTTCATTGGCAACACTGAACCAAATTTTTGTTTCAAATGACAATTGGCAATTTTCTTTTTCTTCATGATCTAGGCAATGCGATTTTACATAACAATTTTATCTTTTCCAGTGTCTTCCTACGATGACCGCGTCCTCCTCGTTTAGTCTGTATAATCTCTTTCGGCATTGTTTCACGTAATTTTATCCAGATGGTTTGTCCAGTTTTGTCTATATTCAATTTTATTTTGTACTGGTTGTATTATAATTTCCTTGCCAATATCTTCATTCATAATAAAGTATAGACTAGTGCAGTCCCTGCTGAATGCATTGTATATAAGTCTCTTGCTTTATTTGTCCAAGATTCAGTTCCATATCCTAAAGTTGGTAGTACTTGCTCGTTGTTGTCTCCAAGGTTCCTCTCGATGTGCCACATATTGTCATACAAATGATATTATCAGACCTTGTGCTCGAGCACTGGTGGGTGTTTAAAACATGCGCTTTCGTTTTTTAAGAAAGTTGGCATGAATTTATTCATACGCATTATTCTATAACCACAAGAATTCAATAGACGCGACTCGCTTAAAAATAAGACATTTACCGAAATAAGTTTTGAAGTTGTTTCCCTTCATATGCCTCAGTATATTGGTGAGGTTATCAGGAAATAAGAATTAATATTGTTAAGTGTATGAGTAGGTGTAGACGGGGTTTGAATATTGGATTTGTTGACCATTTATACACACCTCTGTGCCATTTTGTCCACCGCAAATCCCACATAATCTAACCTGGGATCGAACCCAATCCACGTCGATGGTAAGCCGGCGACTTTCCGCCTGAGACATGCCATGCGGGCCTCGAACCGAAAGCTGAGCTTCCCACAGCGGCGACTGTGACAATTGCGGTCTTCCGTGTAGTTCTGAGGAAGCCCGACGTTTCGAAGGAACCTGTCGATTTCATCTCCTGTGCCGGAAAGCAAAGCAAGGCACAAACATTCTACAAAATGTCATATTCGTAAAAGTTGCACGTTTTAAGATGATTTGTAGCAACACGATATTTCAAAATCCTATCACGTATGGGGGGGGGCACGCTGTAGCGTAGTTGTTTCAGGTACTATGCTACAAGCCAGGAGGTAGCGGGTTCTTCGCCCAATAAGGTGGAATTTTTCAACTGACCTAATCCTTCCAGCCGCACTATGGCCCTGGGGTCGACTCAGCCTCTAACAGAAATGAGTACCAGGAATATTCCTGGGGGTAAAGGGTGGCCGGCGCGTAAGGCTGACAGATAGATAGATGGATAGATATACAGATAGCTTATGGCTACAAGTGTTTCTAGTCATAGAAAGTACACAGTCGCCATATTGATAGTATGTGTGCTAAGGCACTAGGCACTAAAGCGCAGATCGTTGTTTTACTTTGTGACATGATCCGCATATGAAGTTTAACGAGAATCCACGTATTAATCCGTAATTGTTAAGTAGGACATACGTACACACACTGACATGACGATAGCATAAATTGCTTTTCCTTATACAGGGTGAATCGTATAGAACCGGCCCGATGAATTTGCTAATAATTCCGCAGGTGATGCTCACAATTACGACATAACAATCCATGGGCCGTGCTGATTCGAATGGTGTGCTCATGATCCGACAAGTGGCAGCCCTTATGCTGTAAGGTCAAGGACAATGCCGAAACGTGTCTTCAGTGCGCAGGCGACAGTCATGGAGTTCACTGTTGAACAGCGAGTGTTTCTAGTGCCTACTTGAAAACGGCGGACACTTTCAACACCTGCTCTGATCACGGCACACAATCCAAGATAGTATATGTGTAAATTACTTTAATATCTGTATGGTATATTTTATATTACGCCTCATTTCGTCGGGCCGGTTCTATATGAATCACCCTGTACAATAAAAGCAGTACGACAGTAATTTACATGAAGAGACGGCGATATTCGTATTCGGGAGGTACTCAGTTCGCATCTCGGTCAGGACTCCGGCTAACCTAACTGAGGTTTATCTTGCTATTACTCAGACAAACGCCGGTACACTGTCTTGATTCGGCCGAGACCGCTTCTTGCAAATTGCTTTCGAATTCATCAATCATCAATCTGGGAACCAATCGACGCTGCTGCCACGTCCCAGCTGCTGACGGAATCGTGTGGTAACGTACACGGAAAGAACGGCATTCTTCCGGAGCAATGTGTGGACCTGGCCGCGCCACAGCTGGCTTCCCACCGCGGCGGCCCGGGTTCCATCCCGGGTCTGGTGAAGTGGGATTTGTGGTGGATAAAGTAGCGCTGGGGCGGGTTTTCTCCGAGTACTTCGGTTTCCCCTGCCAATCTTTATTCCACCAAATTCTCCATCATCATAATCACCCGGGGTAAGTACAATAGGCCAATCAGTGGCCGCCGTGCCGAGTGGACCCAGTTCGACTCCACCCCCACTAAGCGAATTAAAAAAAAATATATGTGGACCTCTTCTGAACTGCCAGATGTAACGTACATTCTTCTGTAACAATTTTGATAATTTTAAAAGTTATGGTAAATGATTGTTGCGTACAAACAATTTAAAGAGGAATTGTGTGGAGAGTGAATGTTCCGGTGGATAATAGTAATTAGTCCGCGTGAAACTGTGGAAAGCACCACAAGTGTTTACGGAGTCAGTGTACCCGATCACTGTGATTTTCGTGTTTCTCGCTTTTATCATTTATACTGACTAAATGAATTTGTTGTTATTCATGCCTCAGAAAGTTGTGTGCCTTTTCGTGTCTTGGCCTCCCATACTGCCGCGCTTTATTGAGTTTCAGTGGGCTCTGTCTAGACGTAAAGGCTTCGTGCAACAATGTAATTTGTGTTTTTATATCGGTCAATGTGATTTTGTCAGGATGGAAAGATGGACGCTAAAAGCGTCTGGGGAAAGCAGTAGCTTTCTCTACGAGATCTGGGGAAAGTTAATAACGTCATTATCAACAAGAATACGTTTATTAACTCTTCCCATACCGACGTCTGTTTAATGAAATGATTTGCTTTTTAGTGTATGATAGGTGTGCGTGTCAGGTGTGAAGTAAAATGTGAAAACAGTGACGTCATTAAACATCAAGGTTATTCTGAGAATAAGTAGCTGATAGTTCCTCAGCGACCTGTCATCGAAACAGGTACTAAACGACTGGATTTACTGTTGCTGCTTCTATTTACAGTTTACATGGTGTGTAGTATTTCAACATCAAATTTTACGGTCACATAAGTACTGAATTATTTATGGATTGTTGTGTCTTCTTTTCGTGCCCATTTTCTTGCTGAACTTGTCTGTACTCTATCCTCTCGAAGTGTAATCACGTAAAGATAAAGGCAAAGTCACGCCTGTGCTTAATTAGGCACTATGCCATGAAGACATGAGGAATAGTGGTATAGCTCCATGCATTTTTAACCACGGCACTAGTGGAAGCGTGTGGTTATCTATACACTGCGACCTTAATCCCAAGGGAAGAAACCTCTGCTACACACTGGAGGCTGGTTGGGCCCCAGATGTGGTCTGGACGTAATAGTAATGTAAACGTAAAAGCGAAGCTGTCTCCATGCTTATTTAAGAACAACGCCACAAACGTTTGGATAAATGGAGGTATAGCTCCATTGATCTACGATGTAGATTGAGGTCCCAGTCGCTTTATCCCTGGCGAAATGATCCCCGATAACATTTGAATAGGACGCAGGAGGGCTCTGAAGAAGAGAAAAAACATTTTGTTCACATCCTGCTCGTGCGTTCCGAAGCCTAGTCACTACACTGACTGAGCTGCACGTAAATGAATATTTTGTTCAACTTACCGATTTTGGTGACACCCTATGAAAATATATGTTTTGAGGTGCTGTCTGTGCGTGCGAGCATGCGTGGTGGAGACAGCATGAGAACCTAGTACTCGTACGGCTTATCTTCAGATGCTGTGTTCTGACCCCGTAGTGCAGTGTGTGCGCGCTGCTGGGCTTCCCACCTAATGTACCTATCCCATTGTCATACTATCGGAGTAATATGGCCTTACTTTGGAAAAACTGGCGGCACCACTGTACCTTTATTTCCAAAAGAAGCACATCGTTTCACATGAAACTCACATTTCCAAAAATTAATATTCATATTTGCTCGGGAAGTTGATTCATTTTATGCTATAAAATCACATTATATAGGTAATAATGACGATGTTCCTTCGTGGGATTGTGCCAAATAAATTTAAAGCAATGAAATTTGCACTTAACAAATTAAGTACATAATTGGTTCAGTAAATATTTTATTAACTCACGAACTTAGTGACTAACTGATTGAATAAATAAACTCTGTTACTTTATAAGTATGTAACTAGCTTGTAATATACCTACCTACACACCTACCTACCTACCTACCTACCTACCTACCTACCTACTCCTCCCCCCACCT
>NW_019738363.1:1270535-1275150 GCF_002891405.2 Cryptotermes secundus
CTACCTACCTACCTACCTACCTACCTACCTACCTACGTACCTGCCTACCTACTTACATACCCACCCATCCATTTACCTATCTACCTACCTACCTGCCTGCTTATCTGTTTGTCTCTGTTTCTCTGTCTCTCTTTCCAACTTTCAATCTCTCCGCCTATCCACCTGCCTGTCTGTCCATTTCTATGTCAATCTGTCTGACCGTGTTTGTCTACGTACATATTTATCTGTCTCTTTTATCTATTCTTCTGCCCACCCACTCCTCAGTCTGTCTATCAGTTAGTGCTTCGTTTGACCGCCTCTTCATTATGTGCCGGTCCGTCTTGCCATCCAGCCGTCCACACCCACACGTTCCGCTCGTCTCAGGAACAGTTCACGGAACTACAGATTACCGGGTTACGTAATTACTCACTCGTAAAGCCGGAAGCCGTTGCAAGAACCTCGCCTACATCGGTTGACTACGATGTGCAAACAGTCTTGTGCCCCAGGCTAAGGAACTTGTCCCCATTGTGGGACCCTGTACCACATGACAGTAGTGACACAATGCAGCTGATAACGTGTAAACAGATCGCACAGAACGGCGATCAAACCCCGCAAGGGGCAACTGTCGGATATCGGGACCGTTGTTCACGAACTGTCTCATTTATTTGCAATTAGCCTAGTGGTGATATGATGTTGTTTACTTGTGTTTCAGTGACATAATTATGACGAGTTTCAAAACAGAATACAAGCACTGTAGGTTTATTCGGGCCGACAGAAACATCGAGAATCATTGTAGTGTTTGCTGCAAAATTGATGTTTTGCGTCCGTAGTCATTGGGACAATGGTTCTAAGTCCGAAGACAAACTGGACCCCAGCATTAACTACTTGGATCAAGAGCGCATAATTAGGCAGGCTAGGACACTTATTTATTTCTCTTGGTATGATAACACTCAGCAGATTCACCATCTACCGTTAAGTATGAATACGTACCGTAACAGCCGCGGAAAATAACTGCACAGTAGCTGAAGTCGTCAGTAGAAACTCACAACCAACATACTACACAACAACTACAAGACTACTCGTATATCCTAACCCAGACGGAGAAAATACAAAGTCTGGCAATAAAGTTCCAGAACTGGCATGAAAAGAAAAAAATAAAATATAATAAAGAAATATTTATGTTCAAACTGTTCTCCGTCAACTTGATTTCATTTGCTGAATCGTTTAATAGGTTTTTTTAAAACAGTCAGCAAAGGCCTCCAAAGGAACAGAGTTCAGTTCGGCAGTCACGTTTGTCTTCATGTCTTCAGTATCCTGAAGCCTCTTTCTTTCGAGCGCAGTTTTCATCTTAGGAAAGAGAAATAAAGATTCCAGTCTCCTTTCTGTGATGCACTAAATTTCAATCACAAGACGAAACTCTGTATACAAAATCACTGCGTATTTGGGCACTAATTGAGCACCAGAGAAGACATTGCTTTCTCTACTATTCATGGTGTGCATCCTGTTATATCAGCTAACAAGGCCGTCTGCACAACAGTAATATCCACAAACAAAATCAATACTGACATATCAACTTTCGTTTATTAGCCAAAGGCGTTTCGACCTTCACAAGGTCATCATCAAGTAAATCTATAAGAATTCGGTCTCAGTTCTTGAATTGTGTTTCTTAATATGGGTTCATATTATTATTATTACAATATTTTACCACTTGATAGCGAATTCAAATTTTCGTTAAAATGTAATCTAACGAATATACAGTTTCTAATTAGACTTGAGGATTTAAAACTAATATATGTAGCTTATATTTAATATTAATACTAACAATATAGTGTTAGCCTTGGAAACAAAATTTAAAATTCAAAATTAGTTACTTGAATTTCACTTTGATTTTAAGAATTTGGTTTAAATTTGCTTAAAAACTCTAAGCTTCAGCTTCGCCTCTTCTTCTTCCTTTCCTTCCACCAACCCTTTCTTCGTCTATCTCTTCTGTGTGTTGAGACGCACAGTTACACCTTCAAGGTCTGTCTGAAATGGTTAGACCTTGTTGTCTCTAGTTTCGGTGTTTCTGTGTGGTTTGCACCGTTCTTAGCGTCTTCAATATATGGCGTCGAATGGTAGAATGATTCGTTGATGGTGAATTGGAAAATATTTGGAAGGAAATGGTCGTGGCCTAGTTGCGGTACTGTCCAACAATTATCTTAGAGAGACCACGAAAATCCGAACCAGGATGCCCTCTGTCTCGACTGAGATTCAAGTCGATGACCTTTGAATGCAAGTTCACATATTTACCGCTACGCAAGCCTGCCAAGTTGTGTCGTTATAATTCCTCGGATCGATATTAGTACAAAGTGAGACAAGCCAATAAAATTCTGGGCGTTCCGGCGCCATTCGAGTGGTCGTAATTGTGCTTTGCGCCCATGTTGCTTCCACGTTACGTCTATGTCTTTTTGGGTCGTTGGACCTTTGCCATGACCCATTTATATTTATTTTTCGCTGAGCCTGGGATGAAGTCGGCTACTACTGGCGTTATTGTTGTACATCGCCCAGTCGTGCAAACACTAAATATAGTCTTGTAATAGCCCCGTCTCCCATATTCCTTTTTCACCATATAGATAAGTTCAATGTATAGCTGCAACATGAAGCTACCACTGATAACGCTAGCGAGCGCTAAGAGCAAGGAGGTTTGCTGATTTTTGTCATATAGTTTTGGATATTTCAAATAGACCAAAGAACTTCACTCTGGATAAGTAACTGTGTTCTGAATGAGATTAAAGCTGATATTCTGTGTAGATATTTACATATTTTTGCCAGGAAAATTAATGCTCGTGTTGCATATCCGAAGCTACTGAATGAATTTCGATTAAATTTGGAATTAGCAAGTCTACAATATTGTCAGACGTACGTATAAGACTGGGGACATCTGGAATAGCCTGACAGGAATGACTTTACCAAATGAAGTTAGTTATTGGTCCAGTATAAGATTAGCTAGCATTCTCAATGCTAAGATGGAAACTTTATCAATTATCTCAGAACCAGCTTATCGTACAAAAATTGGCACAAAATTAATGTTCAGATTCCATAGAGCGTAATTACAAATATATTTCTATAAAGCGAATGTTTAAGGAAACACGAGGAAAATATATTTGACTTCAGTGTGATATCTGGAATGCTGTAAGCTTTGCAACGCTATGTTTGTATCTGCAATAAATTAACATCAAGGGCAGTGACATATGCAAAACAGCAAAGAAAGACTTTCTATAAATCTTTTGTGCTCTTTTTGGAGTATAACGTTCCACCCGTATTTCGTTATATGACGGCGATATCTGGTGTGGAATTGATGATGAAGGGAACTCTCAGAATTAGTGAAGATGTAGAGAGACACGATCGTGGTTTGGTTATAGGACTATCCTTCTCCATTCTGGTTTTCTTTTCGAATTAGAATTTATCAACTAATTCTTCGTATGTGAAAGTTTTGTTAGCATGGTGTTCATCATAGGCATTACAGTTTCAGGTTACATTAGTGATGACGTGCCGAACATCAACACGTTGATTGGACGTCAGTTGTATGGTAGGTCACGAACGAGAGAATAGTCTTTTTTGTAAGTGTACTATGTCTGTTCTGTGAGTACTGAGTAATGTTTTGGTATGGATATGTGTAATTTATCGTATATTGTAAGATTTAGTTTACAGTTCAGTTTTTGTGCGTGTTAATCGTGGGACCGGTCACGGTAGCCGAGCCGTCTAATGCATGAACTGTCTTTGCTCACTCGGAAGCCACGATCGTAGGTTCGAATCCCACACAAGGCATGGGTATTTAGTATGTGTATGTGTTTATTCTGTGTTTGTGCTGTCCTGTGTTTAGGTAGAGGTCTTGCGACGAGCTGATCATTCGTCCAAGGAGTCCTATCATCCGTAAATATGATAAAGAAAATTAAGAAAAAAAATCTCAACACCATCGGATTAAGTAACTTCTGCGTTGTAAATTACGTTAAACGCCGGCCTCGACGCACCGCTCATTAACACGTAAGGCTGGAAAACAATACGGGAGAAAGCAGGGAAAACTAATATCACGAAAGGTAATATCATCATCATCATCATCAGTAATCTGTCAAGACGACAGGTCCACAGTCTCTTCCAAAACAATTCATCCACTTAATGCGATCTAGAGCTTTCTCCTTCAAATGACAGTATCCTCTTCTGTCCCTAAGGTCATCCAGCATCTTCTTACGTCTTCTTCCTTACGTAGTAAATAATAAACTTCCTGGTGAATTTTCAGCGTGTTACTTTAGTTTATCATAAAACAGTTAATCGGGTTTAAAGGCATATAAACTATTTTAATTCTTTCTATGCTACTGACAGAATACCTCAACTAGAAACGTCAGCCACAAGTAATTTGATTATCGTTGCTGCTTAGTTTTATGTGTAAAATTAAACTCATTTGGTATCTGTTGACAGTTTATTGTAACTGTATGTAGATTTCAGTCAGCGAAAATCATGTTACCATGGAAACGTGTACGCGTACATAAAATACGACTCTTTTGTAAATGAAACACAGCGCTAAATATAATAAAAATATCAACGTAACTTTCAAATATTTTATATTAGTATTTATCGAAATAAAAGAAGATTTCAATTA
>NW_019738363.1:1275380-1286169 GCF_002891405.2 Cryptotermes secundus
CGTATTGGAAAGTCCAGGTTTGGAACACCAGCCCGCAAGTGTACTGTCCAAAGTCTTTCCAATATTTTACTCCTGAGCTACGTGTACAGGCTGGAATTTGTCTTTAAATGCTGCCACATTTTCTGGTTTCTATTCTTGTTATCTTAATTTCTGCGTATATTGGGCAGATCTATAGGGGATCTACTTTCTAAACACAGCAAGTTCTTCTGCAGCTCTAATTTGTTTACCGTGGATTTGATTATTAGCAGCAAATGAATGCTAACAATTATTTTCTGAGCAGGGAAAATTCTACTCTACGCGGTCTGCCAAACATAGTAAAGTAGCGTACCTGAACCATTTGATATCTAACTTTGTGCTAAGGTAATTTGTTATGTATTCTTTCTGTTATTTTACGTTTAGCGCTTAACATAATGTTACGAAATTTGGTCATATATAAATATTATTGCATTACAGTTCTTCTTCTTCTTATTATTATTATTATTATAATTGAAAGAGTAAAGATATCCCTGTAACAGGCCCATAGGGTTGTGAGAGGTCGAGGCTCCAACATCTTGTAGACAGTCGGCACACAAATGGCGGCGAGATTGTCAGCCTTACGAGCCGGCAGCCCTATACCCTCCAGGGAGATTTTTGGTACTCATTTTTGTTAGCGCCTGAGTCGACCCGAGGGCCATAGTGCGGCTGGAAGGATTAGCTTAATTGAAAAATTTAATGACATCGGGAATCGAACCGGCTCCCTTCCTGCTTGTAGCATAGTACACGCGACCGCTTGCCCAATTATCATCAGTATTATTAGCCGACTTTTCTTATTCTGATAAAACAAAAGCAGGCTCCTGAGGTCACCATGGTCCCTGCATGCCTTTGTATTCGCCCCATCCATCGACGTTTGAATGGCTGAACCAGTCCTTATGAAACTAGATATGTATGTCATCGGATTTGAGCCCATCTCAACGGGCGTACTTCATAAATCCCTGCCATCATTCTGTGTGCTTCTATGTGTATCCCCTTATCTTTGCTAGGCAACGGCTGTGTAGAACTTCACCGCAGCAACAAATGCACAAGTAACAATAGCAGAATTGATGGACGTGCCGTTTTCTATGTTGTCCGTGTCGTATCAAAGGAAAAAGGCGATTAGTTCTTCCCGGAGTTTATTATTATTATTATTGTTATTATTATTATTATTTTATACTTCACGGCCGTGTTTCTGTATTAATTTTTTACAGCATTAAGTTCGTCGGACGGTGCGGCTTATCGGAACACGCCGCTTTCAAGTCACGTGTCTCCGCGTTCGAGGTTTACTGTAGGTCCTTGCGCTTGTGTCTAGTGTCAGACTCCATGGTTTATACAAGGGGCGAGTCCTTTGTGTTGAGATACCCAGATGTAAGTTGGGTGTAGATGACCTAGACACGCTGTAATTTAAACTGACTCCTTTGAAATACGTATAACTTCACAGTCAGTGATTCATTTTTAAAGTTATTTAGCAATACTGTTAGCGTCGGACAAGAGGATGACTGAATAATGTGTAACAGTTTGCGGAATGAAAATTGACAGGGGAAACCGAAGTACTCTGAGAAAATCCTCTCCAGTGTCGCTTTGTCCACCAAAAATCCAATATGAACAGAATTCCTCGAACCCGGGTCTCGGCTTTGGGAAGCCGGCGACTGTCTGAGCTATGGCATGGATTACCACAATTATTAAAAATAACGGAACTGACAAATAAAGATGCAAAAAAGGCAACAGCAACCGCAGAAAATGTTTTATTCACCTTTGTCAACTTGTTCCTTCCTTACGTCTGTTGCGGAAGTATAGAAAAGGTCTCGCAACTTTTTTACAGACTGTAGCGAGGATATTAGATTCATTCCATCGACTTTATTTTCCTCTTGACCTGTTATGAATACAGAATTTCCGTTTTGGGATCTGTCTCGTACCATTGTTTTTTGTAATATCCTCTTGACCGCATTCCTTGTTACTGCATATTCCATTATTCACCTTACAGAAACATCTGTACCATCTGAGTTTTCAGTGTTCTATTTTTATTTTAACCCTTTCTATTGTATTAGCGTGAGATGTCTGTTAGATCCTCTTGAGGGTCTAGATTATTTTTTGTTTCGTAAGAGAGTGTGAAGTAAGCGGTCTCGCAGTCCGTTAACAATTACAGTTAAATATTTGTGATTAAAATAATATAAATTCTACATTTCCATGAAAATCATACCCGTGTTGCAAGTTTCTTGAAGTAAAAAGCAGCATTTTTGATGAGTCATTTCTTTAGCCTCTGTTCGTATGACGTACACATCATGAATGCAGGCTCGCAGGACAATATGTTTTATTAAGATTTGAGGTTTTCACGGCGGTGACTATGAAGAAAGCAGTCTTCTGGGATGTGGCACCATATAGATGTGGTATTAACCGTCTTTTCTGAGGAGCGTATCGCCTCCATCTTCAGAGTAGAAGGAAAAATAAGAAAATCCGCAAGCGAAGAGACAGTGAGAACGGGTGCAAGCACTTTTATTGATAGTGCGCTAAAGCATGCAGAGTAAATTCCGTAATATAGTTGGGTGTCCTCTATGAAGTCCGCGTGGGAAAACAAGAATGAGATATTTCCCAAGTTCCAACTCGCTACTGCGTCTTTCTGAGTCTCAGTCTTATGTTAAGACCGACGGTCAGTCGGCCAGTCTCTTGAAACAAAGTATCCATCTTGGGCTTACGACCAGAGTTTTATTACTGTCAGTTAGTTGCAGGTTTGTTATTGTGGGGCGCTTTCTCTGACGAGGGGAGGAGTTTGTCATTTAGAACTGCTACTGGCCCTCGCCAGCTCAGTCATTCTCGGATCAGAGACCCGTGGGAGTGTTAATGTTAGCTCTTTCATGGTCTACCACACAACTTAGTTTCACGTAACATGTTAAAACTACAGTTCGTTGCTACTGAAACCTGAAATTTTGTAGTGGTAATGATAACAGAATTTCTCTGTCTTTAGAAGGAGATATACTGAGTACATTTACCTAACGGAAAAACGTTCAAGTCGGAAAGTTCCAGCTTATGGGGTATAACGCCGTATAGTCCCTTTAAGGTCTACCGACGTTTCGGAGAAACATCTTCGACTTTCAGCGCACTACATGGTGTAATATAACAGAAGACAGAAATCTTCACAACGATCGGTGTGAGACCATGGAACCCTACAATGTTCAAGTCGTTCTGCCTGCAAATTCGTCATGACCGATCCCTCCGCTTTTGACATGCTTTGACATTACTGTCTTTCCAGACAGCTTGTATCATTGTCTCAGTGGGCTCGCATGAGAGGAATCTGCCCTTCCTGGCACTGCCCCGGGAGTTAGTGGACGATGCAGGTAATTGAATATGGCTGTCCTAACGCTGGGCATCTACAGCAGATTAAGTTTGTCTCTGCAGGGTGTCTGTCGCTGAAACAAATTCATTTGCAGTCCTCGTTTAACCTCAGTAGAGATAATCGATTTCTTTCTGGGTTATGTCTTTCAAAGTCACCGTTAACCAAGAGCGGAACAGCATTGCAAGCGCGTCTGTCTCTATCATGTTACATTTTTACGTAATTGGATTTCATGACAGCGATTTAACTTCATTTCCCTGTGAATGCCATGCAAATCTTTGGGAAAATGTGGTCTAAGTATGTTACATTCAGTGACGGGCTTTAAAACTTTCCGTGTTATGAACGACATTTCTCGCTCAGGAACACGAGCAATTTCTGCGCTGGATGAACTTTTCAAGCTTAAGTCACCAGGAAGAAGCTCGTATTGAGTGACTGGCCTGCTGAGTATTTCAGGTACGCAGACTACATAAAAAGACAGAAGTTTCATGAGATCTGAGGTTTCTACCCTCGTTACACTTCTGAGATCTGACGCTGTCACCGCGTTTGAATTAAAGGGCTGAATGTAGTCTCGAAACCCTCAGATCTAGCCTGCATTCCTCACCGAATTTTGAAGCCTCTATCTCTTTAACATTAACAGCCGTGGGGATTCGTTGCGCTGACCACTCGACACCCTCTATCCGCTAAAGTTGGTATTAACTTCGCCGACAAGCGGCAGTCGCTCGGTCGGTATAGTTTACTTGCGAACTCAAGCCATGGGGTTAGTTTGTTTTGTACCTCTTTAATGCATGAGGTAAGAAGAAGCAGAGAAGCCTTCTGTTTAGTTACCCATTTCTAAAGCGACGCTTCATGACATCCGCGGAGAATTCAAAGGAAAGTCTTATCACTCTCGTACTATTAACTGCACCTGCTTTTCCCCTCACTCCTTTCCAGTCTTACGTGCTGTCTAATGATGCGTCAAGTTCAACGTTTAACCCCAGTCACAATAATCAGTCGTAAACCGCCACCTTTATAAGAATATACTACAAAAAACAAACTCCGTGAATTTAGTCCGCAAGCGAACTATACTGACCGAACGACCGCCGCTTGTCGGAGAAGTTAGTGCCAACTTTAGCATATAGAGGGTGTCACGTGGTCAGCTCAACGAATCCCCGCGGCCGTTAATTTCAGTTTTCTAGACCGGAGCCTCTGTTTCCTTGAAACAGCTCCTCAATTATTCTTACGAAGCTGAGTGGACCGCGTTCCAGACCCATTATTTCTCATAAGATCTGGTAGCTCCGGGAATCGAACCCGGGACATCTGGATCTGTAGCCAGAAACTCTGACAACGAGACCGCAGAGGCTAGACTTCACAAGTCAACATCGAACAATAGACAAGATACAAGTACAATAAAACAAGAGGACTGCTCGTTCGTGACCTACTGCATGACTCACTTTCATGCAATTTGTTATCGCTTGAGAGTTCGTTGCCATGGTAACATGATATTGCGTAATTTCGAAGCTTTCATTCCACCGTTATATTATGTTATATTCATACATATATTATTATTATACTGCGACTGGGTATTCACCCGATGGCAATAGTTCTCACACTGGTACATAAAAGGAAAGAGTATAACTTGAAGGGAACAATACAAAACAATAAGCAAGGTACACATATTGCAAATCCAACATATACAGTCATAAAGGGCCACGTGCTTGTATTCGTTTCACTGCACTCGAACAAGGACACATACATAAATATATGCATATAAGGAAATGTCATTGTGTCCTTAAGTGAAGGAACCAAAAACAGTAAATCCACTCCTATTAATTCAGGTATCATTTGAAGCTTCATAACATTTCGAGTTCATACGGCATCACCAAATCTCAACGATTGAAGTTGATTCACTCACGTTTTATTTGTCATAACTGTGTGCCTACTGTACTTTATCCGCGTATATTGGAAACCTTACCACTCGCTCTCTCAGCGCTGTTCCGTTTGTCCTGTGTCTGCAGAAACCTGCATAAACATTTGACGTAACCCTCTAACTCTTCACATTACAGCATAACTACGGGTTGCAGTCGATGCCATCATTTTGGAGCGCCACGCGGAAGTCAGTTATTGATTATTCGTCTTTCCTTCCCCTCCTTTCCCCTCACTTCCCCTACGTTTGCAATACCAACTACCCCTTTCTCCATTTTAGACCCTTGACTCACTACTCTGTGGCCAGAAATAAAAATCGCTTGGAAGTAGTAAAACAGCGCGGCCCGCCTAACCTCCGCCGGTCAGGATTCTCTTGGTCCTGGAGGAGATGCGAGAAGTAACCCAGGTCAGGGCAGCAGTACACGCTCACTGAGAAACGTGGGCACAGAGAAGATGTTCTAGACGTGTTATTCTCCCCGTGGAATATTAGTAACATGACATTGAAATATACACTATTTTAGTCACAGAATGAATGTCAAAGGTAAGGCTATCCCTGTACAGGCCCTGGAGTTCTATAGGGTTGTGAGACATCAAGGCTGCCACACTTTTCTAGACTGTCGGCTCACAGATGGCGGTGAGGTTATGAGTCTTACGCGCCGGCCGTCTTTTATCTCCAGGAAGATTCCTGGTACTCATTTCTGTTAGAGACTGAGTCAGTCCCAGGGCCATAGTGCGGCTGGAAGTATTAGTTAATTGGACAAAATTCATTGACCTCGTCGGAATATAAACCCGCAACCTTCCGGTTTATAACATAGTGCCTCAACCAACAACGCCATCGCGTGCAACACAGAATGAATGCAGGAAATGCAAAGCTCACGGCAAGGAACTACAGCCATACGTTTGTATGTCTGTCACACAAAAACAAAGGTAGCATAAATAATTTACATCATTAATATTTAATCCATTACGTGTTTTGGGTTTACAGAAACCACCATTAGGTCGATAATCAGTGAGGAAAAATAAAGGGCCGCGCCATAGTTCAAGCGGTTAGTCGCTGGCTTCGCAACGCGGCGGCCCGGGTTCGATCCGGGTCTGGTCAAGTGGGATTTGTGGTGGAAAAAAGTGGCGCTGGGGCAGGTTTTCTCCGAGTACTTCGGTTTCCCCTGCCAGTCTTCATTGCACTAAATTCTCCATCATCATCACCCGCGGCAGGCTACAATAGGCCAATCAGTGGCCGACGTGCCGAGTGGACCCAGTTCGACCCCACCCCCCCACTAAGCGAACCTATGTAATTGAAAAACTTCGTTATATAAACCAAGAACTCAACCCATACGCAATGATGAAGGCACAGGTCTCAGTTTCTTGATTAAGTAACGTGAAGCGAGTCCGATATGAAGCGTGTTACGTCAGCGCTGGAGGGACCATGACCAAGTATGATGTATATATGCAATAATAAGAGCAAAAGGTGCCCCCGACCGCGCAGTGTGGCTACTATCTCGCCGACGAGTCGCCTAATTAACAATTTGAGGTCCGCTGCGATTGCTAATTCTGGCTTTTCTTAGTTCGGAATGAAACTGGGGCAGTTCAATATCAGAATCCGCAGATTAACTACAGCAAACCTCGTTATCTCTTGACGGCCCAGCCTTATTTCATTTCGTGTCTGTCTCCTGGAGACAGAGAGCCAACACAGAGATATATACATTGCGTGTCCCAGTTTGACACTTCCTGAAGAGTTAAATTGAACTTGTAGGTCCAAACTGAGAAACATGCATACATGGAAAAAGGTTATTAACATGGGTCTTAAACAAAAGGACGTGAGGATGTGAGCAGGATTTAATTTGCCCAGGATTGAGACCAATAACGGGATATTTTTACACATTATTGAAACTTTCAGGTTCTATAAAAAGAAAATTTGTCCATCTGAACGTCTATAAGGATCCCGCGCCACAGAGTTACTTGGTTCATGTGTCTCAGAAGAGGGCCCTAAAAGTGGGCCCCCCTGAACGTTATATTCAACCGAAGGAGTTGAAGTTCTTCTCTTACTTCGAATGTTTGGCAGCACAAAAGATACGATGTTTATGTCTCCACATTGAAATGATTTCTTATCATATTATTTTCCTTTGGCGCTACAGCCCCAATTTGGGCCTAGGCTTACCTCCATGAAATTCTCCGTTTCACTTCGGTTTTACTAGATCTTAGACATACGGTAGGACTCCTTGGGCGCGCGCTGAGCTCGTCGCAAGGCCTCTACCTGTACACAAACACAGAAAAACGCACACAAACATACATGTCCTGAGTGGGATTCGAACCCAGCATCCTGGCTTCCGAGCAAGCGAAGACAGTCAATGCCTTAGCCCGCTCAGCTACCGTGACCGGCTTTTCTTATCTATTTAGCGATGAAAATTAAAGCATTTTTATTTTCTCCGTTTTTGGAATCTACATAAAATGGTGATTGTTCTATTGAAAATCTGCTCGGTGTTTTCCAAGTCGGGCGCTGTTGGAATGGAGGCAAACGAGAATGTTATTACAATTTACTGACTCGTTTCTGCTGCATCCGTTTGTAGAAAGATGAGAATCACGTATCGATACAGATAAAATTTAAAACATTTCGCATTTAAGTTAACACTGCATTCTCGTTTAACATCTGTGATTTGAAGCGACCCCTTCTCTCTCTCTCTCNTCCTGGTAAAAGTACGGAGTAATTTTCATAGTCTCATTGTTTTTTTCTAAGTCCACGGTAAGACGCACAATCACTGTAATCTACAGAAGCCTTAAACGTGGAGTATGTTATGTATTATCTCAGAAAACAGAACCATAGTATTTTCTTCGTTTTGATATCGTGTAGTCTGGTAGAATTGTACCAATTTTCTCAGGGGGATATATCCTCCATCTTCAGGGTGAAAGAAAAAGAATAAAGTAGGCAAACAAGCAGCAAACTGAATCGGTTTCGTACTTGCTTACTTGCAAATTAATCTTAATTTTTGGCCCTGAAGGAACGACAGTAAATTTCTTTCAGGCTGTATAATGTCACATCCCTCTTCTTGGTTTTGGAGACTGAATTTCTTCTAAATAACCCGCAGAAATTGATTTCATACCTCACAGGACTCGGCTACGAAATTCAACATCATATTGCATTTGAAGGGAGGCAGATTCGCTGTTTATTGTGAGACACACAAATACACTGTGTGGGCAGAATGCATAGTTTAGTATGTTAAAGCAGGTGGTGCGTATATTAACCACTTAGCTCTAGAGGGTTAACAGTCATTTGGAATGGAACTGAAAATACTCTGATCATTTTTAGACCATTGCAGCTTGTAACCGCACAATGAAAAGTACTGCAATGTTTTGTTCACGTGTGTCGGTACTTGTCGCTACATCAAAGTANATAATCTGTATAACATTTTGTGGTTAATTTAGTCGGCTGGATTTTTGTATATAGCTTGGGTGTGGGGGATATTTTGGTCGGAGAATTTTCTGTTTATTTGTAAAATTTCCTTGCCGTAACGGGTGTACCGAAGGTTTGTCGCTGTATGTACTTTCTCGGCTGCTCGTCCGCTGTCTCTATTACAACGCCTCTAGGCTCCTTGTGGGCCCCTTCATATCCCGAGTTTCCTCCGTTGCGAGCAAAGCCCACAACAAACTTCTCTCGTTTATAATCGGGGGACGGAAAACTTTCAGTCGCGAAAAAAGATGTTGGTGTAGTTGAAAAATCAGTTACAGCAACTTCATGATAAAATATTTCAGCGAGTCACTGGTACACCCATACAATGCAACACACCAAACATTGGCTTCAGGAAAATTAACTTTTAGAAATCGCATTATTTTCAGAAAGCATCTGTGTAAATAAATATCTGTATTATTTTTCTTTATTGCTAGTGGGGTGGGACTAAGTCCCTTGTACTGCGGCCACTTCTGGCCTACTGTACCAGCCCCAGCTGATAGGTGAGGGTGATTGTGGAGCAATTGGTGGAATGAAGATTGGCAGGGGAAACCGAAGTACTCGGAGAAAACCTGCCCCAGTGCCACTTTGTCCACCACAAATCCCACTTGACCAGACCCGGGATCGAACCCGGGCCCCGCGGTTAAATCTATGTAAGTCCTGTGACTTCAGATCGGAAAATCACGCAATTAAAATTGTAACTAGCAGTTCCCGCAGTCAAATTCGCGTTCCTAAGGCCACCGGCCCCAATAAGAGTAGGTCATCTGCCTATTATCCATAGAATTCACACAGCTGGGCTTATCTCAACTTCTGCGTGCAAGTTGTAGAGTGGCGCCTCCATCGGAGCTACTGCGAACCCGTCGCAACAGCCGCGGATAGGATGTTACATTACAGGATCATCACGTTGTGAACCACTAAGTAACTGAGGTAAGCGGCCCCCGTAGTCTAGGGGTAACGTTCCCACCTCATGACTCAAGGTACGCGTGTTCAAACGCGGCGGAGGTCGTGGAATTTTTAAGGGCGGAAAAATTCAGGGAACAAGTCAGGAACTTTAAGCCGTGGGTACCTTGTCGTAGATTTACGGCACGTAAAAGATTCTCATGTCTCTAGGAGACCTCTGAGCAAAATTAGGCAAAGTTTCCCGCCCAAGTAGTTTCCAATGCCTCCGGTAGATGGGGAAGTATCGGGAACCACCGCCAGCTTCACTGGCTGAACGGGGCTGATAACGAACACCAGTACTGGCAGGGTATGGAGACTGGCAGAATATCAAAGGGGGACGTACAGTGGGCTGTTAGTCGCGGTGCATGAGGAAACCCACCCCCTCCAATAATAATAATAATAAATGACTGAGGTAACCAGCTCCTTGGAGCGAAGTATGTATTGGGAAGAGATTTTCCTCCTCTTATGCTACGCAGTGTTCATTACCCTTTTCACAAAAGCCATCATTTGTTCGCATCCTGCGTTAGGAATACTTGAGGCTATAATCCTTTGAACGTAGATAATGATAATAACAGGACTGAGGAGTGTGCCAGCCGTGCAGGTCTCTAACCCCACAGTGTAATCACCGTGATCAGATTATTGACGTGCGACTTGGCGTATTGCAGCCGATTCGAGTCACAGTTGGCCAGCATTACCAGATTTATTCACCAGTTGTGCAGCGAGCATAATTTCATTTCTGCACTCTCACCATTCGATGCTTAAGCCTGAACTGCTCATGAAACATTATGATACCGCAACCTCGTGAAGTATATAAACAGGTACCATTGCAGGAGGCTGTGAGACCGCGAGGCTCCAACATTTTCTAAACATTTTTAAGGTCTTTCATTCTGGTCCGTCACACTAACCAATTAACAATCAAGTTCCTTCCGTCAAATGTGACACTTTTTTAAGTTTTCCACCTCGTCAGCACCTATCTTGGACAAAGTGAAGTTTTGTGTGTTGGTGATTTCTTTTTCTACTATAAATGCCTCTGATGATGGCTCCGTGGTGAGCCGAAACATGTAAGGCAGGTGCTGACGAGGTGGAAAACTTAAAAAAGTGTCACATTTGACGGAAGGAACTTGATTGTTAATTGGTTAGTGTGACGGACCAGAATGAAAGACCTTAAA
>NW_019738363.1:1286237-1320974 GCF_002891405.2 Cryptotermes secundus
CTTGATACTCATTTCTGTTAGAGGCTGAGTCGATCCCAGGGCCACAGTGCGGTTGGAAGGATTAGATCAGTGGAAAAATATCCAGTGACCTGAACGTGATTGGAACCATCCGACCTTCCGACTTGTAGCATAGTGCCTGAACCAACTACTCTGCCGTTGCAAGTATGTGTGTATATTTACATTATATTCCATCCGTGCAGGCCAGCAAAAATTATAGTTACGCCCACCGTTGCAGGTCCCTGTCGAAATGTACCGTGGCACCAGGAAACTGAGTTGCTTTACAAGATCTCTACACTACAGTAAGCTGTAAGTGCAGTTCTGACAACCGTTGCAGGTCCCACTCAGGCTTTACGGCGCGACGGCAGGAACCTAAGGCAGTTTTACGACTTCCCTACAAACACAGAGAACTATAAGATATTCTTGTACAGTCATGAAGAAGATTTCTGAACGTTTCTCCGTTTGTAGTTACATTTACTAATGAACCTGCATTAAACCCTAAGTGTTTACTTGTCATAACTTGTGAGAGCTGGTCTGTACTTAAAGTAATTGTT
Organism: Cryptotermes secundus; assembly: GCF_002891405.2. NCBI lineage: Eukaryota > Metazoa > Arthropoda > Insecta > Blattodea > Kalotermitidae > Cryptotermes > Cryptotermes secundus. The sequence continues at coordinate 1,286,789 of NW_019738363.1, forward strand.
GAGAACTCGACTGCTCAGATCGGAGCAGACTCCGACGCCCCCAAGGCATCGCGACCCACAGTTTCAGAAACCATGGCTTATGCCAATATTAAACGAAACGCCTTTTGAATATTTTGAGGTGTGATATCTGTACTTCTTTCAGGTTTGGAATGACATAAATCTGGGATACAAGAACTTCATATCCAATAAAATATGGAAGATCATATAGAGAACATTTCCGTGGATAACACCTTCACGAGCCAGTGCTGTGTTTATTTTTAATTTTCATGGTCATAAATTGGGGATCCTACAGCTAGATTATTGTTATATGTTGCAGGATAACCCATCTTCGCAGGCCCCAAAGATAGTGTCTACGTAAGGAACGTGTGTTAATGTAATTTATGAACTGTTGTTATTTATGACACACCTTGCACTTTATCAGTGCGATCATGTTGTTTCTGGAGAATTTTTATCCTTCTCAGGCCCAAGTAAAGATAAATCACTCTCCCTTTCTCTGCTTAATCACACAAAACGACGTGAAGGCGAAGGGGGGAGGTGAGATATAGCTGCGCGAATTCTTAACCCTTTCAAGCCTGGTATCATCCAAATATTTAAGAGTCAGTCCCCTTCTCACAGAAAACACCGAGCGTCCGTTAAAAGGACCAGTGTGTTGATGCGGTTTAGGGGATAAACTTTGCTGCGTATTTTGAGAATATGAAACCCACAAACAGGCCTCAGTTTGTGGGGCGTACTCATAAAGTAACCGCTGTGCTTTGAAGGGTTAAACTTTATACTAAACATGGAGGTGAGTTGCCACATAACATACGGGCCTCTTTCTAACTCGAGGAGGGATCCACTCATTACAATTGGATAGGAAATTGAATGGACCCCACAGCCGGTTTACACACGCTGACAGAAATTTTCTGTTCCTGTCAGCAGTCGAATTCGTCGTCCATCTCTTACGTTGATCACTGTAATGACACAGCTATGACGGCTGCATTTCAGAATCATCCTAGGAATAATGGTGAGTAAATAAGTGGGGAAAAACACGTTCGTATCTGTCTACCAAACTGTACGGCGGCACATCACAACGGACAGTAACCTCTGTGGTTCACGGCATGAGAATCCTAAGACTATGGAACCAGTTCACTAAACCACACCGCCACATGCAGAACTGGACAATTAGTTTTGCAATCTGAGGTACACCCCAGCAGTGGAGTAAGAGAGCTTACCTGAGGCGTTATTTAATTACTAATTAACGTTCAAATTTACACCCAATCTGCCCAACAGGATACAGAAAAGTTACACCAGAGCTAAGATGTAACTTGTTAGTCTTCCTCCGCCTCCCTTTCCTTCTGCTTACTGCCCGGAATTCGCACGTGTTCTTGTCTGATTCTGGACCCACGGTTGGGCGGGTTAAGATTCTGGGGACTCCGAAGTTTAAGCAGAAGAAGGAAGAGGCAGAAAAGAAAAAAAGGAGATGAGATTGAAAGTGAAGGAGTGAAGGAGAAGAAGGGAAAGGAAAGAAAAGAGTACAAGAAGCAAGAAATGATGACAAAGAAGACGAAAGGGACGGAAAGGCAGAGGAAAGAGAAGAGTAGGAAACGGAAAAAGAAAAATATAAAGGGACAGTGATAAAGGAAATTGTGGAAATAATGAGAGGATTGAATTAAGAAGGAAGGAAAATGGAAGGAACATAGAGCGGGAGGAGAACTAGAGAAGGACGCTGAGCAGACTGGCGCAATGGTAACGCTGTGGGCTTGCATGCCGGGGATCCCCCGCCCAGACCTCTGTCCCGACACCGGATGTCTTCACCGAGGTTTCCTTTGTAAAATAATGATCCTATGAAAGGAAGAAGAGGTAAAGAGCGAATGGGAAGAAGGAGAGGACAAGAATAAGCTGTATCTTTATGTCCGTTCCATATCTGTGTCGCTCTGACAATCCTCACGCTGCAAGTACTGACATGAGTGTCATGAAGGTGTACACATTTAATGCGGTTGTGGCGACCCAGTTATTTGTCAGTTGTCGGTTGAGAGTTGAGTTTTGCAAGTCAGCCCGTGAAGAGAAGACTAGGACGTTGGTGCTAAATGGCCACAAGTCTGGGAGGTTTCAGTTGAGAGTGAGGTCTGCATGGGAGGCTGTAATGATAGGACCTGAGCGCTTGAAACTTAAGAATCTCCGCTGTTAGATGCTGTTACCAGAAAGGAACTGCTGAAGACAGCAGGCTGGTAAAGGCTTAGCATGTGATGTTGTGATTCATAAAATATGGAGATAGCGATAGCCCTGTAATTACTTGTAGTTCCGAGCGGTGTATATATGTGGTCAGTAAATCTATTCATCAACCCATACCCCGTCTATATTCACTCATACTGCATGACAATATTAAAACTAAAGAAGTTAATTAATATTTTACCATGGGTCGATAACAGTTAAAGCTTCGAGCCACTTCACCGGGACGTGAAGCTAACCATTCACCTCCTATTGCCCAGGCTAAGCATATATGGAGCTATATCTCCATCGCTCCACACACCTTTATATTTGTGCCTAATTGAGCATAGGGGCAGGTTTACTTTTTCTTTAAAGGAAATTTATTTGTAATTCTGAGACCTCTGACTTTGCAATCAGCAGTAGATTAGCATGCTAGGCAAATAAACAGCAAGGCTAATGCCGTGTAAGCCCACGGAGAAGGGATCCCACTACTGTGTTGTATAGGGACCTGTATATTAGTTACGTAGTTACGATAAAGATGGAGATATAGAGACTGAATTGCAGAGGGAATTAGACAAGCCAGAGGAAAGTTGCCTCAACACAGCTGTGTCCACCACAAAAACCACATGGACCGACGAATTATCGATCGTGGGTCTGGGTACGCGGCCTCTGAGAGACTTTCTGCATGAAATTGTTCTCCACAATATTGGACATTCAATTAGGCCGAAGTAGCGCTCACGTTTATTGCACGGGCATGGAGTTCAGTTACTTCACTTGCTGATCACTTCACTGTGAAGACAGTGAAGCTGAGAATCAGGGAAAACGTTACAACACTTACTAACTACTTAACTGTGAATACATTAAAGACAATGGATTTCTGGTTAAAGTACGTTATCTTCACTTACAGCACTTGCTGATCACTTATTTCTTAATACATTAAAGACGATGGTTTCGGTGAAAGTACGTTAAGTTCAGTCACGGCACTCGCTGATCATTTAATTCAAACCCGAATGAGATTTTATTTACAATTTCTGATGCTTGCTACATATCCTCGCCCGTTTCACTCTCCACGTCATTCATCCTAGCAGTGTTTGGTAACGAGTACAAATTGTGAAGCGCCCCATTATGCGATTTTCCCCGTCTTATTGCTGCTTTACCATAGAGCAAGTTGGTTCAAGTGGCAGCGCTTCCGATTTATACTCGGAAGGTGACCGGGACAGAGACAAACTTAACTGAGGCTTCTCGCGGTTATCCTCAGACCTCCCACTCAGTTTTCGAGATAATATTTGAAATATGCCATAATCGCTTCCTGACAGACACTTCCTGCTTCATTAGTCCCCAGCAGTTCTGCAATATGGCGATATAGAGTCCGAGATATTAACTTCGTTAAATAAGGCCGCGCCATAGCTCAAGCGGTAAGTCGCTGGCTTCCCACCACGGCGATCCGGGTTCGATCCCGCGTCTGGTCAAGCGGGATTTGTGGTGGACAAAGTGGAGCTTGGACGGGTTTTCTCAGTGTACTTCGGTTTCCCCTGCCAATCTTCATTCCACCAATTGCTCTGCAATCACCCTCACCTATCATCTGGGGCTGGTACAATAGGCCAGAAGTGGCCGCAGTACAAGGGACTTAGTCCCACCCCACTAGCAATAAAAAGACATCGTTAAGTAAGTAAATAAATGTTACTTCCCAAGCTCATCATACCGGGGTAGCTATGTTGACTAGCACAAGACCGTATGCGTATGCAATGCCAGAGTGTATAAACTGCACGGTCGGCCTCTTTGTCCGTCCGTCCGTCCGTCCGTCCATTCCCTCTGAGTTCGAGTGCCTTGTCTGCATTAGGTTGATCTCGCTTGGTACCGCTAGGGAATTTGCTTCGGTAGCCGAGAGAACCCTACTCCTTACATAAGCTTACTTTGGTCCCCGATGGCGTAACTTCATATCCTCATCCTCTCCAGCTACACAATGCCCACATGTTACGCTGGCTTTCGGAACATACTGATGGTTCGTGCTCCTGTTACAGTGACGATAAAGTTGAAAGTTCCTTACAAGTGGTAAATTATGTAATGCCCCATTAGGGCACAGATGTAGAAACTTTGGAACCATTTCAACTGTTGTTTTACGCTGGAGCGAAATTTGGTCTAGAGCTACAGAAGTTTCCTTTGTGATGATCATGCTTTGTATTCTGCAGTGGTTTCAAATTTGATACAGTGGCGCCTCCTCAGTTTAGCAGAGACTTCGTCACACCCATCCTTAAATGTTTGAGTGTAGGAAAAGTGTACTTCTTTTGGCTTGTTTTGGACTTCATCCATCGTCTGGTATGTAAAAGACAAAAGACCAGGACGTTTCTGAGACTGGATCTGTCTCCGTCTTCAGGTGGGTAGCTCTTTCTAACGGGCCCAACTGAGTAGGTTTATCCTTCCCTCCCCACCTGAAGACGGAGACAGATCCAGTCTCAGAAACGTCCTGGTCTTTTGTCTTTTACATACCAGACGATGGATGAAGTCCAAAACAAGCCAAAGAAGTACAGTATACACCATCGTCAGAATCCTTTCAAGTCTGTCTGTACGAAAAGAACTTTTGCATTGTTTCGTTTTTAAAATCTTCATATTTACTTCTTTATCTATTAGCAATATTTATCAAGATTTTACAAGTTGATGAAGTTACGCAATCAGTATCTGACATTTTGAGAAATATAATCAATTTTGTTTTACTATATATAATAATTAAAAAATCTCTCGCCCCCTGAACGAACTAATTGCGCCCAACGTTTCGGAAACTACTGTTATATTTAGAGCGCATCATCTGATATGATGTATAATGTAACCAATTAACGATTAATTCACACATGTTTCGGCCAATAGTCTATTAAGATTAATGGCCAGCCAAACTAATGAAAGTCATATTATTTTTCACAGTTACGCTACCAAATGAAATATAATAAAAATCGTGATCATATATCGACATATCATTACAGTACAACAAGCCACTGCAGACTCGCAAATGCGCGCCGTTAGCGATTAAAATGTTAAGCAAAGAGAAGATAGGTGAATGCACAGTATCAGAATTACCGTATTCTGGAGTGTGATGCCGTGTAGTCTGGTAGATAGATCCTAAGTTTCGGAGGAACCTGCTGCCTTCATGTTCGGAGAGTAGAAACACCAAACACATCGCGAAGATGGAAGCAGGATATCCTTCCGAAAGTTAAATAGCTCTGTACCAAATGTCGCAGCGTCACATCGCCAGAAAACCATGACCCTGATTCCACAGTGAGAACATAAATTGTTACAATTGTCCGAGTGCAAGGATGTACGGTGTGTGGTTCGGATGGATAAACAAAGCGTTCGGCTGTTTGAATACGTGTATTAACTAATAAATGTACGAATCGGTGGATAAATTAATAAATGGATTGGTGTGTATGTGATGAAGTGACGGATGGACGGACAGAGACTAAATTATTTACTGAACGCTGAATGCTGTGTAACAGTGCCGCTGCATGGGAGCTCCTGGTTTGCAAGCAGACAGTGTACAGTAAACATGCAAGGCAAGCAATCCACCGTGCGCTGGTAACAGGTGCAACAGAAACAGGAGCAAGAACAACAACAACTACAAACGCCTTGCCAGCCTTGCCAACTTCGTAATCAGGAGGTTAACCCACAGATGTTATGACCCCTCGTGCAACGTAACTCAATTGGCCAACAAAATGCGCATGTTTTCGAAACACAAACTGTGAGTAGCGAGATTGCTTGTCGTAAGTTGAGTGTAACTGAGTTTACATTAACAGCAACACGCACACCATCTCACGGATCGGTTTCACGGTATTGCAGGTGTGCCACAACATTCTATCGAATTTACCTATAAAAAGTAATGTTCTGAGTTCCAGTTACATTTCGTGGCTAACAGGATAAACGTTTACACAGTTATACAGTGCAAAGGGTCAATACATAATAATAATAATAATAATAATAATAATAATACCGAGCACAATGGCTCTGTGGGTAACGCTTCTGCCTTGTATTTCAGATATGTCGGTTTCGACTTTCATAAGGGACACCTAGCACACTGAGGTCTTCGTTGTTCTCAATCCCACCAAGTGAATTCAGGGACTATGCTTCCATATAGTTAAGGGAGGAGCATAGACTGAAGGTGTTTGAGAACAGGGTGTTGAGGAGAATATTTGGACCGAAGAGGGATGAAGTGACTGGAGGTCGGAGAAAACTGCATAATGAGGAGCTTCATAATTTGTACTCTTCTTCAAGTATAATTAGAATGATCAAGTCAAGGGGGATGAAATGAGCAGTGCACGTAGCACGAATGGGGGAGACGAGGAATGAATATAGGATATTGGTGGGAAAGCCAGAAGGAAGGAGAAACCACTACGATGATTAAGGCATAGGTGGGTGAACAGAATTAAAATGGATCTTAGATAGGATGGGATAGTATGGATTGGATTGATCTGACTCGGGAGAGGGACCAGTGGGGGTCACTTATGAACACGGTAATGAACAGTCGGGTTCCATAAAATACTGCGTAATTCTTGAGTAGCTGAAGATTTGGCTTCTGCTCAAGGAGGGACCAGCTTTATAAGTATTTTTTTGTTATTGCTAGTATGGGGGGCTAAGTCCCTTGTAGGCCGCGCCATAGCTCAAGCGGTTAGTTACTGACTTCCCACCGCGGCGGCCCGGGTTCTGTCCCGGGTCTGGTCAAGTGCGATTTGTGGTGGAGAAATTAGCGCTGGGGCAGGTTTTCTCCGAGTACTTCGGTTTCCCCTGCCAATCTTCATTCCACCAATTGCTCCACAATCACCCTCACCTATCATCTGGGGCTGGTACAATAGGCCAGAAGTGGCCGCTGTCCAAGGGACTTAGTCGCACCCCACTAGCATTAAAAAAACTCCCTATTACTACCATCACAGTTTTCCAAAAGCTCGTTCTTCAACATATTAACATATTGATATTAATAATGCTTTTGGGACACCTCTGTATTGAATTATGTTTACATATTTTTAACATATGTACAGAAACAATTATTACACGCGTGTGAGGTAAGAGATCTTAAAAAAAGAAATGAGTTAATAGGAAACGTAGTGACATAGTATAGTCAAAGATGGGAGGGTAATATTAAAATGGGTGTTAAATAAAATGATAAGTTGTGGATTTGATTCATCTGAGTTAATTTCGCTCAGTGGGGGTTGGAGTCCAACTGGGTTCACTCGGCACGGCGGCCACTGATTGGCCTATTGTAGCCTGCCCCTGGTGATGATGATGGAAAAATTGGTGGAATGAAGATTGGCAGGGGAAACCGAAGTACCCGGAGAATGTCACCCGAGCGTCAATTTGTCCACCACAAATCGCACTTGACTAGACCCGGGATCGAACCCGGGCCGCCGCTGTGAGAAGCCAGGGACTAACCACTTGAGCTGTGGCGCGGCCTTCTTCTGGGTTAGTATAGAATCTAATGGTGGGTTGTGAACGATACGGTAATGAACCTACTGGTTTCTGAAAATGCTGGGAATGTTTTGAGTAGCTGAGCAAGTATTGACATATTCATGGAATTAGTTAGTTAGTTAGTTAGTTAGTTACAAAGAGGGAGATTGTTTCCATCAGGCGGATTAGAGAGTGCTGCTATGAATCATGTTCTTTAGGACATGTAACGGAGAAGGATTCCTTCTTAACACGGTAGTGAACCTCAGAGTTCCATAAAATACAACATGGTTCGTGACTAGCAACTATTAGCTTCTCAGCAAGAGTTCTGCTCGATGTAATCAGCTAAACCTTACAGTAAAATTATGAAACAAACGTAAAGAAATCGTATAAGGAATAGAGTTTGCTGTCTTCGTAGCTAATGATCTTTGCTTTACATAACCAAGTTCAACTACCTCCAGATGCATTCTTTCTTGACTCACTTCTAAGCCGTTATTAGCCAGTCTGATATATACACGCTCCACCAGGTTTTTATGACACACTTTGTTATGTCTCTTAACGTATGCAGATATATCGCTTTAAAGGCGACCTATAGTTCAGGTTCCTTAGACTTCACTAGACCCACAAACAGATCTGGGGCATAAACCGCTTAGCGCTTAATAGAAAATACCATCTGATTGGGAAGGAGCAGAAGAAGGAAGAGAGTTCATAGAAGTTTTGCTGAAAACCAAGTTAAGCGTGCTAAAGTGCCATATATCACTGGTTCTAATAATGAAGTCCATGGAACAGATTGCTTCTTAAGTAGCCGAGAGGCCTTCAGCTAATCAAGATTCTACCTAACATTTATGGAGCAGAGAACTCTATTGCCGTGTTCACAGGAGTCTGTTGTTGCATCTTATTTAATGTATTGCCCATCGCATCTTACTTTATTGGGGCAAATTTTAATATTATCATCTCGTTAGCTTACATGACCAGACGATTTGACCCATGTGTGTTAAAGAGAAAGTTCGGAGACCCATGTTGAGACGTGAAGCACCAAAAGTTTTGAAGAAGTTTATGAGTGGCAATGCGGAAATAGATATTGGGAGGACAGCAGGAGGCAAGATATTAAGAATAAATATGAAGAGAAATGGGAGGGGACGATAAAAAAGAACGAGAGTGAAGTAGGAACTCATTTAGATGACCAGAAATCAATGCGGGCAGTAAGAGAGTATGTGTTACTAGAATGTTGATGCACAGAGTGATTCTAAATTATTGTCTGGGTTTCCGTTTATACGCCACGGAGACTCCGACAGTAAATTAGAATCACGCTGTATAACTGCTGAATGCTATGCTGTACGAGCAGTAATTCAAGAGGATACCGGAGAGTAAGGCGAAGGACGTGGAATGGAATGGGACGGAAAATAGGGGAAATATGAAAACTTTTATGGCAAATGATGAAACTTCTTGTTGAATTCTCATGGATGTAACGGTATATATTGTTAGTATTCATGATTTCTCATTTGAGACGAGAACATAAAATGTTCTCAGCCTAGTAGCAGAATACATTATTGTAATGTCATCTGATTTAAATTACTTATTGATTGGTTACGTTCGTTCCCAAATATCTGAACTTCGCTTTATCACTTACGGTGCAGTAGTTGTCGCCCCTGCTTTTGTATTCTTGAATTAGCGGGTTCGAATCTCTGTATGAGCAGTGGCTGACATTTTCTTGAGCCTGTCCATATTTGTAAATTTGCTGCAGTCTCGCACACCCAGCTCAGTTTATCTCCCATAATGACCAAAAGCTGTCTAATGGATTTCGTGGAAACGGGAAATACTGGGAAGAGAATGATTTTAACAGCACCTAGTGCAGCCTTTAAACTGTGAAATTATTTGTCGAAATTTGTAGAAACTGAGCGTAAGGACCACGCGAAGTGCAGAACCTCATACTAGTTCATAAAATTCTGCTTTTATTATTCAGTAGCCAGGATAATTCAGTCGGTACACAGATTAGGTTATGGACTATCCGACTGAGGAATCGGAGTTCGATCCTCTGCAGCAGCACGAGTGTCTTATTATCGCCACAACATTCAAACTAGGTCGGGGGACCACCAAGCCTCATATCAGATGAATGAGCAACGTCTTTCTTTCGGGATTAAAGCGGCTGTGACGTGAGGCAGACCGGTTACCTTCTGTTTAGTTCCGATGTTAAGAATACAGGGAGCTGTACCTCCGCTTCCCATATTTTCATGGTGTGACTTTTAATTAAGAACAAAAAAAATTGTATATTTTTCTCCAGGTTTCTTTTTTACACATGTGATCACAGTTGTTATTGTATTAAAAATAATTCTTTTCTCTTAGGTAAACAATTTAATCTCTTACCGGTTAACAGTAAGAGGCTAGTCGAGTGGGACAGACTTTATTTCGTTCTATCTGCTTTAACTGCAAACAGACTCAGAGCTCGAGTCTGCTGGTTTTATTTCCGTGGACGTTACCTGACACCGCTGTCCACCTTTCCCTGTGACCCCCGGTTAGAAAGGAAAGCCGGACGCATTGTGCTTTTCCATACTATATGCAGATTAGATCCTGAAAGTGGCTCCTGACTCTCTGTTCAGATTTTAGCTTCCGTGACGCTTTATAGAATTATAATAATTGGAATATAAAATGTTTTCTGAGCTTCAGATTAACCATTAAGTCACGAGTGAGCCAGCCGTCTTTTGTTTCATAGTGTCATGTCTCTTCTGCGAGTGCTTGTAGTACATATTTTANAGCGCTATCATTAATCTTCACAATCCACTACGACAGCCTCCGTTCTCGTCCTTGTATTCCCAGCTACTACTAGTTTCTGAATTGGCTTCTTTTAAGACCACTTTTCGCAGTTCCAACGGAAAACGCAGTCTGTATTTTTGATGAAGTTTGTTTACCTCGCCGTTGCTTAGCGTTGGACTCCGTATTGTTGTCACGAGCTGAAATAAAAAGCTGTTTACCAAGGTATTGCATAGGAATGGTCATTTTCCTCTATTGTTATTGAAACGGCAATTCTTTTATTGTTGCCTGCATTAGGAATGTGTTTACCTAGCAACGGTTCTTTTCTCCGGCTCCACACTTTAATGCTTTGAGTAAATCCGTCACACTATGTAACCCGCTTGGTAACATTCATTACTAAGTGGTGTGACAAAATTTGTTACACTGGACAGTAAAATATATTGTTCTATTCACATTATTTACATTCATATTAATTCAATGGAGCTACAGATACAGGGTGATTCACTCGGAAGAACCTCCGAATTGTTAATTATAAGTCACACAGATATTTTCCGTTGATATGGAACTTGTTAGATGTGGAGATAACGGAAGATGCTGAGATTGGCTTTTTTCCTCCCCGAGACACAGGCCGACATTATGCTCCATATTTAGGAATCTTACAGCCGCCATGGCAGGAGGGCCCACAGAATGAGGGAAATGGCGCGAACCGTGCAGGAGGGTCCCCGGTGAGCGTTGCCAAGTTTCGTTTTCATCTGTGAACATTTTCATCATTTTTAATTAAGATTTCGAGGCCTGTTTCGAGTGAATCACTCTGTATAGTGAACAGTCCTATCTCCTGTGATGTAACGCAGTCTAGTCCTTTGAAAGGCAACCTACATTTCGTAATAAGCAGTCTCCATCTCCAGGCTCGAAGAATAAACCAAGAAACCAGCTCTGTTTGCCACCTGCTTTCATGCTAGTATTTAACTTGGCTTAGTCTTCGACATTGAGGATGGAGGCGACATATTCCTCCGAAACCTCGGTTGACTTTTAAGTGAGTACACGGCGTTATAGCTCAGAAGAACGAACTCTTCATAACCTCAGATTCTAGCCTCTCTATTGTCTCGCTGCTATTGTCACCAGGGAAATCAAACTGCACTGACTTAAATTGTTTTCTTTGTATCTAGTCAAAGGTTCGACATTTCATTTACGTCTTCACGAAATCTGTTTGTAGTGTCATGAACAGATGTTTTAATTGTAATGTGTTTTTTATTTGTAGATTATTTAGGTTACGCTCTCTGTAACGCGGACCGCCTCTGTGGTCTAGTGGTCACAGTTCCTGGATACATATTCAGAGGTTCGGGTTCGATTCCCGGCGCTACCAGAATTTCTGAGAAGTAGTTGGTCTGGAACGGGGACACTCAGCCTCCTAAGGATAAATGAAGATATGTTTTAAGGAAATGGCGGCTCCAGTCTAGAAAACCGAGATTAACGGCTATGGGAATTCCTTGCGCTGTCCACCCGACATCCTCTATACGCTAAAGTTGGCACTAGCTCCGCCGATAAGCGGCGGTCATTCCGGTCGATATAGTTCGCTTGCGGAATACAGGCCACGGAGTTTGTTTTCTTTTTTGTTTGTCTGTAACGCAGACTACATAGCATCAAATGATTTGCTAGTAGTGTAGAATTAATTGAAGGGGATGTGGATGGAAGTAAGGTTGCCCTGATTTTAAGGTACTCTGCCGAAATTTGACTGGAAGGGCTGAAGAAAATCATGAGGGACCTCAGTCAGGATAGTCGGTGTCCCTTACGAGATTCGAAGCGTTAAACTCCAGAATACGATTGATAAGTGTTACCGGTTTAGGTAACTTGCTTCATTATTTGTTTAGAAAATCTAAAATTTAAATTTGAGCTTCGTGTAAGTACGAATTTTATTTAATAAATACGCACCAGAATTTTTCTAGTTCAGTGTACTTGATGTCGACCACTGATACCGAGTTTTATCGAAATAGGTTCTGCAGTGTTCTAAAATGAAAATATGGACAGACAGATGGACATTATCTCTCATGTATGCGTTAATATAATGAGTTTTGTCGAAGGCACGCCTAGTCATAATAGCCATTGAACTCTCATTCCTTTAGCTCCAAAAAGGTTTGGAAATAAGTTGCCATCTTCACGTGTCTACATATTGGTGGAACCAACTTCTTGAACATCGTGTATACAGCCTACTAATAGCTCATTTCATTGAGTAGAATCCATTGAAGCTAATAGTCACTCAGGTAGTCAAGGACTCATCGCCTCTTATGGAACCCGAAAGTCCATTACTGTGTTTACAGAAGTACGTCCTCTCAAGCCTTCGTTGGTAGGCAAATTAACGGCGCTGTCATAGCTAGACTGCATAGTGTCGTAAGGTAGGTTGACAGATGAGTGATGAATTGGAATGTGTTTGGAAGGGAGTGGTTTGGCCTAATGCAGACATTATCCCAGCATTTGGGCCGCACCATTGCTCAAACGCTTAGTCGCTGGCTTCCCACCGCGGCGGCCCGGGTTCGATCCCGGGTCTGGTCAAGTGGGATTTATGGTGGACAAAGTGATGCTGGAGCAGGTTTTCTCCAAGTACTTCGGTTTCCTCTACCAATCTTCATCCACCAGTTGCTCCACAATCACCCTCACCTATCATCTGGGGCTGGTACAATAGGCCAGAAGTGGCCGCAGTACAAGGGACTTAGTCCCACCCCACTAGCAATAAAATAAAAGACGGGGTTCGGATTGGTAATTGGATTTATTGACCACTTACAGGTCATAATTACAAATAAGTAGAACAGTGCTGCTGATTTTCATACAACAAATCACTCCTCGCTAATATTCTCATTCTATTTCCACTGGTCTTCAACATCCGCTTCCTGGCAACGGATATATAAAGCAGGAACTATGAAAGTCTCACTAAATCACATACTCCCAACATCACTCTACTAGAGCACACAAAGTCTTCACGGACCGACTTCTGATTCTTCTTCAACTACGAACTTCCCCTGGCTATCTCCTACCGACAACTGAACTGAGTTCCCATTCTCATATAAGCACTCGGCACGGACCACATAGGAAACAACTACATCTACTGTTTCATGACGCAGACAACGTAGAAGATAGCTTCTTCTACGCGCGAGGAACCAGTTTGAGCAGGTGGCTGCAGACTGAGNGCTGGTCTGCAGGAAACGGAACGCAGAAACTTCCCATTCCGCAAGCTGATTTCTACCCTGAAGATGGAAGCGATACGTTCCTCCGAAACGTCGGTTCACAGAAGATCTACACTGCGCCACATCCCAGAAGACGTTCTTCATAGTCACCGCCGTGAAACACTCAAATCTTACATAATGACCATAAGTTGTTTCTGAATAGCAACAATATTAAAGCATAAATATGCATAACTCACACCGCCCTTTATTATAATATGCCTCTAGAGTTTATTGTTTCTTCTAAATAATTCCATTCTAATTTGTATTTGTGTTTCTTCTATTAAGGAAAGTTCTTCTCTGAAATCACATAGCCTACGGCAAATGGGATTCCTCTTACGGTATTTTCTGTTTACTCTTGGTTTCAGCGGGCCATTCTGTAGTCATTACATAACGTAGTCACTCTCATCTCAGGAGCATTCATAATGTTAAAAGTATACTTTCACTACAGCGTGGAGATACTTCCGTCTTGCACCAAGCTATTGGCTATCTGAAGGAACGGTTTTGGGTTTGCGGAAATTGGAAACAGAGCGAAGTTGTGACGTCAATAAGAGCCCCGCTGTGCTGTTCGTCATTTAGTTACATTCTCAATTATCAGAACAAGACACGCCTCTGACAAGTTACAGATACTTGGATACTTACACTAGTCTCGAGTTTCGTGAGGGCAGGGTCTCGTGTAAGACGAAGTTGTTCTTGCTTCATTTGTTCTATCTGTAGATAATTTCAAGCTTGCTCTATGCGCCAATATAGGACTGGCAGCATCAGTGCTTTACAAATTTTGAGTGACTTGACTGATTCCGTGCCTAGGGATGTTCCTTTTTACAAAGTGATGTTTCAGTAGTCAAGAAAATAAACAAACTCCATGGTTTCAGTCAGCAAGCGAACTATACCGACCGAGCTACCGCCGCTTGTCGGCGAAGTTAGTGCCAAATTTAGCAGATAGAGGGTGTCGCGTGGTCAGCGCAACGACTCCCCACGGCCGTTAATTTCTGTTTTCTAGACCGGATGAACTCTGCAGGATTATGTTTAATTGAAGGATACTGTCTTCTGGAATGAGTCGCCGTAAAATCTGGTAGACCATTATCGGCGTTTCGGAAGAACCTTCTGCCTCAGTAAACCCAAGTATGGAAAGAAGTGGTACGGATATACTGGAGGAAGGGAAGGGCGTTAGGAGAAGAATAAAAGAATATTTTGCCCTTTGAAGCAGTTCTGTAAGGGAGACTGATCGGGGGGAGTGAAATACAAAATTTTATGGAACCGATTCTTTTATCGCTCCCTTTACTTCGTCACCCCTCCCCCAATATTCGTAACATTTCTACAAAGGTTCAGTTTTTATTACCATGAAGATGGCAGTAGATCCTACGAAACCAAACTACAAAACATCACATTCCTGAAGGCGGTATTTTTCGTAATCGCCACGGTAACAGCCTTGCGTCCCAACGGATTTCCTTCGAATGTGTGCCTTTACCACGCTTCTG
This sequence comes from Cryptotermes secundus, assembly GCF_002891405.2. Classification (NCBI taxonomy): domain Eukaryota; kingdom Metazoa; phylum Arthropoda; class Insecta; order Blattodea; family Kalotermitidae; genus Cryptotermes; species Cryptotermes secundus. The sequence continues at coordinate 1,301,835 of NW_019738363.1, forward strand.
CACTAGAATGACACTGGCAGGAACATCAATACGTTGCATGTTGCTGCAAGGAGCATTGAAAGCCTGGTTTTCCTCCTTCCAATCTTTCAGTGACACTTTTCTTAAACTCTCCGGCACATCCACTACACTTCAGAGGCACTTTGGGTTTGACTGTGATATTATAGGTTTAGTCCGATATTATACTTTGCAGACGTTTCGCAGGAATTCACTGCCTCCATCTTCAGAATATAATAGCCAAGCAAGGAACTGTCAAAAAGCAGTCGACAAGCATAACAAAACAGATTGTTTTCATAATGGTCTTACTGTTACATCCTGAAGAAGGAGAGAGTATATTCCTCAGAAACAGCGACAAGATTCTACAGTATTACGGAGCAGTGAATCGCGGAAGATAATAGGTAGGCCGCACACAGGCATGCGTCAATACATGTAACAGTCAAGACACGATGTCTGCGACATGACGCAAAGAAAGAAGCACAGTTGAAAGGAATGAGAGTATGAAAACCACCGCACACCGGTCTGAGTCATGATGCTGACGAATCACGAATGAAGCAAGACTGAGTCTTTTGTCTCATGTCTTGATGCTGTTGGTGTGCGGCAGCCCACACTCTTCGTACTTACCGATACGGGAATCTCAAATTCAGTATTCTTATTTTCGTTTCTAGCAATAAATAATATAAAGATACGGGGGAGATTAGTAATATATCTGTGCACGAAGCTTTCCGTGCGTCCTTCCAGTAACTGAAAGACAAACGAAGGTACACTTAAAACATTCTTACTACTATCCTAGCATCACGTTGTTCTATTTCACTTGTAGTGGTTTCCGTAAACACAGCGTTTTGTCTAGCTATACTACACGTTAAATGCTTACTAAACTGTATATTTGGCATTTTATGCAGTACTAGCAATTTAATACCATAAACCCTCGTAAATCTGGAATAATTTGGAGGGGAAAAAGTAATCCGGATTAGTGAAGCAAAAGGTAGCCCTAAAAGACAAAAAAAAATTAGAACACAAGAAAATGGAAATTTTAGTTTTATGAGTAGTTCTGATGAAAATAAATATCACTGTAGAGCCTTTATTTAAAAATAAAAAAAGACAATGCATTTTTTATTCGTCGATAGAAGACTCAGAAGTTGTACTTGTTTTTGAGCGTAATAATGCAGGTTTGAAGAAACCGTAAAGTTTTGTCTGAACAGACAAATGACTCACCTGCCTTTCTAAATGCCGCGTCTTCTAAGTCTGAACTGAAGTGCAAACTGTGAATAGTAATTTTCATATTTCGATCCGGATTAGCGAGGGGTTACTGCGTTTAATATTCTAATGAAGAACATGTATAGGAGAGTTGCACCTCAATGTAGGCAAGCTGCAAAGTACATCAATGTGAACACAGCAATGGAGACAAGCAGCACAAGGTTCCAGCTTTGATACTTGATGATAGCCAAAAGGCCGAAATATGTGTATCCAATTAACGTGCACTGCACTTGAAGGTCTACCAGTCTCACTACGTATGCATCTGTGTCACTTTTGCAGCCAGTTCTTCACCATTAATACGCAATTACCGTCAAGTGGTAGGTTCCTCGTTTAAGATTCTAGCTCCGCAGTTTGCAAATTTCTAGGAGGGGGGGGGGTAGGGGCGGAATTGTTCGCCGTACTCCTCAAGCTGGATATGACAGATTACACCTCAAAACCACACAAACCCTGTGCACAGGCTTTCAGCTGATTAATACAAAGTTACGCTTGTTAGGGCCATAAATGTAATTACCATTCTGCAGTTACGAATGTTTTAAATTTTCCAGTCTTATTTAATTACTCATTGCTATGGCCATGTCTAGTCGGTCACGGTAGCCGAGCGGTCTAAGGAATGCACTGTCTTCGCTCGCTCGGAAGCCGGGATCGTGGGTTCGAATCCCACTCAGGTCATGGATGTTTGTGTGCGTTTTTCTGTATTTTTTGTACAGGCAGAGGCCTTGCGACGAGCTGATCACCCGCCCAAGGAGTCCTACCATATGTGTAAGATCTAGAAAAACCGAAGTGAACGGAGTTCATGGGTGTAGGCCTAGGCCCACTGGGGCTGTAGTGCCAAGGAAAAGAAATGGCCATATCTAAGCTAAGGTAATTCGGCAGATGCAGGGCAGAATGACCGTGCCTAAATATTCAATACGAACCACCTAATTACTTGATACAAAATATATAAACTGTATTTATACGACGATTGGTGCATATACAGGGTGTTTCAATTAAACCTCGTGGTTTGGTTGTTCTGATTATGTTGTGAAAACAACACGAATGTGACACAGAGCCAGTGAATGATGGGCAATGTTACGATTCTGTGTGTATTCCCTAGATTCTCCCATTTCTTGTTCCATCTATATCATTATAATTTCACATTTTTACATCTGTCTCACCGTACATATTAACACGGTCAGAAATAGGCCATGATCATATTTCCCACATAGTTTCAGTGACCATTTCTAAATTCCATTCCACACTATCTAGATCCTCTGCAATATGAATGTCATTGTTCATCATGAGTGTCACAAAATCCAGCCGTCAGGCAAAAGTGATTCACCTCAGTCCACTTCATACCCTCATAATTTAATTTGAGAAAATAAAATTCCTTGTTATCTCCCCGTCTCTTTGGTTTTCGAGATCACTTTGCAACATGTTTCATAATCATTTAATCTTTGCTGGTGTCTTACTTCCATTATCCGTGCTGTGCGTCCTTCTGTCTCAGCATTATGTCACTCTGACTATAATATTAAAGATCTTTGTTTGTCACTGCAAAAGATCGTGCTTAATATTGCCTATAATTCGTCTCTATAGGCGAAATATTACATACAAATTTACATTCCGTTTCAGACAAATATCTGCATAGTGCTCTAAAATATGCCACTAAATCTTGCTCCAAATTGTCATTCATAATCATTCTACAACTTCTTTGCGATTATGAAGTATATTGCAGCAGTTGATTGAGTGACCTAAAATAAATAAATAATAATAATATTCAGGCCGCTGTGTACCATATAATGACGCAGCGCGTTCAATATTCCATGCTATTAAGGTACAAAATCCCTGTGGTAATTAACCACTGCGCCATGAAGGCGTATGGGGGAGAAGATGAAGAGATTCACATTTTCTTGACCTGGGCACTAATTAGAGGTGAGTGGTCTGCTTCACTCCCCGGCCGTTTTACCTCCCGGGATAGAGCCCCCGGTACCCATTGAATAGGAGGCTTGGTGGGCCCCAGAGCCGGTCTGGACGACGTGGAGAAGAGAAAATTCTTGAACCTACAGGGACTCGAACTCCGCCCCCTCGGTCGTCCAGCCGTAGGCAGTCGCTATACCGACTGAGCTATCCTGGCTCCGCATTGCACACTGTTTTTTTATTGCTAGTTGGGTGGGTCTAAGTCCCTTGCACTGTGACCACTTCTGGCTTACTCTACCAGCCCCAGAAGATAGGTGAGGGTGATTGTAGAGCAATTTGTGGAATGAAGCTTGGGAGGGGAAACCGAAGTACTCGGAGAAAACCTGTCCCAGCGCCACTTTGTCCACCACAAATCCAACTTGAACAGACCCGGGATCGAACCCGGGCCGCCGTGGTGGGAAGCCAGCGATTTACCGCTTGAGCTATGGCGCGGCCCGCTCGCATACTGTTAGTCAGTCTGAAACATCTGTTTCGTTACGTCATGCTTTGAGTAAGCAACCTTACCTGTATGTTAAACGGGATCTCTCCGGTATAGCGATTTTGGTTCGTATGGCATGTATAATTAGAAGTCAGTGATTCTATAATGATGACGTCATTACGCGACCTCAGAGATGTTTTAGACACTGCATATTTTGATGTGTCTGTCCTCACGAGGATGTGATCACATCATTTGATTCTGTGAATGAATTTGAGTATTTTCATTGCAACCACGAGTCGTGTCCTACGGTAATCATTTCAGCATCCAGTAAAGATTTACTGTTGTTATTAGATTTGCCTAATCACCTTCAGTGCAGTTGCTCCGAGATTGCCGGTTGTTCTCCCAGTGCTTTTTACGCTGCGCAGTTGGTAGCAGACTCAATTAATTCCTGCGTGACCACTTCGAGGTCGCGAGGATTCTCTTCATTTCCGTGGCGTCACGTCTGATGACGTTGTAATGAAGACGGAGCGTCGCGACGTCACTGCAGTTGACAAGTTGACAGGTTTTGGATTCTTAGAGAATAATCTGTCAGTATTAAGTATGTCAGCATGCTGACATGTTGATATTATTAAATCTTAAGTCACCCACCTGGCGCCATTAGGGGACCCTGAACTTTCTTTTCGTGGGTTGTTTCCGGACGCTTTCAATATGGAGACTGATAATGGGATGACGGAAAAATTATGAAATAGAGAGGTTTTGTAAGGAAGCATTAATTTCATCTGTTATTTTATATAGATGTAAAACACGGTATCTCTTGTTGAATTTGAGTTTCTCATGGCGGTCAGTCTGCAGAGTACGGACTTTTGGGCTGTGACGCCGTGTAGCTTGGAGTTTTCGAGGAACATACCGACTCCATCTTCGAGGTGGAAGAGTAAGAATGGAAGAAACAGCAGAAGCAGACTACAAGATTAGACACTGAAGATAGAGACGGTATATCTCTCCGAAACATGGGGCTGTTTGTGAACTACGAGCCGTTATTACCAAGAAAATCGCGTTATTCATGTTGTATCTCAATCGAAGCGGAAAGCAGTGATGAGGGTGCCTTAGAACAGGACGCTGAGAAGAATATTTGAGCCAAGGAGAGAAAGTAGTAAGAAGAGGGAGCAAGTTCATTAATAAGGAAGTGCATGGTTTGTACGCAACACGCAGTGTCGTGAGTGAGACAAAATGGGCGGGACATGTAGTTAGCATAGGAGAAGTAAGAAATACATCCAAAATATCTGTCGGGAAGCATAAATCAATAAATCACTTGTGAGACATAGGCGTAGATGTTAGTATAATATTAAAGGAATAAAGATGTGGGAAGATCACAACGTTTTTCTTTCTAAGATGGAGAATTTCCTGAAGAACAGCGCGTCACTTGATCGAGGACTCTGTTCTGGTCCCACTTGTATGGTGTTACTGATCTTAATACACGAAGTTGAGGTGTCCCTTTCACTGGTTCTCTGCCATTAAGTGCGAGAATGTTTTAAATATAGTTCTCTTAGTTGGAGAGAGAAAAGTGGGGTGGTGTGGGGTGGGGTGTGGTGGTCATTATCCCGGCGAGCCCCTCAGCTCCGAGCTGTAATCGATAAAACAATTGAGTTCAACTGACATATGGGAATCATACAGTGCATCGTGCTCTGTGTCTGCTGTAGTCTTGACATATGGACGCGGCCCGCACAGCCTTGTAAGGGAGTGGCATCTCAGGTACTGTATTTCCAGCTGCACATGCAGTGAACAGTAGTGGCTCGAAGAATGCGAAGTCTGGTAGAAAGTTACCAACTTCACAGATGAATTTCTGCCCTCTATCCGCATGTCCCAAACGAGAGTAATCGCATCGTGACATGACGCCTTAAGGGTAAGGTAGCTGAGCCATAGAGACGGAGAATGTCTCTGCGGACGCGTTTCGACGGAAACTGAGTCATGTGACAGCAACAACAGTTACACGCGCAACAATATAAGAAAAGTTAGAGGCTTGTTCTCCAGTTGTATAATATTTCTGTGTTATTTAATCTATTTGTTTCTAGATTTCATTCATTCATCTGTAATCTATCAAGACGACAGGTCCACAGTCTCTTCCAGAACAGTTCATCCACTTGATGCGATATAGAGCTTTCTCCTTCAATTGAAAATATCCTCTTCTGTCCCCAAGGTCATCCAGCATCTTCTTACGTCTTCTTCCGCGTCTTCTGGTCACTTCTATCCGCCCCTCTATCTTTCCTTCAATAACTTCTTTTAGATTTATATCAATAAAATGTAGCTGTTGTAGAAGTACATAATGTATCGTTTAATTTTATAAGTGTGATACAGTTTAATCTAATGGTTGATTAAATTGTCCATTATCATGTTATTTAATCACAGTGATGAATGTGCAAAGAATATGTTCGCCTCGAACGATAGATCGAATGCTGTGGGAAATGGCTGCCTGCTACGTAAGGAAGGTAAGATCTCAGATTCCGCTTAAAGAGACTGAGGGGGAACTTCAGGTAGAATAGATAAAATTTACCCGAGGTTTGAACTGCTTAGCTTACAAAATTCAATTCCAGAGACTTGCCTCTACACCAGCCTGCTACATCGATGGAAGGAGATGCAGATATTAGAAAATTATTTCCAGACGTCGATTTAATCAGGCTCTGTTGTAATATACGTTGTTAATTAAGCGGGATATCTCTCACGTTATTCCTTATACAAGTCTTCATACTATTATGTTGCCCTGTTTGTGTCCCATATTCCACTTTGTTTTATTGCTAGTGGGATGGGACGGAGTCCCTTGTACTGCGGCCACTTCTGGCCTATTGTACCAGCCCCAGATGATAGGTGAGGGTGATTGTGGAGCAATTGGTGGAATGAAGATTGGCAGGGGAAACCGAAGTACTCGGAGAAAACGTGTCCCAGCGCCACTTTGTCCACCACAAATCCCACTTGACCAGACCCGGGATCGAACCCGGGCCANAGACACGATATACTGAGCTCATTACCTACTACATGCCTTACGTTCCTACAACATGTCGACGCTTGACAGTTCGATGCTATGTTAAAGCGCAATTGCATTATTTCAGAGTTTTCGTCTCCATACAGAAGGATGTTAGCAGATTTCTGCCAAGTTCTGTAGGGTATTGCTCGGGATAGGGCCCTGTTAAGGGCCCCTGTGAACACAGTAATAAAGCATCGGGTTCACTAAAAGGAGGGGATATCATTTTGGCAAACACGGTCTGTCCCACGGTTTATTATAGTTGTATAGCCTAGTACTAACAAGTGAGTCCTTGAATAAGTATTAGCTTCTGTTCGTGCCATGCGAAAATGCTGTGAACCGCCCTGTATTCATGCATCAGGAAGGGGGCCGTGTAAATAGATAGGACCTAATTAAACAGAAGATGACAATAGAAAGCTTTGCCGAACTTATGAGGGGAGCAGTGGACACTTATTAGCCTGTTCGTATGATTTGAATGTTTGTGTTTGTGGCCACCAGAGGTCAGCATTGTGCTCTGTACATCGTCCTTGGCACACTTTATGCAAAAATTATAATTAAATTGAACGTTCTTTTACTTTAATGTAGACTTTGTTATGTGTGCAATGTCATTCGAATGAAATATGTATGTATTTTGCATTTGTTTTGCTACGTATTTTACCTGTATAATTGAAACTGTTATTTATTCTTGCCAGTGACAAATTTATTGTTTTTGAATTACAAATAGTTCAGTAGGATAATGGGATATAGAAGTCTGTATTATAATTGAATATGTATATGTGTTATACATGAATACGAATCATTAATACGAGTATTTAAGAACTGTACCAGACGATGACACCACTGAACGGCAGTGAGGGTTAGCTGAGTTTCAGTAGGTATCGATATCTCGATCCCAGTTTCATTTACGCTACTGTATTTACCCACTGTCTGCGTGTTTCGAACCGCTAGTCGATCATAAAGACCCGAATTCCGCAATACACTCTTTATCGCAGGTACATCGCAGATGTAATATAGTTTTCTTCACATTACATTTATATGAAAAGTACTGTGGGGTAGAATATGATGCCGTGTAGTCTGGTAGGATTGCATCCATCATCAGTGTCAAAGAGTTAACTGAAACAAGCTGCAAGATCTGCTAATTGTTCCGCTTATTCTTCGACTATTGGATGCAGCGCATTTCTCCGAAACGTCAATAAACTTTCACCGGGCTACATGGCCTCGCATTCCAGAAGGTAGAACTCCTCATGGTCACCACTATGAGGACTTCAAATATTTTAAATTAACTTTTAAAACAGGATGCTCATGTAATTCTCCCAAAGCGCTTGTTTCTGCGGTGTAGCTGTAGGAGAGTACGGGGCTTGATGATGACCCTGTAGGATCCAGTCTTATAGCCAGTGGGTGAATAGAGGCCATGACCCGACGTGAAAGTCTGTGATAAATATACCACACACAATATGACGTTAAAATATATTTCAGAAGTTTCCACCTGCCATTAGCAGGTTCAGTCTCCAAGCGCACACCGCTACTCCGTTTCCGTAGCTGCAGCCACGTCAAATCTTAAACGCAGATGGCACTCTGGAATGTCATTTCTCGCTTCAGCAGTTTCCAACACCTCCCCACCCCCCACTTACCATCAACAGGACCATCTGGGGCGATGATGTTCACATGATTCAGCTGATTAGTCTCACCGAACTATCTGGCGAGACAAATGGAATTTGGGGCCGAGTGAGGACGATCCCAGACGGTCGTGTGCAAGCCTCACCCCTCCATTTTATAGGCTATTTAAGGACTCTGTAGCTAGACCACATCGCATCGATTGGTGACATTGCGTGACAGATTGGAAGGCGTAAGGAAGAAAGCGCTTATGACCTGCATTTATTTGCAAGGATAGGACGAAACCACGAAAAATCTCAGGATGACAGGAATTCCGGCAGAGATTCGAACCGGGAACCTCCAGATTACGAATCTACAGCGTAACAGCTGAGATAACCTGTCTAATGTTAGACTATTTTTACATGAAAAATGGTACGTTGTATGAAGAAATTTCAGATAATGTAAAAAGTTGTTTCTTGAAGATGGTGAAGAGTTGGGTAGGGCGTATTTCACCTTATAGAAATATCAGAAATGCACATAGCATTTAAGTAGAGAAATCTTAAATAAACATAAATATCCTGTGGAATCTACGTAGAGATGAGAGGAGAATATTAAAATGGATATTACAAAAATTATGGACCATTGTCAGAGTCTTGCGAGTTTTGGGTTCCGTAATACTGACTCCATCCTCAGAATAGCAGTTGGAGGCTTTTTGCTTCTGCACAACATTGAAACCCATCTACAATACTACACGGTTTCAGAAGCCGGTAGACCACAATAGAATCTCCACCACCGTGAAAATCTCAAAATCTTCGTAAGTTCTGTTTTAAATTTATATAAAATGGAAATAATTGTCACGTTTTAGAGCGTGACTGTAGACGGGGTTTGGATTTGTAATTGTATTTATTCACCACTTACAGATCGTAACTCCAAGTAATTATAGCGATCTCGCTACTTCATGCATTCGCCTTCTCACTACTGCACACACTAACCTTCTCAGTTTGTTTTCACTAGCCGTTTCCTGATAACGGATTCTGTCATTATCCTTTGCTTACATCCTTACCAGCTGGCGAATATCCCACAACTGACTGAACTCTAAACGTCCCGATTATAAACCCTCGGCACGGACCGCATAACAACACCGCTCATTGTGATAGTTCAATCGTTGTAGTGGGAACGTGTTTGCGAAGATGTTCCTCGGTAACGGCTTCTTACGCGGTCGTTATCTAGCAGCAGGCGTTGTTTATAGAATCATTACTTAGCAACAGGTTTATATGCTACATTATATTAAATAAATTCAGGCCAGAATTAAATTATCCTAAAATAAAACAAACTCCGTGGCTCGAGTCCGCAAGCGAACTATACCGGCCGAGCGACCGCCGCTTGTCGGCAAAGTTAGTGCCAACTTTAGCGGATAGAGGGTGTCGCGTGGTCAGCGCAACGAATCCCCACGGCCGTTCGTTTCGGATTTCTAGACCGGAGCCGCTACTTTTCCATTGAACTAGCTCCTCAGTTATCCTCACGAGACTGAGTGGGCACCGTTCCAGACCAACTACTTCTCAGAAAATCTGGTAGCTCGGGGAATTGAACCCGGACCTCTGGATCTGTAGGCAGGAACTGTGATCACTAGACCACAGAGGCGGTAAAATTATCCTAAAGCACATTTAATGTAGTCTGCTGTTACTAAATTTAATCATAATTGGTTTAGTAGTTTAGAATAAGGAATATGGGGAAGGACTGTCAGACATGATTCCCGGTTTATGCCCATTGCTTACTGCTTGCTTTTTTTACTTACTCTTCGACAGTGAAGATGAATGCAATACATTCAACCAAAATGCGATTAAATTTCTATCAGATCCCAGAATACAGCGATGTTCAGTAGGATTCATATTTCATTTTCTCTGTCTCTTGTAAGCGATTGATAAGTCTATAAAGATAAATTACGAAAGTGTAATTCGCTGGTGATCTGAAGCCCCTTCATTCGTAAATGTGAACCAGTAGTGGTAAGGAGGGTATTTATTTTCTTGTGCTTTACAACATCGTTTAGTTCGAAGGAAGCGCGACGTTTCGGAGGAACATAGTCTCCATTTTCTCTGCTGTTTTCTTGTTTGGTTTATTCTTCAGCCAGAAAAGTGACGGTTATATGTGTTACTGAACTACATGTTGTTACTATGAAGAAGAGCGCAGTTTTCATAGTAAGCATTTTTAGAACGTCAAATTTAAAAAAGGACTCGTGAGCATTACAGTGAACTATTGGTAGCGTGATTCAAAGTGGAGAGAGAGCTGTGGGAAATACACTCTCTACTTGACACTAATTGTGTTCCCATAAATTTCATGCTTCAGGTGTTGTATATTTCGCGTTAAGTCTGGAACACACATATAGTGATGAAATTACTTGTATATCAGATGTAATATTACGTAGTAGCTAAGAGGGAAGCGGTTAGTCAGTCAATGGGAAGCCTTTGAGAGGCTGTAATATGACCGTAATAAGCCTTGTTGTGATGAACGTGGAAACACGCATTTGAAGGTAATGAACCAGAAACGTGGAACTAAAATATATCCTTACGTAAGTAAGCCATGTAACTGAACTTACTGAAATCCAAACTGTATTTCTTTAACCCTTTAAAGACTGAATTTCTGTTAAATAATATATAAAAACCCAGTCCGTACCTCATAGGAAACGCATTACGTCTCCTCTGCAAAGCACATTTGGTTAATGGTGCTTAGGGGCAAATAATCAGTGTTCTTCTTGAGAACCATACGTAACACACACACTGTATGGGTAGAATGCAGAATTTTTATATGTCAAAGCAGGTGGTAAACATAGTGACCAGTGTGCTTTAATGCTTTAATAAACAGTTTAATATTTTTCTTCTAAATAGGCATGCGTTTGCCAGGCAGTTTCTTCCCTTCAGATTTGTGACTGTTATAATAAATTTCTCATCTCAGCCATTCACACTGCGTCTTCTGTCCTTCTCATCTTCTTTGATTTACTCACGCTAATGATACTTGGAGAAGAGTACATATTATGAAGCGAGAAATTAAATTAATAATATTTCTATTTGATCTTCTTTGCCTTGGGTAGTGGAGACATCTTTGTTAAATACACATTTAGAATAGAGGCTGATTGAATCACAGCGTGACAAGTTATATAAATGGCAGCTGGATCCACCATATCTATAGCACTAATCCAAGATTTGTGGGACTGGTGGAGAGTTATTCTGGAAGTGAAGATTTGCTCTGTGACTGCATTGGGCGCAGCAACCACAGCTCCCACACAAACTCATTACCACTGAACCACGCATTTAACTTCATAACTTTACAGTGGCTTATAAAAACACCGTAGCTTTAGTCCGCAAGTGAACTATACCGACCGAGCAACCGCCGCTTTTCGGCAAAATTAGTACCAACTTTTGCGGATAGGGGGTGTGTAGCCACCGGAACGAATCCCCACAGCCGGTAATTTCGGTTTTCTAGACAGGAGCCGCTACTTTTCCATTCAAGTAGCTCCTGAATTATCCTCATGAGGCTGAGTGGACCCCTTTCCAGACCAACTACTTCTTAGAAAATCTTGTAGCGCCAGGAATGGAACCCGGACCTCTGGATCTGTAGCCAGGAACTCTGAGCACTAGACCACAGGGGCGGTCACAGCATGTAATACCAGAAAATTAATTCTAGAACACAAACTCGATATGTCTTCTACATATGAATAAACTGTGCTAATATTCTGTATTTTGTTGATTGGTTTCTTAGTTAATTCCTATTTCCCTAAGCTCAGTTCAGATGATATAACAGGATTTATGCCACATATAATTATAGCGTTCGTAAGTTCTTCATTCATCTGTTGGGATTTCATAATCAGTTCCCGAGTTACTGCCTGTTTCCCTTAGACTCATTTCTGATATAACAACAGGATTTATGCTTTGTGTATTGCGGTAAACCGTTGTTAAGTAATTTATCAAAGTGTGCAGTTTTGAAAATTAGCCGCAAAATTAAAGCGTCACTTCATTGATTCCCTCCAACTCGAAACACTCCACTCGGCGCTGATGCAAGTATTGCACCCTCTGGGTTTGATGTATGAGTGGAAACGGAAGGAAACAACAGTTTTCCTTTTTTATTCTCCCGAATTCGCATATGTGTTAAGTGTCTGTCCATTGTGCAGCCCGCTCTGAGCCGCTTCCCGGTTCAAACCATAATGTTCTCTTGCCTGAGGTGCGTTGCAAGCTGATATTGACAGAATTAGGCTACGTGTCTCATACAGATGTTCCATCATGAAAGAGAACTTCTTTAGGCCGCGCCATAGCTCAAGCCGTTAGTCGCTGCTTTCCCACCGCAGCGACCCGGTTTCGAGCCCGGGTCTAGTCAAGTGGGATTTGTGGTGGAGATAGTGGCGCTGGGGCAGGTTTTCTCCAAGTACTTCGATTTCCCCTGCCAATCTTCATTCCACCAATTGCTCCACAATCACCCTCACCTAACATCTGGGGCTGGTACAATAGACCAGAAGTGGCCGCAGTACAAGGGACTTAGTCCCACCCCACTAGCAATAAGAAAAATAATTTCAATTTGTGTGCCTATCTACAGCTCTAAAATGTCAGTCTTGTCTATGAATATGCAGGGTTGAATTTGAAGTTCTTATACGTGGGTATTTTAAAACTCTTTTCCATTTTTCAATCTGTCTGAACATTTGAGGCTTTAGATTTAGAATTTTCAACTTCATTCACAAATCCACCACAGTGTGCGCACCCCTATTTTCCACCTGTCCACACCCTGTTCGTCTGGATTCGCCGTATTCCCTACACGCTGTTCCCCCAATTTTTCCACGTTGCCGGTTGCATCTCCATAAGTAAACTTCTTGAGTTGGAGTAAGTGTTCGTAAGGTCGTGTGTAACAAGTGGCCTCGGCCTGAAATTGGCGGTTCTGGGGATTTCACTGCATCTCGAGGAAACAGCTCACGAATTTATGTATTTATTCTTGTCTTTACAGTGCATGAGGAGAGACTCAGTCTCTATCAGATGCTTCTCTTGCGTATTCAGTGCCTTGTTGCCAGATCTGTGCTTCAGACTTCATAAGGTTTATGTGAATCGGTCAGTATAGCAACTAGACTGTGGACCAGACAGCCAAGAGATCGAAGTTCGATTCCCGGAAGGAGTAAGAAATTTTTTCCCTTTTCACAGTGTTCAAATCGGTCCTGTTTACGTCTCAGGTTCTTGTCCCGTGGCTATTGTGGATTCAGTTGCTCGGACATGAGTTCGACCACCGGCCTCGCCTTCATCGTCTTCATGAAATGGTGCTTAATGAAGCATGTTCGACCAGTCTCCTCATGTCCATCTGTTTTTAAGGTTAAGGATACATGGAACTATACTTACACTGCCCCGCACATCATAATGTCGTATTGCTTAATTAGGCATAGGGATACAGTTGCACAATTTTTTAGTTAAATTGTCAGTTGCAGGAATGAATCAATGTATCCAGTCCATATATTCATACCCTACTTTATTAGGACCACTTTAATATTATCCTATCACCTACGCTTGAGTCTTCGAAATATTTAGTTTTCTTCAGGTATTTCTCAACAGAACTTAGTACCTATCTACCATCTCATGCGTGCTACATGAGCCGCCCTTCTCATACTTAATAGTTCTGTTACTCTGATAATATTTGTTTATTGGTACAAATTGTGAAGTTCTTCAGTATGCAGTTATCCCAAATGCTCCCCTTACCACGTTGGTCTCCGCTACACTTCACCCCCGTAACTTCCATTAACCTTGCAAAATACAGTGGTAACCATTACACCTGCTGGAACATACTAAAACTCTGCATTCAGTCTACAGAATGTATTCCTGTGTTTCATGTAGTTCTCGCAATAGGCAGATATTTCCCTAAACCTCATTAACTGGAAGATCTCTGGAATTGAGAAACAGATTTTGTGCGTATGGGGTAGAAGATTATTGAGAAGAACTTTGTGCTTCAGAGGCTCGATGCAAGATATCTAATTTTTCATTTACACGAAATAAGAGGTACCAGTTTATTTTCAGTTAGAATCTTTACTCTTTATGAAGTTTCTCTGATTGATGTTACGGAATTGTCAATAACATGTGGCTAGATCATAGTACGAGTAACATTCTATAGCAGCTATAGACACTTGTGTTAGTCTGTTTATCCATAGAATTTAAAGGCCGGGCAGTGAATATAAACTGCATTGTGTTGTGTATGGAGTAACTAAACAATAGCATGTGAAGAGTGCGCATATAACGGGTGCCCCATAATCCCCAATCAGTTACAATTGCCCTAATAACGCTAATTCATATTAGAACCGGACAGTGGGGGAGGTGAACCTCGACTGTGCTTAGCTTAGAACTGATCCAGCGCTTCTCTTTCAAGTCCTTCAAGTCATTCTGAAGGAAGCAGAGGGTTACCCATTGCATATATTGAGATATGCAGGCCGTTATTGGGTTCCTTTCTGCTCGTAACATTTGTATACACCTTACTTGAACTGTAACGTTAACTGACTTGAGAAGCCTCCGGTTGTGTAGTTACCCAAGAGCTTCCCAGAACTTTATGGTACCGAAAAGTTCATTACCGTGTTCACAACAGCCCTCCACTGGTCCCTATCCTGAGTAAAATCAGTCCAGTCCATAGTACCCCATCCCATCTCCCTAAAATCCGTTTTAGTATTATCCACCCGCCTACGTCTAGGTCTTCCTAGTGGTCGCCTTCCTTCTGAATTTCCAACGAATATCCTGTATGCATTCCTCTCCTCCAATCCCCATTCTTGTTACATTCCCTGACAATCTCATTCTCTTTGATTTGATATATTTAATTATACTTGGTAAAGAGTACAAGTTATGAAGCTCCTCATTATGCATATACATATTATGTTTATACATATAAATCACACTTTTATCAGGGAATACCATAACACAAATAGACAAGCGAGAGAAGGAAATTCTTGCATTGAAATGTGACAACTTTCTTGCTCTTATGTGTGTTCCTGTCAATCATTTAATTAATATACTGGGATGTTTTTGTAGCGTCACTTTCTCATAACTCTGTTTAAAACTTTCGAGCCTAAAATTCGTCCATATCCATCTGTATATATTAAAGTAAAGTAACGGTGAGACGGGTTATAGCAGTAACGAACTGGCAAGCGTTAGCATTTATATGAACGAAATTATGTACTCGTAGTAGGTGAGAAACAAGCGAGCAGTCTTTTAATTGTATCGTGTCTATTATATGAGTATTGTCAATGTACTGTCGTGGACATGTGAAGTGTACTATGCTATGAAATGGAGAACGTTTATTTATACGTGTTATTCGCGGGAGATGGCTTTAAAGGTCGGCATCGACGCATCAGTAACATGTCAGACTGGAAAGGAATATGTGAGAAACCAGATGAAGTTAATGATGTCAAATATTAAACAAGAACATATGAGACTTACAGCTCAGTTCTCAGTGGGCGTTAGTTAAGTAGGGTCGTATTCGCAGACGGCACACCGTGTTTTCATAAAAAGATCAGCAGATTAATGCTTTCTCAAGAAATCAACTCTGTTTATTTTTTAGATTAATGTGAAGCTCATGAATGCACTTCGCGAAAATAATGCAGACTTTTTAAATGTTAAATCAGGTGGTGCATATGATTACCGTCGTATTTTCAAGAATTAATTAACACTAACATTTCAGTGTGTTTTCCATCGAACATTTCTCCGTGCCCCTCGGTGTTAGAATAGAACACCATGAGACAATATTCTTGGCACTCAGTCACTCACTCACCTGCTTATAGAGGAACCGGGTGGCTGACAATGTGAACAACATAAGAATCCACATTGAACAGGATTCCGGGGAATTTCAAATCATCACGTCTTCTTTGTACTTTAAGATATACTTTAATATTTCTATACATCAGCAAGTCCCTTGCTTGCCATTAGACCACCAAAATAAGTTCATTTGTGTTCAGAAATTTATAATATATCCATCTAAGTTGTTTTTAATATTATTCTAGTGTCAGCTTCTCAGCCTTTCAGTGAATTCTAGAATTCTGTGTGTATTTATTGCATACTCTCTCATATACATAGTATATACGAATTACACATATTCAACCCCCGAGTTCGAAAAAATGTTCTTTTTTTAATTCCCTCTGGTCTGTATTTTGCATGTCGCCAGCACATAAGCCGTTGGGCGGATTTTATTTATATCCCGTATTCTAGAGTTAATCAGTTCCAAAGATATATGCACCAAAACACAGAGCGATGATTTTCTCAAAAACGACTCAGCGACTCGCTTAAATTTGAGCAGTTTATGAAGACCATCTCCCTAAATAAAACTGCGCAAGTCGAATTTTCAAATGGTACCCCCGTTAGTGACACATGCCAAATGTCTATTTTCTCAAAACCGGCTTTCCTAATCAGATTTAATTGTTGCTGTTTATTTAGCGACGAACAGTTATATATGGAGCAACAGTTGATTTCGTTTCCAAGGTAACATACTAAAGAGAAAGTATGTACAGTGACTGCCGTGCTGTGTAAGCTTCCATCCCATCATAACATCCTCCGAACTGACTCTCTTAACAATACCGCGTGAACTCTGAGGTCTGTGTGTGTACGGTGAGGGTGTGTACCAATGTCTTCAGAGCCATAAAACCCACACCTCTGACACCCTGCACCCTGCTTCATCACAAAGTAACGATCGACATGGTGGGTCAGCCGAAAACAAAACAAGTTTTCACATTAACAGCGGCTGCTGTAGTTGCTACGCTGAAGTCTCACTAGATGGCAGAAAGGTGCCAAATTCTGGATGTGGTTTTCTGCTTCGTATTGTTTTGGCAGTGTGCTCAGATTACATTTCCAGCTGCGGGATCGATGTGCAGGGTAACACAGTTGCAGTCGGGAATATGGGACCGGCGTGAATGGTCAGTTATTGTTTGCAAAACGGTGCAGTACTGATTGCTTGTGGTCCGCGACGGATATTGATATAACAATACTACATTTAACACCAAAACAAATGATTTGAGGTTCTCTCAGCGTTGGATACGAGAAGTTCTATCTTCTGCTATGTAACTCCGTATAGTTCTTTCGAATATTTCTATAAAAATTAATTCTAAACTTGCGCAGTGAAGCCCCGCCTCAACTTATCTGCTCTGGCCGTAACAATGTCCGCATCCTAAAATACCACCTTTTTATTCGCAAAAATTTGGCCTCTCTCAAATATACATCTACTGGAAGGAAGTTTCAGACTTGCCTCCCTCCCCAAATGTAGTTTGTTCCACTATCTCTCCGCCATTTTCTCTGTCTCCTTTCTTTCTCATTTTTGCGGCGAGGTTGAGTTTATATTTCCTATAGATGTCTTCGCTCTGTGGTAATGACGTAACGCATACAGTTCATAATAACTTGGAGCGCTCTCGATTTCTTCAGGAAACTGGCAGAACGCCTGCGAGGAAGGTCCAGTTTCCGTACGTATTGCTGCTTCTTGTGTCAGAACATGTATAACGCGTATATTCTGGGTAACGCTGTGTGCTATTTTGTTTGCTTGTCATGTCATTCATGCACATCGTGACCACGGAATGCTCTTATACAGTAAATCTGTCACACGGGATGTAAATGTTACCATCAATTAATTTGCCCTGAGTCCGCAGCGTTGTGTAATCCATGAATAAATATATCTGGCCCAGTTCTCGATGACAGACAAATAAACACCTGCAGCAACTCTAATACAGTCATCATCATCATCATCATCATCATCATCATCGTTATCATCCATAACGTAAATGAAACATACGTCTAAAACACGTTTCTGCGTCTAAACTCATCTCTGCTCACGCAGAAATCAAATATATATTCTCGGAATAAACAGTAAGTAAAGGTGTACCTATACAATTTCTTTATTAAAGTCGGTCACAACACTAGCTATCCCTGTAACAGGCCGTGGAGGCCCATAGGGTTGTGAGACGTTGAGGTTGCCACTTTTTCTAGACAATCGGCTCACAGATGGCGGTAAGATTGTCAACCTTACGCGCCGGTCGCTCTTTACCGCCAAGAACATTCCAAGAATATTCCTGGTACTCATGTCTGTTAGAGGCTGAGTCAACCCCTGGTGCGGCTGGAAGGATTAGGTAAATGAAAAAAAAGATCCAGTGACCTCATAGGGTTTCGATCCCGCGACCTTCCGGTTTGTAGAATGGTGCCTCAACCAACTGCGCTACCGCGTGCCCCAAAATACCCGGAATGAGAAATAAAATTGTTTTACAGTGTCAAAAAGTGTGGGAATGGGGCTTCCGTTTGCAGGCCTAGAGCTGCCCGGCTCACATTCACCCTGGTGCAGCAATATGTAAACAAGCAGTTCGGAAAGATTGTGACACCTCATATTCTGCAGCCCTTCCATACAGATAACAAGGACAGTAGTAAAAACTAAAAGAAACTTCTGAGAATATTTAATGGCTTAATTTCCTCTGATAGGACACGATCCATTAGTAAGAATATCTAGGGGATACACACACAGCCAGAAAGGTGATCTCATAAACCTTATATTTTTCAAAATAAAAACTCAGGCTAAAAACAGCGAAGGTATCCATGTTATGGAATCCAGATAAATATTTGACCAAGATAGCGCGTCCGCTTTGCCCCCATATGGAGCCCCCAGTACACAAACGTGCAGCCTAAAGGTTGTAGATTTATTTGTTCCGTTTTGTAGACTTGCTCAGACGGTTCATGGGAATTTTAATAACAGCGCTTTATTATTATTATTATTATTATTATTATTATTAATTTATTGCCATGATATAGACTGTCATATTTTATACTTTGTTCTTTAATTATTTTTGTGTATTTCTACGTACTGCTAAATTTGTAATTGAGCTCTGTGCTGTTAAGTTTGCACCTAAATAAACACGAATTCAAGTGTATTATTATTATTATTATTA